>NW_022589805.1:1893051-1970513 GCF_004348235.1 Phoca vitulina
GGGGGGGGGGGGGGGGGGGGGGGGGGGGGGGGGGGGGGGGAGGTGCGATTCAGCCACCCACGGCCATATGGGGCCACTTCTTGTCCCAGCTTCTGCTCCCTCCTCCCCCACACCCCTTCCTGCTTCCTGGTGAGAGAAGGACTCTGGCACCCTGTTTTCTAGGTGGCCTGGAGGGAGCAGGGGAGGGCATTTGATCACTCTGGGAAGAGTTCAAGATGAAGGCAGTGGAGGTTTTTAATTTTTTTTTCTTAATTTATTTTTTAAACAGCCTCTGTGTATCTCTCTGCATTTTCCTGTGCCAGTGTCTCTCTGGCCGTCTGTCTCTGTCTCTTTCTGCCCCCTCCCCCTCTCCATCTGCATATGTCTGTCTCTCTGTGTCTCTGCCTTTCTCTCCATCTGTTTGTGTGTCTGTGAATCTGTCTTCCTGTCTCTTTTTCAATTGCTCTCTCTCTCCTTCTTTCCCCCTCCCTCCCGTTTCCTTCTCCTCCTCAATGTCTCCCTACCTTTCTGTCTTTGATTCTGTCATAATAACCCTCTCTCTTTTCTTGGGCACCTCCCTGGTGAAACAGGGCTGACAGTAGTGGGTATCTTACATTTCCCATAATTTACGTGGGGTCCAACATGTGTCCCCTTTCCATTGGATGCCTTACTTCGGCAAGCAGTGTAATCACACAAGATCTGTATCATTAAAAAAAAAAACAAAAAGCGACTGTGGAAAAAAATATTTTGGCTCTACATTGCTTAGTCTCACCCATGCTCCACAATTTCCCACATTATCCTGCCCCTATTTGGCTCTTTATCCTATTTTTTGTATATCAGTAAATCTATGTTTCTCACTAAGTGAAGTGTGCTTGGAGTTTTCCTTCCCATCCCAAATTTCCCTTATTATAGAACTCAAACCAGTGATTATGACTGCAGAACTCTGTGAATAAACTAAACACCACTGACTTGTACACTTTAAATGGATAACATGTATGTGAATTATATTTCAATAAAACTTTTTTTTAAAGTAAATCTAAAGGAAGCATGAAGCACAATCTATTGTTTTCAGTCCAGCTTCAGATTTTCCGCTGAAACATTTGAATTTGGGGGCTCCCACAGCACATGGCCCAGAATTTATTTATGGCTCTTTATAAATGTATCACAGTGAAATGCCAGACATTAACTTCTTGCTGAAATCAGCTGGCTAATCTAAACCTTGACTAGAGGGGTTTCATGGATATCAGTGTTAGAGCAGAAAAGCGAGGGAAGATGGATGAACTCATGGTAGGATTGGCTTTCCATGGGTTTTCTCCTCTCTGGCAAAGACATGCTAACTCCTACTCATACCAAGTTTAGAGAAAGCTCCTTTTTGCCTTGCTCCCCAAACATCCTGAAAATTTTCTAACAGTTACCAGGCCTTAATGTCCTTGGTTTAAGTAGATGTTTTCTCCATTAGACTGTATGCTCCTTGAATGTGGGAATTATGTCTCTTTCACACTTGGTAGGTATGAATAATTGTTTGAGCAAGGGGAGATGGAAGGAAGGAAGGCAGGAAGAGATGAATGAACAAATGAATATAGAGGAACTTGGTATCATGAATACAGAGGAATATGGACATTAAGGCTGATCCCAATCAAGTATTTAACATCCAACATGTATTTGTTGAGCACATACACAGTATTCTGTGTGTCTGACACTATTTCAGGCCCTGGGAGCCCAACAGCAACAAAGCAGTCAAGAATCCCTGACATCATGGAGCTTGCATTCTAGGAGGGGAAAGAAACACAATAAAAATGAATCAGTAAATCACAGGGACTATTAGAAGGTATTAATGTTACAGCAAAACAAAAAGCAAAGGAGTGGTGGTAAAGAGGTGTGGCCATTTGCAAAACATTTTTCCTTGGTCCTTATCTACCTGCCATCTGTAGGGAAATGGAGCTCTAATATAGAAGGAGAGAAAACTGGAGAACTTTCCATACGACAGAGACAGATGCCCATGCTTTGGTGTTTACTGTGCACCTTAAGATGTCAAGCTAGGAATTCCAGGAGTAAAAAAGAAGACATGAGGAGCTGGGACCAATATCCCTCTTGTTGTAGAAAAGAGCGTGTACTTGGAAGCTAACGCCCCGAGTTAGAGCCCAGTTGAGCACTCTCCATTCCATCTTTGCAAGCACAAACCTTGGCACAGTACGAAGGCAAAAAGGATAAGAAAAACAAATTGGTACAAGCCACAGCTAGAGACAGAGAAGGTGGGATGAGTCTAAGCTGATGACAGGCTGCAGGAAGAAGGGTGTGGCCAGCTGAGGGAGGGGTCAGTGATGCTCAGCAGCTCTCTTTGAACTTGGTATTTTTCCACAGCAAACAGAAGCCCAAAGCTTGTTGGCAGTGGAGCCACATCCCGAGGGTAGAGAGGGCAGAGTGGCCGTGGGGAGCCGGGCTGGGAGGAAGCAAACACAAGGGGAGGAGGCTGACTTTCAGGACTTCACAGTCTGGGGGCTCCCTGGAGAGCCAGGGCCAGTGTTAATATTCACCGGGTGCCCTGGCAATCAATCATCAGAAGTGAGAGGAGAGCAGGGCAGCAGGTCACCAAACATGGCGTGATCCCTGGAGATTCCAAAGGGGCTCTGCCAAACACGTGTGCAGCAGAGCCCCCAAGACAGAGGCTGGCTGCAGTCAGTCTTATAACGATGATAATAGCATTAGCCAACACTTACTAAGGACTTGTTTGTTGGATACTGTGCAAAGAACATTATGTGGATTATCTCACTCATCCTCAGAGCAAAACCATGAATCATTCTATCATTTAAGACTCATTTGCTTACAAGTGACCCAAAACCAAACCTCAAATGATGAGAAGCTGAAAGAGAATTTGTCAACTCATGCAACTGAAAAATCCAGGAGTATCTCGCTTCAGGCATGGCTGGATCCAGGGACTTAAACCATATTCCAGGCTCTAGTCTTTTTCCTAATCTCTTGATTCCTCTTCCCATTTCTTGGTACCATGTTCAGACAGGTTGTCATGGTGGCAGAAGGGCTGCAAATCCTCAAGGCCACATTCTTTTCAGGATGAAATCCAGTAGGAAAGTATCTTTTCCTGTCCCCAAAGTTCCAATAAGTATCATGGCTTCTCATCGGTTTAGATGGAGGTTCACGTGCCCATCCTTGAAAAGATCATTGTGGCTGCAGTGATGCCTCTGTTTACCACATACTACCCTGGAGGGAAGGGTAAATGAGCCATCATAATGCATTGAAATGGGGGCTCAAATGAACATTAGGGGCAGTACTGAAAATAGGCTAATGGAGGCATGTGGTAAAAATAAAGATGCCCACACCCTGATGCTATTCTTACCTCCATTTTGTACATGGGGAAACTGAGGCTTGGAAAGGTGGAGGTTGCTCATCCAGGCAAGTCAGTGGTGAAGCTGGGACAGCAGCCAGCATCATCTGCAGCCACTTCTGTTCAACTAACCCCACGACTAGTGCCTCACCTCCTGCTGCTTACTTCTGTCCTCTCCCTCTTTCCTGATCTGTCCTTGGAGCTGCCAAGTCACTTCAAGACACCGGGCGAGTGTTAGGGTCGCCCTGAAGACAGCAGGAGTTGTCACGAGGCCACAAACCCATCAATCCTGTCAGTTCCAGAGGACCATTCCCAAGGCAAAGGGTCATTGATGTCATCGTCTCCATCTTCTTTAATGCTAATTACTTTTTTTCCCACGTCAACATAAAAATCATCTTAAATGTCCTCATTAAAGCGGATGTGATTTCTGACCACAGAATCATCAACTCAGCCTGGGAAAGACTTTCAGGGGAGAAAATGTTCTCTGAGCCACAATGGCAATTCCAAGTGATTTAGAATATCAGGTTTGTATGATTTTTAATCATTGAAGGAGATATAAAAACATATTTTATACACAATCTTTTATCTTACACTTATTTTTATATTTCTCTATAACAATTTATTGCGATGCATATATCACCATTACATCAGACATTTATGGCTCCATTAAAATTCAATGCCACCATAAATTTGGGCCGGTTAAAGTGGTGACATTTGTAACAGCTTCCACAAGGACATATTTTATATTTAAAGTGAAACTTTGAGAAGAAACTTTGTTAAAGAAAAAAAAAAAACATGTAGGGTATGTAGGGTAGGAAAGGGATATGAGATTCTCCTGCTATCTAAAACACCTAATGCCTACCCTAATACCTGCCGTATTAAGAAGCTAGACTTTTGCTAAATACGAGGTGTGCTATTTCCAGCATTTAGGGATTAACGGGAATCATATGATAATGCTATCATTGACTAGAAATACTCCGCTCTGCCCAATCCTTTGGCAGCCTGAGACCTGGGAGAATTTCAAAAGTAAGAGAAAATATTAAATCAGACTTTTAAACAATGCAGTGTCCGTGTAATGAGAGGTATTCTGATTCTGGAGCATAAGAGTTTTCAGGGAGTGACAGGATGAGGGCCTTATGTTTTTCTATCATTTGGTCCAAGATGGTGAGGTCCAACTCCTTCTGGGAAGTTTGAGGCTTCTCTTTTTTTCTTCTCAATCCATCAGAAGGTATTAGAGCAGTTTTTGTGAGCCCAGTGCTTTTATAAATCATTTGGAACAATAAAAGTGGGGATATATTTCTTGCTCTGAAGGAAATTTCTATACTCAGATGCCCTCAAATGAAAGCAACAGTCCTGAGCACTTTTATATCCTCAGGAGCCACAAGAATGTCTGACATACAGTGGGTATCCAATCCTGTATTCAACTCATTGGGACTGTTGGACAAGGTATCTACAGAGAAAGTTTTGGGCATTCAGTGCCCAACTGGTCTTGACTCAGGGTCCAGTTGTACCAGACAGAAGAGGTGTCTTATAAGACTTCAAAGAAAGAGGGGTGAGGGCCTGTGTAAGCTTGAGAAGGGTTCAGGAAGCATAGGGCTTCAGGTGGGTACGACCTGACCCCCCATAAGTAGGACACAGGGTAGTCTAGGCTGAAAGAGCCTTGAGGGCTGGAAGGAAGGTGAAGTTGAGCTAACTCAGCCAGCATCATTATCTGTATGATAATAGAGGCAACAAATACTCATCTAGCGCACGTTGTATCAGACAGGATGCATGCTGTGCATAACAATAAAGAGAGGGAAGGACTATTACCGCTTACCATTAGCCTGGTCCTCTTCTAAATGCTCTTCTCTAATGAACTTATTTTAATGTTCCAACTCCCCGAAAGGTAGATGTTCTGTTGTTTCCTGGCTGGAAAGAATGGAGAAAGGGAGTAGATACATCGGTTATAGATACATTCTCTATTTCTCCAGACGTGTCTCTGATCACCTGAAGAAATAGAAGCTAGAGCACTTACATCCCAAGGGTAAATGTGATTGAGGCATTGGGTGGGCAACTTTTGTTCTCTGTTTCTACTGGCTGATGCCACTCGTTGTGGGTTGTAATCAAGTGCCAGCAGGGGCAATGCCAGTGAGACCAGACAAATTGGAAGTTTCCCAAACCACATAGCACCCATCCAGCACCCGTGCCCTGGGGATTCAATTTACATTTTTACAAGATCAGACCACTTTGGTACTATATGCACTACAGGAACCATAAGCCACATGTCTTCCCAGCCCTTGAAACATGGCTAGTGCCACATATTATTAAAATGATAATAATTTTTACATAGTGGGTTAAACAAAACCTATTTCAAAAATAACTTTACCTATTTATTTTTGCTTGCTTTAATGTGGCTACTGGAAAATTTAAAATCACATGTGTAGATTGCATTGTTTTTCTGTCAGCGCTTACTTAGTATTTACACCCCTTCAGTGGAAAGGGCATATCTTATGAAATAGAGACTTCTAAAGGGCCCCTTCATCTTGCCACCAACTTCTGGGCCAGGAGCTGCTTTAGTGTAATAATTTCAACCACATCTAACTGATGACCACGCCCTGAAAACAGGCCTTTGCTTGTGTCATGTTCTCCCTCTGTGTTCTTTCCTGTTGCCTGTCCCTGTGCTCACCTATCGTGCTCCTACACATTCTTTAAACCCCGTCTCAAAGACTGCCTCCTTTTTGTAGCTGCTCTTTAATTACTTGTTCTGTCCTCTGGGGGCCCACAGCACCTTGAACCCACTTTCTCTACTATGACTCTGATCACCTTGTGTTTTAGTTATCTGTTCACAAATCTGTCTCTGCCACTGCTCGTGGAATCTCTTGAGGTCAGACACTCAATTCATCCTAGGCTGCGTGGGCTCTTTGGGCTACCAGAATGATACGGACCACAGAAGCCAGTTGTATAAGTCTCCACAACTTTCACATTCAGTGGCTTCATATCAATAACTTGAAATTGGCCATAGTGGAGTATTTACACTGCAGGAATTGGCAAGCAATATAATTTGGGGCTTTTATGGCTTGCGAGGTGGGAAGAGCCATTTATCAGCTCACACAGATTGGAGGTAAAATGAAATCAAAGGTTTTTGTCACCCAGATCAGCCTCAGAAAATGGTGGTCATTTTTCCTGGGATTAGGTGACCTGGATGTGAAGGAGCTCTCTCTGTTGGCTGTAATATTTAGACTGTGTTAGAGAAATGATGGATCAGACTGGGTGATAATAAAGTTTCTTCCCAGCTCTAAAATTCACTGATTCTGGGCATTATGCATATCATTGGCAAGTTATTATCTGTATTAACATTAATAATGCCTTACATTTGTGAAGCTCTTATCTCCCCCCACCCCCACCGAAGAGTTTTCATATCCATTATGTCATTTGACACCTCTGTGAGGCCAGTGGGCAGATACCCTCTTCACTGAATAAAGAAGTTAGTATGTCCAACATAGACTTCTGCTTAAAATCAAATAGATACACTTAGTTGTCCCTGGCCTCAGAGGGGATAGAAGCCACAGGGTGAAGGTGGAGCATAATGTTCTCAGTCCAGGCAGGATGGATTCTGAGGGTTGGAGAAGGCAAGACACTTAGCAGAAGTCACACGGATACAGGGTAGCATAAAGCCTTGACCGTCCTAGGACTGCACGAAGGTGAGGAACATTTGGTGCGGGTAGTGGTCCAGAAGAAGTGAAAAATAGGGTATCTATATAATATCAACTATTCTAAAGGAGGAAAAAAAAAAAAAAAACGATGACATTGACTCGAAATTAACAAGGTTTATCTTTGATCCCAAACATTAGAATATTAAAACCATTTGAGGGCCTCCCTTCCATTTTCCATTTTCACCACTCCCCAAGCTGTTGGACCCTCATAATTATGGCACTGTGCTTTCTAGGAGGTAGTCTGCTTCATCGGTCACAGAATCCTTCTTTTTTCCCTTCAGAGAGAATGGCCCCCCAAATCAAGAATGAGCAGGCATTTTACAAAGGTTTCAGAAAAGGCTGGTAACTCAACTCTTTGAGTTATGTCTGGTAGACTGGAGAGGGGAAGCAATATGGATTTCATGAAACTACTGAGTAATTTAGACAAGTTTGGATAAAAAACTTCAGACGCACTCTACTTTGGATCCATACAACTTTGAGATGTGTATTGTATTTCAAAGTAAACTGAAAGAAATTAATAAGAAAGGAAAACTTGCACAGAACAGTTTTCAAAAAAAGAGTGCAAATCTGTGTGTTCACACACTACACTTTAGTAATGGCTTTTTTTTTTTTTTTTTGGTATAGCTCAGTCTTCATAATGTGCTTATCAAAAATCTAGAAATAAAGATTTTAGTGCCATTATATAGAACATTTAAGAGAAAAAAATGTTAGTTGGTGTAAGTTGTCTACAAATTCTACACCTTGTATGCTATTTGTTGTTTTACTGTTTAGTCTCAAAAAATTTAGAATATAAATGCACAGAATTTAGGCTGCATTTTTCATTTGAGAAAAGAGTTAAAATTCTATTTCCATATTGCAGAGAGAATTCCTTTAAGTATATACATTGGGATTGCTTCTCTTCCCAGAGCTGTCTATAGGACCTCTCCCCTAGTGGTATGCTGGAGCCAGCTTGTCCTGGCCAGTGAGAGCTGATGGTCAAAATGTAAGGAAATCTGCCAGTTAGTTTATGTCATATCGGCAGCTTGAAATTGGCCATAGTGGGAATATTTAAACCATGGGAACTAGAAAATGCTACAGACCAGTGATTTCCTCCACCTGCCACCCTGAGATCTGGTTATTAAGCATTTACTAGCACACTACTGCTATTCTTAATATAAGGTTCTGCTCCATTATATCATTCAATCTTATTTAATTTTCATATCCATAAATAAGTAGAGAACTGTATTGAGGTCATAGAGTCTTAATAGGAAATCAAAGACCTGAACCCTGTAGGAAAGCAGGAAGAATATGGATTCTCTACTCATTGCCCATTATTCTGTAGGTATATGATAATTATCTAATGTCAGCATGTAGCCTTTTTGATTCTTTTTCTAATCTAGCTTGATGGTTTTAGTGAATGAGTTAATGTACAAGTGTTACTAATGCAAAACCACATGTGTTACACTTTATGGGAACCTGTGGGTTTTGAGGGTAACCTTGGCCATAAATTATTTTGCTGGAGTTGGCGTAATATGGTAGTTGAAAGCCAGAATACTTAGTTTTGAATCTAGGGTCTTTTATACACAAAGTACTTAACCTTTTTAAGCCTCATCAGTAAAATGAGGATAATAATGGTACCTCTAAAGTTCTTATTAAATGTGTTAATATATGTAACATTCTTAGTATTATTCCTTGTACCTAGTTAGTGCCAGTGTGTGTTAGCTATCATAAAGTAGGGGAGCCTAGGGGTGCATGAGTGGCTCAGTCGGTTGAGCAGCTGACTCTTGATTTTGGCTCAGGTCATGATCTCGGGGTTGTGAGATCGAGCCCCACGTCAGGCTCTGTGCTGGGGGTGGAGCCTGCAGAAGATTCTCTCTTTTCCTCTGCCCCCCTGCCCCGCTCTCTCATTCTCTCTAAAAATAAATAAATAATAAAATTAAATAAATAAATAGAGGGCAGTCTTAGTTGATGACTCTAGCAGCTAAGTGAGGATTAGATTGGAGCCAAGACTGGGAGAGTCTGTTCTTTTTTCTTTCTTTCTTTCTTTCTTTCTTTCTTTCTTTCTTTCTTTCTTTCTTTCTTTCTTTCTTTCTTTCTTTCTTTCTTTTTCTTTCTTGTCTGTCTTTTAAAGATTTTATTTATTTGAGAGAGAGAGAGGGAGGTAGAGCATGAAGGTGGGGGGGCAGGGTGAGAGGGAGAAGCAGACTCCCCGCTGAACAGGGAGCCCGACACGGGACTCGATCCCCTGAGATTATGACCTGAGCCGAAGGCAGACACTTGACCAGCTGAGCCACTCAGACACCCCATGGGAGAGTTTCAATTAGGAGCTATTGAATGGGTCACTGATGCCGTGTGGCTGTTGGGTGTTATATAGACTAAGCCAGTGGCTTTTCCTGAAACTTTACCTATGACCTAAAGGGCCTAACTTGACCATAAAAGAAGACCATTTCCCCCAGGAATTAATTTTAGCAACTTATGTCCAATTCATTCAGAGCTGGAAGATATGATGAGGAGAGGAGAGAGACAGGAAATGAAGATAGAGAGCAGGCAGGTGCCAGACCTTGGAGCGCCTCTGAGGTCATGGTGAAAATTTGGATATCATATTAAGCATAAGGGAAAGCTATGAAAAAATTAGGGAATTCTGTGCTAGGCATCAGGAGAGATACAAAGACATAGGTGGTCACAGGGACTCGCAGACCAGAAGGGTTCAAGCCCTCTCCTTTATCAGTTGTTATTTAATTTCTGTAAGCCAAGTTCTTACATCTTTCAGATGAGCAGAAAAATCCCCTTTTACCTCCTGCAGTGGAGTGACATGCAAAATGCCATGGGATTATAGTATGGTATGATAATTATAGGGAAAGGGCATGCAAACGGTGGGACTTCTCTAGGAAAACTGGAAACCCCTACAGAGAGGGCAGTAAGGAAAGATGAGCCATGGCTTTCCTGGTGCCTTTTTCCCTTACTGTGGCCCATAAACGGCTTCACTGGAGACCATCTTTGCTATAGAGTTTGTTATATCTCCCAAATGCCCTGGCTGGTCTCTTACCTCCTTCCACATCCAGGCCCTGTCTCATGTCCTGGGGCCAATAATAAAGATAAATTTGAGAAGTAATGGATAAAGACCCAATCCTTGTAGAGCAATAAAATTTATCATGGCTTAACTAATCTGGCACCATTTATGCCTGCCGCCTGCCTTCCCAACCATCGAATGACTAATTGATAACTAATTTCCTCAATTTGTACTTCATTACTTATTGCAGCAGAAAAGCTTACACCTAACTCTATGAATCAAATAGACTCCATGAAGTCAATGGAGATGTTACTTACCAGGGTTTTTGGCAGATTGGCCAGCTTTGCAGAAAAAGTGGTTTCTTTTCAGTAATATACCTAACAGGTACAGAGTGTTCAGTGCATGTCAGGAACTGAGCTAAGCATGTTCCATTTGTATAATCAAGGGTAGTGTTAGATGATAAAATAGATAAACCCCTAACTGTTAGCACAATGGAAATTTCTTTATCAGTAATGATTTAATTCAGCTGATCCCAGTTGACAAAAGATTGGGGAGCTTTGTTCCATGCAGTTACTCAGGTTGATTGAGACACAAAACTAAGACCCAGTTGATTGAGAATCTGTCATCAGCACTGAGTAGCTTCCAAGGTTGCCCTTGGGGCTGACACTGCCAGCAGAGGGGGGAAAGAGCATGGAGGAGCATAGGTGGGAATTTCTTAATGGGCTAGCCAAGAAGAACAGATAATTGCAACTCATATTTCGTTGGTCATAACTCAGTCACAGGGAGCTGGGAAATGTAATATAGATGTGACCAGAGAGGAAATGGGTTTTGTTGGACAGATTGCCACACATGTGATTTCTAAACCTTACAATAATGCTATGAGGTTGGCTATCATCCCCACTTTGCAGATGAGGAAACTGAGGTTTAGAGAGGTTAAGTAACTTGTTTAAGGTCAAAGAGCTAATAAGTAGAAGAGTCCTCAACTCAAGTCATTGGTCTGATTTTAAAGTCTATACTTTTAACCACTGTGCTAGACTACTTTTGTTAGGTTTTAAGCAATGGGAAGCTCTGACAGTGAGCCTTTCTCCTCTCTGTGCTCTGGCCAACACTACTGTAGCTGAACCTGACACACCAAGAAGTTCTCTACTTCAGGGGTAAACCCTTACCCCTGCCAAAAACACCGATCTTCTAGTGAAAGCTGACTCAGGACGCCTTGTGAACTTCCAGAAACCCAGGTTAGGACGCCTGATGGTGTCCAGGTTCATTGATACTGAATTCTGAGGCTGACCGCCCACATGTGCTTTCTCTGTGGGAGGCACAGAGCAAGTGTTAAACTGAGCCAGGAAAGACTCCACTAATTAAAGCTTTTCTGAACTCTGCTGTCCATTGGCTTTTTAACAAGTGATGCTATTAATCCTACATGTTCTTGATTTTTCATTTGTGGGGTGGGGGGGAAGTTGAAGGCGATATTGTGGTATTTATCCTTGGAATAATGTTGCCATAGTTACCTCTCGACTTTATTATAACAGTGGTGCAATAATTGAAGCAGGGAGACCTGGAGATGCTCTCATAATTGTGAACTTGGTCCCCAGGATGGGCATGAAAAGCATCTCTTAGGTTGGGGGAGAAAGAAGGGAGCTTGGCCTTAGCAATTAACCCCAAAATCAGCATAGTGGTCCCATGTATTTGATGAGAGTGTTGCCTGGTGATGTCCAGAGTGAGCCATTTCTATGAAGTTGCTTTGTTTTCACATTGTTTTACAGTGACACTCTTAGAATGCAAGAATGTAGTGTCTCCATGGAAACTGGAAATGTACAAAATTAAGACCCAGAATAGGAAAGCTTCTGTGAGCACAGTTCTGCTGATCACTAATAAAGAAATGATGTGTTGCAAGTACAAGGTGTTGGATGTCAGAAGAGACAGGGAATGATAAATTTGACATCCTAATCTAACCAAGGACCTTCACTTTTTGGGCATGGTAGAAAAAGGTTATGAATGCACATCTAAGTAATGTGTGGTCTGTCAGACAGGAGTAAGGCTCATTTAATACCCCATTGTGGGAAAAGGACTGCTGACCCTCCATGGAAAGTGAAACTTGACTCCACCTACCTGTTGAGCTCATCCAGAAAGGAAGAATTAATTGGACATGAGAGAGGCAGTGTGATAAAATGGAAAGAACAGAGCTAAATCTCAGCTCCTCCATTTACCATCTCATGACTTTGAGAAATTCCTTCAGCTTATTGAGCCTCCATTTCCGTGTTCATAAAATGGGGAAACTAAGAAGGTGTACCTTTCTGAAATGCTGTAAGGATTGAAAGTACACACATGCTATCCTTATACACACATATTTGGGCACCACTGGGTGTGTGTGTGTGTGTGTATGTGTGTGTGTAGGATATATCCTATATATATATATATATTTTTTTTTTTTTTTGCTTTCCCCAGATATTTATTTTTAGCTATATCAGTGGGGGTTCCTTAGCCTGACTTCCTACAAGTGAGAACAAGGTTGAGTTTAGAATGTCTGAACCTGCATAATGGCATGAAGTCTGTGTACAGCCTACAGGATAGTTGGTGGAAACATGAGGCTGTCTCCAAGTACAAATACCGTGTGTCCACGGTGGGGATTGGTGAAGTCCTTAGGTGCATCTCTGTCCTGATGTCCTCTGTCTCTCGTGGTCCTGTGTAATCCCTGACCTTGCCTTTGCGTCCCTCTAGCCACATCTTACACATCTGCTGAAATGCCATCCAATTCTATGAGAACATTCAAAGACACAAACTCTCAGTCTCTCCTGCAGTCACTGCAAGTTCAAAGTCTTGTCAAGAATTTATAGCTCTTCTCATCTCCCTTCTTTTAAAAAAAATTACTAAAAACTTTTAAACTACTTTATTGAGTTATGGTTGACATACAAAAAGTCATGCATATTTAATCTATACAACTTGATGAGTTTGGAGATAAGTACACATCTATGAAGCCATCACCACAATCTATGCCATGAACATTTCCATCACCACCAAAAGATTCCTCCTGCCCCCTTTATAATTATCATTATTAGTGAAAAGAATACAATGTAAGATATACTCTCAGCAAATATTTAAGTATATAATTTGGTATTGTTAACTATAGGCTCTATACTATACAGCAGCTTTCTAGGACTTATTCATCTTGTGTAACTGAAACTTTATACCCTTTGAATAATACTTCCCCGTTCTGCCCTCCCCCAGCCCTTGGTGACCACCATTCCACTCTCTGCTTCTACGAGTCTGTTTCAGATTTTTCATATAAGTGGGATCATGCAGTATTTGTCCTTCTGTGCCTGGCTTATTTCACTTAGCATGATGTCCTCTAGGTTCATCCATGTTGCCACAAATTTCAGGATTTCCTTTTTTCCTAAGGCTGGATAATACTCCTTTGTATGCATATACCATATATTCTTTATTCATCTATTGATGGACACTTAGGTGGATTCCATATCTTGGCTATTAGGAATAATGTTGCAGTGAACATGGGTGTGCAGTATCTCTTTGAGATCCTGATTTCATTTCCTTTGAATATATACCCAGAAATGGGATTACTTGATCATATGGTAATTCTATTTTTAATTTTTGAGGGACCCCTATACTATTTTCCGTAGTGGTCACACCAATTGATATTCCCATCAGTGATGCATATATCTCCACATTCTCATTCACAACTGTTATCTTTATATATATATTAACATATATATATATAAATATTCTAACAGGTGTGAGGTGATACCTCATTGCTGTTCTTAATGGCCTGGAACTGAAGGAGGCTCCTTTACTTCCAAGGCCAAGCATCTACTGGCTCTCAATTTGGGTAAAATCAAAACTCTCATACTAATTTTCATCCTCGTCTGAATGCTCTTCAGTTTCCCACAGGCCTCTGCCTTTTTCTAAAGGGACAGCAGTTGCCACTTTCTGTTATGGGTGTTTTTCTGATTTCAGTAAAAGGGAGCAATATTCCTTTCTGTTTTTGGCACATAAGGCAGTTCTCTCTCAGCAACACAGGGAAGCCTTTGATACTTCTTGGGCATCTTTATCAAATAGGCTTAATGCTGCAACAACCTGTAGTTGCACTGCTTAAAACTTCCCTGCTCCCTTCTGTGTGTGCTTTAACTGCACTGTAAGTGTAGGTTTCTGTAATCTTATAGATTGTTATAAATGCTTTATTGGGTAAAAAAAAAAAAATACTGTTTGAGTCTCAATATGCTGAGACATGTCATGATTGAGTAAATGTCAAGTAAATGGCAATTTTTTTTTTTTATCTAACAAGTATTTACTGAGTAGTGGTTCCATGTCACATAACGTACTGGGCCTTAGTAGAGTGACCAACTCATCCCGGTTTGCCTGGGGCTTTCACAGTTTTATCACTGAAAGTCCTGTGTTCTGGGGAACCCCACAGTCCCAGGCAAACCAGGACAGCAGGCTGCCTTAGGCTCTAGAAGTAAATTGGTAAACAAGATGAAACCTCTGCCCTGAAGGATCTGACAGTCTAATAAGCCAGAAAGTAAAAACAAACATCTAGCAATTCCACTCTTAAGGAATTGGAAGAGGTACTCTAACAAATAAATGTCCACATACGTTTGTAGAAACATTATTTATAATAACCAAATGATGAAAGCAACCCAAGTAACCATCAACAGATGAATGGATATAGAAACTGTGATCTGCCCATAGAGTAGAATATTATTCAGCCACAAAAAAGGTATGAAGTACTAATATATGTTAGAACATAAATGGACTTTTTAAAAACATGCTAAGTGAAAGAAGCGAGATTTAAAAAGCCCACATAATGATTCCATTTATGTGAATTTATGTGAATTTCTACCGTAGAGGTAGAAAGTAGATTGGTGGTTGCTGGGGTCTGGGAGGAGGGAGGAATGGGGACTGAGCACTTAATGGGGACAGGGTTTCCTTTTGGGGTGATGAAAATATTTTGGAACTAGATAGAAGTGGTAGCTTTCACAACATTGTGAATGTACTGAAAGACATTGAATTGTTCACTTTCAAGTGGTTAATTTTATGTTCTGTGAATTTTACTTCAGTGAAAAGCAAGCTGACAAGCTGTGCAGTGTGGTCACTTATATGATGGCAGCCAGTAAAAGATGCCAGGGCCAAAAGGGATTCAGTGGGGTAGACAGTGAACAACATGTAGGACTTAGATCCGAGAAAAGATGAAGGAGCAATGTTCTAACCAGAAGGGAAAAAAGCTTAAGTAGAAGGTGGGAATTAGGGGTGCCTGGGTGGCTCAGTCATTAAGCGTTTGCCTTCAGCTCAGGTCATGATCCCGGGGTCCTGGAATCGAGCCCCGCATCGGGCTCCCTGCTTGGCAGGAAGTCTGCTTCTCCCTCTCCCACTCCCTCTCACTGTGTCTCTCTCTGTCAAATAAATAAATAAAATCTTAAAAAAAAAAAAAAAAAAAGGTGGGAATTAGGAGACACTTAACACTGCTGTTTATTTTGTGATACAGTCATGCACATTTGAACATATTAAAGCTACTTCTGAAGAGTGTATCAGAATCCAAAAGCTGTGATTGCCAGCAGAATATGCCTCAGCTTCTGAAATGGTTCTTTAGCCACACAGCCATGATGAGAAAGACCTAGCCCTGCCATTTGGTAATTATTATTTTCAAGTGTTACCTAAGGAACATATTCCTATAGGCTCCTGAGATAAAATGATTTTTTTAAAATGTGAGATGCGAGGCTCTGGGTGGCTCAGTCGGTTAAGCGCCTGCCTTCAGCTCAGGTCATGATCCCAGGGTCCTGGGATCGAGCCCCACATTGGGCTCCTTGCTCAGTGGGAAGTCTGCTTCTCCCTCTCCCTCTGTCTCTGCCCCCCACTAATTCTCTCTCTCTCTCTCAAATAAATAAAATCTTGAAAAAAAATAAAATGTGAGATGGCAGGTTCTCTGAGGAAGCCATTGAGTGTCACCAAGTGACTTGGTGCTGGAGCAAGACCCCACAGTAAGGACTAAAGCTTCTCAGTTCTAGCCCTTACAAGGATCCCCCTAACATTTGACCTCAGAATCTAAGTTTTGAACACCCCCCAGAAGGTAGTGATGGGAACAGGCTTCAAAGCAGAGTTTGAATTTTGCTTCTGCTCTTTATGCATTCTTGGGCAGGTAAACTCTCCAAGCTATAACACTATCACCTATAAAATGGGAATAATGATAGACCTGTTATAATGATAAGTGTTTCCCCACGAAGCCAGTAGTATGCTGTCTGGCAGATAACAAGCACTCAATAATTATTAATTTTCTCCATTCTTTCCTCTTCATCCTAGCCTTAATTAAGACGTATCATGGAAGCTATGAATAAGCAATTCACAGGAAGGGAAATCTAAATGGCCAGTACACATGGAAAAATGTTCAGTCTGGGTAGCAACAAAGGACTGAAAAGTGAAACAGACATTATTTTTTTCCTACAAAATCACCACCCCCCCAAAAAAAATAAGAAAAAGAAAGAGAAGTTGATGCTGTCAAAGAGTTTGGGAGCCAGACACACTCATACCGGGGCAGTAGGAGTACAACTTGGAATAACCTTTCAGGGGGCGATTTGGCAATAAGACACATATGCTTGTCTCAAATGCCTTAAATGCATGCATATGTTTGGACCCGGCAATTCCACCTCGAGAAATTTATCCTCAGGGAGTAATTAAGGATGTGCTCTCAAACTTAGCCACAGAAGGCACTCTATAAATAGTTGTTAAATGAAGAAGTGAGTGATGCTCATCGCAGCATTGTTTATAATAATGAAAATTCTAATAACAGGAAAAATCAGATAAATTATGGTCTGCCCATAAAATGGAATCCTCTGCAGCTATTAAATCTGATTTGATAAACACATTTGGATAACTGTATCATTTACATAGGCCTGGGAAGGTATTTTTGATTCCTCGAGTGAGAAAATTATGTTAAATGACACATCGTATGGCTATAGCTTGTTTAAAAATATGTATCCATAAATAAGATGGGAAAGAAAAACTCTTGAGGGATATACAGCAGAATGTGAAAAGCAGTTATTGCTGAATGGTGTGACACTGTGAATGTTTTTTATTTCCTTCTTTTTGCTTTTTTGTATATTCTGAGCATGTACTATTTGCACATATTTTTTAAAAACTTAATGTTAAAATAGAGGGACTCGTTAGGATGGGGGTGGGTGGTTGGAAACCAAGATAAGAAAGTAGAGCACAAACGCGCTAGTCAGGGAAATGCGGGGCGTCTGGCTGGGTTAAAAGTGCAGCATGATTTGGGCAGTCTTTCCTCTCCTCCGGTGTCATTTTAAGCTTTTTGACTGCAGATCAACACTCTGAGACCTCAAGAGGCTTGATTTGGTTGCAACCTCCTTAGAATGTGTCATGTCTGGGAAACACATACAAATGCTCTCCTTTGTCTTTGCTCTTCATTGCTTGAATTGGCTGTGCTTGGGGGTGACTCACTCCCAGTTACTCTGTTGGTACCAGGAAATCAGAGAGTGCTCCTTCCCTGGAGCTGTGAAGACAGCTTGGGCCCATGTCCCAGAGGGGAGAGAGCCAGCTCTGGCCATGAGGAAAGCCCCTGGCCCAGGAGGCCTTTGGGGGTGAAGGGGATGTATTTACCTTTTTTCTCCCCAGATTTTCACTGAGTAAATTGCTGTGATGGAACATAATTGCTTTTCATTTTATTTTTAAAAATTGCTGCCAAGGCAGTCTGCTTGCCTCCTGAAGTCAGCACAAATCTGAGAACACTTACTCCAAGGGAATATTTTTAAAACTTGGGTTTGAAAAGTGATTTACCCCCCAGCCATCAGCAGGTCGTACCACCTGCTGAGCGTCCAATGGTACCAAGACCACCATAACTTGGTTGCACTTGAGACCCAGAGATTCACAGAGGTCTTCCCTTCCTTTTATTCAGGTCTTTGCTTGAATGCTAGAAAGAACTTTCTTTTGAGCTTGCTGTCTGAGATAGCACATCCTTCTGTCAGCTTTCCTGGATTTCTCCCCCCCCCCCCCCCCGCCCCGTATTATTTCTTTATTCATCTGTTTACTGTCTATCTCCCCTAGCAGATGAATGCACCTCAACTATGCAAATGCTTTATCTTATTCATTGCAGTATTCCCTGTTGTTAGAACTGGGGCAGGTACATATAGGTGTCCCATAAATATTTGACTGAATATGTGAAAAGGATATGAGAGTCTTTTGCAAACTGGGCGATGTAGTGGAGCAGAAAGATGTGAGGCAGGATGGTTGCATTTGGGCCACTAAACCCTCTGGCTCACCACCAATGCCATGTCACAGGGGGATTGACTGTCCCTAAGCTCTTACAGCTCCTGGAACACCAGCAGCATCTATAATGGAGTTTAGCTTCCATGCTAGGAAGTTCCATTGACCTTGGATTCCCCTTGGTGGAAGCCCAAGCTGTTGGCTGCTCTGTTACATGTGCATTACCAAACTGGCTTCCACCACCTTACTAGGCTGAACTCTCTGGCATTGCAAACTAACCTCAACACCCCAGAAACAAAGACAGTAAAAGCAGTAACCCATGGAAATTTTGAGAACAGTAGACATCTCACTGAGGAGCAAGTGTGTCTGCTACCTGGAAGATTCAGCACCCCTCAACACTTAAACTCTCCTGTTCTTTCCATTAGTCCCTGGAACTCTGGGAATGAGCATCCTTTACTCGCAGCAAAGTGAGAGAGTACAGAGGCTGCATAATCAAACATCAGTCTGAGTTGCTTTGTTTACTGATTCTGAAAACCAAGGCTTTCCTCCTTCCTTGGGGCAAGTCCAATCCCTGTAATTTTGAGTTCCACGGGAAAGTTCCATGTTGCGCAGCAATTTTTCAGAAGATTCATGGCAGTCACCTGCTAAAGAGTCATTTCTTTAGTGAATTATCATATCAATTATCATATTTTGACAAGAGTTTTTAATGGGATTTTTTTCCCCCAAAGACATAGGTATTGAAATTTAAAGTTTTTTCCCATTAGAAAACAACTGGTCGTTTGGTTGAACCTAGCCCTTTATGAAAACACATTTAGTTGCTTTGGTTTGGAGGATGCTCTGCTGCCAGGTACCCTTGGCCCTGCCCTAGTTGGGTCTGAGCTCCAGTGACCAGAGGTAAAAATGTTACTGGAGAGTAGACCCTATGAAGTGAGCCCACATGTTTCAGTTATGCCAAAAAGAGTTTCTCAAAAATCACCCAAGCAGGGGCTTGCCACTTATTAGAAGAGATGCTTACAAACACTTGTGGACAAGTTTGTAACATTTGCTGATGCTTCGTAATTCACAAGACACGTTATCAAGAACCCTGTGAACCCTTAGTCCAACACATGCAGCTGAGTGAACTTGGGCAAGTGACCTTACTCTTCCCCATCAATCAATGGGCAACATGATTTTATTTCATAAGGCTGTTGTAGGAACTGCATGAGATACCATATGCAGAGTGCCCACTTCTGTGACTGGCATATATTAGTGTTCGGTAAATTTTAATGATAGAAACATGACAATGGTTATGAAAGAGTAGACAGAGCAGGTTGTATTCACCTTACTTGAGGGACAGAGATGTTGGAGCTCAAAGAAGTTATTTCACCAAAGTCCAAGAGTACAGGTATGAAAATACTAAATTCAGGTCAGTTTACCCATGATGTGTGTCCTATGAACTTCCCTTGGGCTTTCTACCAAGTCTCAAACTCTGGGCATCAACATGCAAAGGATGGTCTCTTCCCCCCCAACCTCTCCATAGATATCCCCTTTCCCTTAACATCTTTGGGAAGTCATAGAAGCTAAGGCTATGTCCCCCTTCTGTGTTAGATGTCCTCTACTTTCTATCCCTTCCTACCAATTCCCAACTCATTTCATTTAATCCTGTCATTAGGGAGCCACTACCTCCAAACTCATCTAGTCTTTAAACATCTACTTATAATTCAGTCTGTACTATGGCTTGCAGATAATGAGTCCTCTATATCAAGTGCGCATCGTCTTGTTACAGGGTTTTATTTATCTGTCAGTTTGTTTCTGGTTGTTGTTGATTTCAAGCTGCAGAAACTTATGTCTCAGTCAGTTGTGCAAGGCAACTCCCACCCTGTACAACAGAGTCTTGCACACCTTGGTTGTTCCCCCTAGAGCCCCTGGAGAGCTGGATATTCAGTTCCAACCACAGGCTGGAGCAGGAGGGTTGGGTTGATGGAAAGACTCTGGATCTCTGGATAAAATATGGGAACTTCAAGACAGCAGCTCATCTTATCTTCTTATGGCCCATGCTTTTTTTTCTGACTTCGGGATAGATAAGATGGGGAACTGTTTGTAGGTGTTATTACTAGAAGGGGGGGGATTCTGTCCAGTAGGTTTAAGATGGAATACCAAAATCCATAACAAGAGAAACTGAGCTATGGGAATGATGGTGCCTGAGTTCCAGAATTGCCCATCAGCTGGGGCGGGGTGGGTGAGGAGATGAAGGTCCTATGGACAGAAAGGAATGGAGCATGGAGTGCAAGATTCAGGGACACCTTACAGACATCACACTCGCTGAACCTGTCCCAATCTCACCCTGCTTGGCATCCAGATTCACACACATCTCCACCTTCCTGCTATTGTTACAAGCCTTCTAAGTATACAAAAGAGATTGGTAGGGCACTCTCAATATCTTCCCTATTATATTTATAGGGTGGCTTTCCGCTTGACTCCTAAAAAGGCATAAATGAAGCTTTTTATTTGAAAGGGGAAGGCTGTTTACTGTAATTAGATATTTAAAGACCCTCATTAGTCGTCTTTGCTGGACCTAATACTCAGTGGTATCAAAATGAGAACTTTTAGCCTTGTCGCCTCCTCCCTCACCCAGCATTATTCTTTGAGGATTCCTGCTTGTATTTCTCCTCAGTCCTTAAGCCTCATGACCATACTCTTGACCTAATGAAGTCCCATTAGTTTCTCTCTACAGATGAAAAAATATATATATTTGTTCCAGTTAGAAAGGTTAAGAAACAGGCCACCCAGCAGAGTGAATGCACAGCTCACCCAGCTATGCAATTATCCAAAAATAAACCATTTCCATTTGCAGGAGTAGACTGCATTTAAATAAGCATTCTCTTCAAATAAACTTTCATTAAGTCAGATTTCTCTATAGTGTGCATGCTTAATGAATGTGCGTGCGTCCGTGTGAGGTATATAACATTTACCTCCATGCTTAGTTTTTGGAACATAAACGAAGCTGAACTGTAATGAGATAAGTGAACACATTTGGCAGCGATGCCATTGATTTAACAAAAGAACACTGAAATGTGCATCAAATGGGGGTTGCTAAGATATATGAGCTTCTGAAGAAATGGATGCTAAAATTTCATAAGGTACTATAGCCTTTCCTCTCGCCCCACCACATCCTACTAGAGACTCTAAATCCAATATGCCCTCCCTGTTTAGACCCCTTTAGAGTATACTTTCTCCTACCCACCTCATGGCATCATTGGAAAGTGATATGTGGCTGACAGGAAGCATGGCTACAGGTGCAAAATGCAAAATACTATTTTTCTAGTGTTTTCAGTCCAAATGAAATACCGGCGTGGATCCTGTTCGAAAGCTACCAGGTGGTAGCATTTATTTTGGCTGAAACTCTGCATCGTTGCCAAAATCTGCTCTTCTATGCATTACTCTTGTGCAGATTTGAGTCTGCCTGCTGTGGAGAAAGCAGATGATTCTGGGCTTAGCCCACGTGGGTGCCATTGAAATGGGAGGTCAGGCTAGCCTCTGCTGCTTCCTGGGTGCTTTATTAGAAAATGATTTTTATTGTGTCCAAATGGAGCCAGTCTCTGTAGGACATAGGTATGAGATGCCCAGATGAGAAGCTAGATCACACTGACCACCTCTGTTGTTTTTTCCAATCTATTGTACTCAAGTGTTTTACATTTTCAAAGGAATGAAAAGTTAGAAAAGCCAGGAAGTAGGATTGAGATGGGGTAGAGTAGGGGTGCCTTTGGCCCCATTAAAGAATCCAGAATGGTATGTCAGCAGAAAGCCTGGTTGTAGAGCCTATAAACTACCATAAAAAGATCAGAGTCAATTAAATTGATGTAACAGGAGGTAGAAGAGACGTGAGGGACTGCATTCTAAATCTCACCTTTTGAGTAGGAAACACCTTGTCAGTGTGTTATAGGTTGAACTGTGCCCCCTCCAAATTCCTATGTTGAAGTCCTAACTCAGAATGTGACCTTATTTGGAGATAGGGTCTTTATGGAGGTTATCAGGTAAAAATGAGGTCATTGGGGTGGGCCCTAACCCAATATGACTGGTGTCCTTATTAGAAGGGGAAATTAGGACACAGACACATACAGTAGAAAGACCATGTGAGGACACAGGAGAAGACAGTCATCTATAAGCCAAGGAAAGAGGCCTGGAACAGATTCTCTCTTACAGCCCTCAGAAGGAACCAGCCCTACTGACACCTTGATCTTGGACTTCAGGTCTTCAGACTGTGAGACAACACATTTCAGTTGTGTAAGCCCTTCCATTTGTGGTACTTCATTATGGCAGTCCTAGAAAACTAATGTAGAAGGGAGGCAGCAAGGAGATCTTGGAAGAAAATCAGTTTGTGAGTTATGTGCAAGTCCTGGATATTTGTTCTCTAGCTAAGGGAGATTACGGAGGGTTGATGTAGACAGAAGCTGACCTATGGGAGAGCTTTACTATGGAGGAATTGGAGGCTCTGGAAATTCCAAGAGTAAGAACAAATGAGGCTCTAGCAAGAATTATATATGTAAGTCAGTGTTGTGGTTTCATATAGATTTTTTAAAGAGGAGCTTTAGGTTCACAAAGTTGAGAGGAAGGTGCAGAGATTTCCCACACACCTCCTATGCCCACATATGCACAGCCTCCCCACTATCAACATCTCCCGCTGTAGTGGAACATTTGTTCCAGTCAGTGAACCTACACTGATACATCATAATTACCCAAAGTCCATAGTTTACATTAGAATTCACTCTTGGTGGTGTACATTCTATGGGTTTGGACAAATGTATAATGACATGTGTCCATCATTATGGCATCGTACAGAGTATTTTCACTGTCCTAAAAATCCTTTGTGCTCTACCTGTCCACCCCCCACCCCAGTGGCAACCACTGATCTCTTTACTGTCTCCATAGTTTTGCCTTTTTCCAGAATGTCATATAGTTGGAATCACACAATATGTAGCTTTTTCAGACTGGCTTCTTTTTCTTAGTAATATGCATTTAAGTTTCCTCCATGTCTTTTCATGGGTTGGTAGCTCATTTCATTTTAGCACTGAATAATACTCTGTTGTCTGGATGTACCACAGTTTATCCATTTACCTACAGAAGGGCATTTTGGTTGCTTCCAAGTTTTGGCAATTATGAATAAAACTGCTACAAACATCCATGTGCAGGTTTTTGTGTGGACATAAGTTTTCAAGTCTTTTGGATAAATACCAAGGAGTATGGTTGTTAGATTGTATGGTGAGAGTATGTTTCATTTTGTAAAAAACTCCCGAACTGTATTCCAAGTTGGCTGCACCATTTTACATTCCAGCAGTGATGAATGAGAGTTCCTATTACTCCACATTCAGTATTTGGTGTTGTCAGTGTTCCAGACTTTTGCCATTCTGATAGGTGTGTCATATAGATATTTTGGAAATTATTTTTACAGAGGCAGTATTATAAACAAACACACATAATGCCTACACGTATTCGATAAATGTTCAGTAGTATACCATAAATATCAGCTCCTCTCTGACTCTTCCATCTCTTTCTACAGACAGAAGTTTCCAGCTTCCTCAACATACCCCAGTTCATGGTAAACATCAACAACCAAGCAATTGACTTAATTATCCATTCACTAATCATCATCCATATACATTTATAAGAGTGCCTACTATGTGTCAGGACTTCAGGGCTTCAGGTCATGGTCCCAGGGTCCTGGGATCGGGCCCCGCATCAGGCTCCCCGCTCAGCGGGAAGCCTGCTTCTCCCTCTCCCTCTCCCCCTGCTTGTGTTCCCTCTCTCACTGTGTCTCTCTCTGTCAAATAAATAAATAAAATCTTTCAAATAAATTTATTTTAAAAATAACACCCCATCCCCCCATTTTACTCTAAACAAATCTCACATGAACTTGGAAATTCTAAAGTGGTCATAAAGTCTTGATGCATGTGTTTTGATCCCAGAGTGGTAGAGTCTACACTTTAAAATCAGCTCAAGGTAACTCACCTTTTCTGGGGCTTTCTGAGTACCCTACAGGGGACATAGCATCCTCCACTCTACTAGCTTCTCTCACCTGCCATAGCTTCTCTCAACAAACCTCCCCTTCCCCAGCCCTCTTTTCTCCCAATTAATTCTCCATGCCCAACATTATACCTTGGTCGGTGGAGCCTGTCTGCCTGCCTGCCTGCCTGCCTGCCTGCCTGCCTTCCTTCCTTCCTTCCTTCCTTCCTTCCTTCCTTCCTCTTTTTTTTTTTTTTAAGAGAGAGACAGAGAGTGAGCATGGATTGGGGGAGGGGCAGAGGGAGAGGGAAAATCCTAAGCAGACTTCACGCTTAGCACAGAGCCTGGCATGGGGCTTAATCTTGAGACCATGAGATCATGACCTGAGCCAAAATCAAGAATCAGACCCTTAACCGACTAAGCCACCCAGGAGCCTCTACCCAGGTCTTTCTTGAAGGGGAGAAGGCAGATGGAGCTTGGAGGGGCACTTCGCGGGAGGGTCTGATAACAAGCCAGACCAGAATTATTCGGAAGGCAGGGGAACCCCATCAATTACAAGCTGTAAAAACAAAGTTACCTTGCTTGGCCAGAGGTAAGGTTCTGAAACCAGGCCCACTGGGCCTGCCCAACACCCACTAGACTGTTCATTTCCCTTCCTTCCTTCCTTCCTTCCTTCCTTCCTTCCTTCCTTCCTTCCTTCCTTCCTTCCTTCCTTCCTTCCATCCATCCATCCATCCATCCATCCATTTGCCACAGGAGCCTGGTATTCATTGTAGCCTCAGGGCTCTAGAAAATAAAGAGATGAAACCAAAGTTCTGCTAGTCTGCATTCTTAGAGCTTGATGAAATATTGCAGACATGTTACGCTGCCAAGTCCAGAAATTTGAGTGTTTTAAAAGAGAGAACAAGGATGTGTCGATGTCCAGATGAAAGAAAAATAATTCCTAATGGTGGAAACCCAGGCTTCTGTGGGAGAAAGATTAGGGAGTGAGGGCCAGACAATTCTTCTTCTATTTTGGAGGTGCTGTTTCTTGACCTTGAGGTGCCCCTCTTCTTGTCTAGGTTGTTGTTTTTGCCTCCCTGGGATGAGCTCTCCATCACCTGGCCCAGCCTTCAGGGCAAAGAGCTCTTCAAGAGCCCAATGAATCTTAATAAAAAATGGAAATGGCTTTTCCCCTTCATTTTAATTAACATTATGTCTACATTTCTGGGATAATGGATAATTGAGTTCCCTTGGCATTACAATGTTCTTGGAAATAATTTATGGTTTCGTTTCACTATGTGAAGGCTGTTTGGGTTGGTGCTGAAGTTCCATCATAAATATTTCTGAGGAGTATTTGCACGTCAGTGATTTGTATTCACATGGCCGTGATACTGCATTCTGGGGAAGTGTGTTATGTAATATTTTCCTACAGGGAGTGCTTCCATTCTTTGCTTGCTTTCCAGGCACAGAGTTGTTTTCAGAATGTTGCACTCAGGCCTTAGATAGACTCTCAGTGGACTTTCTCAAATTGGTCTGGGCTTAAGAATAATAAAGGTTGATATTTATTAAATGCCCACTAATATGTGCCAGGGACTAAGCTAAAACATTTTGCATATATTGTCTGTATTCAGTCATAATAAACCAATGGACTAACTGCTATTATTGTCATCCCCAGTTTACCCCCAGCTAGAAAGTGGCAGGGCTGGGATTTGAACCCAGGCAGTCTGCTTACATCACCCATGGTGCCCAAAGAACTCCTTTTGCCACCCTTATGGAAATATTTGCAGGTATGGAGATGTGTCAGCCTTCTGCCTCCAGAGCAACATTCTCCAGGAGACTTTTTGTGATGATGGAATGTTCTCTATTAGAACTATCCAGTATAGTGGACACTAGCTACGAATGGCTATTGAGACCATGAAATATGGCTAGTGTGACTATGGAACTGAATTTAAAATTGAATAATTGAATAACCTTAACTTCAAATAGCTCCATGTGGTTGTTGGCTGCCATATTGGGACAGCACAGCTGTAGAGCAAGTTGTCTGCTCTATGCAATAATATTCTGACCGCCACCTATTGCTGCTGTAACAAATTACCCAAACTGCATGGTTGAAAAAACCCACAAATGTATGACTTCACAGTTCTGGAGGTCAGAAGTCCTAAAATGTAGGTGTGGGTGGGGCTGTGTTCCTTCTGGAGGCTCCAGTGGAGAATGTGTTTCCTTGCCTTTTCTAGCTTCTAGAGCCCACTTGCATTTGTTGGCTGGTGGTCCCTTCCTCTGTCTTCAAAGTAGGGGGCAGAGCAACTTCAAATCTCTCTCTGATTTTGACCTTCTGCCTTCTTCTTATAAGGACCTTTGTAATTACAGTGGCATACCTGGATAACCTATGATAATCTCTCCATCTCAAGATCCTTAACTAAGTCATATCTGCAAAGTCCCTTTTTTATATAAGGTAACATATTCACAGGTTCTGGGGATTGGGAACAGGACATCTTTATGGAGGGGCCATAATTTAGCCTCCTATACCACCCAAATATCCTTGTGGGACTGTCATTTGGAGGGTAAGGGCACAGGCTCTGAAGTTACACTGACCTGGGTGCAAATCCCCACTTCGTTACTTAACTACCTGTGTAACTTGGCTTTGAGCAGGGTACTTAATTTTTCTGAGTCTCAGTGAACTTATCTTTCAAAGGGGAATAATGCTAAAATCCACCTGGTAGAGTTATAAAAATTAAGTGAGATGTTGATGGTAAGTGTTTAGCACAGAGGAGGGCACCTAGTAAGCACTCAAAATGGTTTGATGCTACTTCTTCTACTTAGTTTTTGTCACTATTTGGTGCAATGGTACACCCTTACTTTCCTACTTTGCTCCTTTAAATAAATATCCCTGGGGTCAAAGAAATACAGAGGTGATGAGAATCATGATCGTAAGTAGTAATCTCTTTCGTTCAAATTGCTTTTTAAAAGCCTCTCTTTTATTTCACTTAATCTTTTTAACCACCATTTGAAGTAGAAGTGGCAGCATTATTACTTTGCAGAAAAAACAAAAGCTTACAATTATAGAGCTCCTAGATAGCAGAGCTAGGATCCATATGCTTACCTATTGGTCCCAAGACTGATGCTCATCCACCTTTTCACACCTGCCTTCTCTCCTATGTTGAAATAAAGAAGGAGGAGGGTGTGTGCATTTACACATGGAGTGGGAGGATAAATCAAGAAAGGAGGGGAGGAATGGCAATAATGTATTGGTTATGAGTTGCTGGTCCAGAGTCATCCATGTATTGGAAGACCTGAAATTTTTTGCAGTTTTTTGACACCTTTGAGCCTCATAGAGCCTAAAGATCTAACTGTGTGTTCCCCTGCTCTTACCAGATACACCCCTCCCCACCACTCTACCCCCAGGAGGAAAGGCTTTCCACCTGGCTAGTTCCCTTATCAGCTGGACCAGCTGCATTCCAACTGGTCCTCAACCTAATGGATCCCACCTCCCTGCCAGCCTGCAGAATTACTCTGATGAACCAGGCACACCCTCCTGTAGGAACAAGGGCCATCTTGCAGTCTTGTCACTACAAGGCCTGCCTCCTGCAGCCCGTCCTGGTTCCCTCTGCTCTGAGTGCAACCTTCACATGGCCCTGTGTGTTGTGCACTGTCAGTTTTCCTGGGCACTGAGTATATGTGACCATTAAACAGTGTAGGTCTCATCTGTCCACTGTGGCGTGCCATGTATTAGGCCATCTCATACTTCTTAGGGCAGGGGAGCCCACCTTCACCAGTGGGGTCAATAGGAGGTGATCAGAACAATCCTCCTGAATATGAGTTCTAACTGCCCACTTGGTCACTTGAAACTCAAGCCCTCCCAGTGCCTCAGTTTTTCTATCTCAGAACAGGAGCTGTTATTCATATCCACTTAATAGGATTCATACAAAAGTTAAACAAAATACGTGTTTATGTCTCTGGCATATAAAGCACTCAATGGCCTTTTTATGCATTCATTCATTCACTCATTCATTCCCTTATTGAACAAATATATATTAAAAAGTCATTGGTCTGTGGGGAAGAAAAACTCTTCAGAAAAACCCAGACTCTCAATTATGAGTTTAGCTGACCGTGCTTTCAGTGACTACCTGGACATGAACTTGAGATATTTTAATAAGTTCAGGGTGAATTTGAAAATAAATTGCATACCTACTTTTCAAGAAATGACAGTACTTTGGCTCTCTCTCCTCTCCTTCACCCATTGCACAAACCCCTCTGGGCCTAGGCCCTCTGATAGTATCTCTCCCTAAACCGCTCAATTTATCTTGAATTTAAATTGAGAAAAGTTAAGACATATACAGTTGTTAAACTTCCAAACTTGAGCTTCCTCACCCCTGCATTTCCAACCCAGCACAAAGGCATTTTCATTAGATGATCACCCAAGCTGTAGATGGTGTTATACAATTCCATTTGGCACATAAAAATGTATTTCTTTCTGACTGCATTATATTACCCTACTTATTGAACCATTTATCACGTAGTTTGGGGCCCAAGCTCTGCTTTATTGAAACTACAGAATCAAATATCCATGTATCCACATATCCCTACATCTCTATAGGTACTTTTTTGGAGAGAGCTGCTTCTTATGAATGCTGAGAAGCTAAGCAGTCTTCCTTCTCTGTTCCCCTGGGTTAAGTGGGGATTCCATTAGAAATACATCCATCCTATAAAAGGGATGCCCCCCAAATGGGATGATGGTGTTGCATTGCCCCAGCATTTAGTATCAAATGCAGAATAGTAGAGTCATTATGAGTCCCAGTACAAGAGGCTTCCAGGCCTGATTTAAATGCCAGCTCTTCTGCTTCCCTACCCTGTGACCTTGGGTCAGTTTTCTAACTTGCCTAATCTTTAGTCTTCTTATTTGTAAAATAAATGGAGATGAAAATAGTACCAAATTCAATTGCTGTTGAAATGAATAAATGAGCTAAAATGTATACATGTTTGGAAGAGGATTGGGTATCTTACGTGAACTATCATTTTAATTTTCTTTCATACACTTTGCTCTTTTCTGATTCCTTCTTGGTAAAGGGAAGGATAGAGAGGATGAGATGAATTCTTTTCATTCATTTATTCATTCATGTATTTGTTCATTCATCCAACATTTATTGTGTGCCTATTATGTATCATGTATGATAGTAGGCTGTGGGATGCAAAGAGAATAAGATGAATAATATATCACCTCAGTCCTCAAAAATGCTGAGTTTACTGCAAAGACAGACATGTAAGTGTTCACAAGCAAAACAGGCTGAATCCTGTCCTACTTCCAATCCCTGTCATCTGACATGCTCTTGAAAGGCTGCGAGGTTTCTGGAATTCCACCGTTAAATTGCTTAAGTAAGATATTAACAGGCAGCTCTTGAGAAAGGCCTCTCAACTCAGAAGTCAGCAGACCTGGTTTAAGTTAAATTTACCCACTTAACCTTGAACAAATCATTCCTTCGCTTTCTCTATAAAACCGGGAGTGACACTATCCATGCAGTCTACCACACAGAGCAGCATCTATTGCATCCACAAAGTACTTTGCAAACTCTGAAGTGACGATTCTGATGTGAGAAGCAGAACACCCTCTCTCAGTCCCACTTGGGAGAGGTGGGGAATGTGTGATAAAACAAGTTAGAACCCTGGCGGGTATTTCTGTCTCCTTCTGTTAAACTTGGGTTTGGCAACTTTTAAAACCCTTCTTCTTGATTCTAAAATGAGGTCCTAAGGGAACCTGTGAGACAAGCTGTCAAACAGTAACTGAAAAGTTAGATAAAGTTAAGGAAGCTAAGAGGTGGGTGCTTCTCTGATGCTTCTTGCCTAAAGATAGAACAAAGAGGGAACAATGCTTCTCTCTAAGTGGGGAAAATGAAATCGTGCAGTTTTAATTTGTGGAAGCCTGACTCTTGACTCTAACTGCCTCCTCTAGGTTCTGAACCTGCTTGGAAATTGAGTTTCTGAGTGGGGTCACTATTACTAGGACTGGACAGAGCAGTCCTTTATGAGACTGTGCAGTAAGTTAACTGTGCCCAATAAACACCAGTAGTGGCCCCCAAGTCAGTCACTTTGACAGCCTCAAACACTCATACATATTTCCAGATATTCTCTAGGGATAGAACTAGCAAGGCTTTTTCTGTAAAGATCCACATAGCAAATATTTTGGGCTTTGTGTGCCATACGGTCTCTGTTGCAACAACTCAACTCCGCATTGTACTGTGAAAGTAATCATAGACATATCAGCAAATGGGTGTGGCTGTGTTCCAATAAATTTTATTTATAAAAAAAGTAGTGACAGGCTGGAATTGGCCTGGTGGAGGACCCCTGTTTTAGGGGATTATGCCACCCCATTGAAATTACCTTTTCTATAAGGAGAAAACTGGGCAGAGACATGGACTGGTTATCCTGGATGGCACTGAGAGTCAGAAAATGATGACTTCCTCATAGAGAAGAAGGAAATGCTAAAATGGAAGACTGTTTTGACTGTCCCCCTGAGTTATGGTTCTCCAGAGAAACAAGACCAATAGATAGGCAGGCAGACAGACGGACAGATAATGAGGAATTGTCTCATATGGTTATGAAGGCTGAGGAGTTCCACAATGTGACATCTGCAAGCTGGTGATCCAGGAAAGCTGGTCATTAATTCAGTCTGAGTCTGAAGGCCTGAGAACCAGGGGAGTCAATGGTGTAAATCGCAGTTCTAGGGTAGAAGATGAGATGTCCCAGCTGAAGCAGGCTGAAGAGAGGGGGTGAATCCTTCCTTCCTCTGACTTTTCTTCTATTCAGCTCCCTAGAGGGTTGGATGATGCCCATCACCTTGGGGGAGGGCCATATTCTGGATCTGTTGGTTCAAATGCTAATCTCATCTGGAACACCCTCATTGACATACCCAGAAATAATGTTTAACCAAATATCTAGGTATCCCCCGATCCAGTCAAGTTGATACATAAAATTAACTATCGTACCCCGCTGTACTACTTTTAAAATTGTTCAAATATACAACAAACATACAATTTACATACAATGAAAAAGATCTCAAAAACACAGTACAGTGAGTTTTGACAAAAATATACCTATGTGATCATCATTTCAGTCTATCTATAGGACATTTCCCTCCCCCTAAGAAAGTATCTCATGCCCCTAGACAACATAGGGTGCCCTAACCTGAGGCAATCACTGTTCTGATTTCTGTCCATATAGATTAGCCATGCCTGTTTTTCTACTTCATAAATAGCTCATACATTTTTTTGTGTCTTGTTTTGACTTTTTCATTAGATAAAAGATGGGTATCAACAACAATATAGGACAAATTGATTATAAAAATCACCCTAATCCCATCACCTGAAAAAGGCATCTGTTTTCATCATGGTAAATTCTTCTCCAAATCTGACCCATGTGTGCACATCTTTTAATATAATTATTTTCAGACTTTACACACCATTTCCCCTGATTTTTTTATTTAATGATACACCAGACACATTTTCCTTGTTTCCGTGGAATTACCTTAATGATTGTTTAGTGGTTGCCTAAGATTCCAGCCTGCTGATGTGTTCAACCTTAGTGAAACCTCTCCGTCAAGGAGAGAGGTAGTATATCTAGGTACATTCAGAGGAGGCTGACCTCCTGGTCTAAATCCTGGCTCTGTGCCTCAGTTGCTCATCTATGAGGTAGGAAACACAACAGAACCTACTTCATAGTGTTGTTAAGATTAAATGAGTTTCTCTGTGTTAGACACTCAGAACAATGCTTGGCACATAATAAGCGCTATCATTATTAGGCATCTAGGTTGTCCAGTTTTTTATAGAAGATGTTGTCACAGATACTTTGGGTCCTACAGCTTTTATCTTTTACTGAATTCTTCCTAAGATAAATTCCCTGGAAGAGAGTTAAAGAGATGGGGTATCCAGTGGCCCTTGCTGCGTGCTGTCCACCCTCCTGTGTTCTCTTCTCAATTAATGCCCTGCACTGACTCATCTGTGATGATCCTTCTCCTATACTTCTCACATCCTGTAAATTACCAGGTTTTACCAATAATGTCTCCAATATCTTGAATAAATTTGCCTCTCTTCATTCACATGGCCACTACCTTGGCCCAGGCTAACATCATCTCACTTCTGGATTATTAAAACCACCTCCTACTTCATTCTCCACATTTATGCCCACCTCCTCCCACCAATTATTCACTGGGTGACAGAGCTATCCTCCCAATAGCCTCATCTGATCATGTCATCTACCTGTAAAGGTCCTATCACCCTTAGGATAATCCAAACTTCTTGATATGCTTCCCAGGGCTCTTGTTGATTTGGACCCGCTTACATTACTCAACATTCTTCTCTCTCTCAAATGAAGCATGTCTTTCTCATCTTCATGGACCTCTCTTCTTCTCCCTCCTAGGTATACTGTTGCTCAGCCTTGAGATCTCAGCTTGGCTCTTAGCTCTCTTGAAAACCCACCCCTAACCTCCCAAGTTGTCTTTGATACTTCCTCTCTTCTCTTACTCATGCAACTTTTGTGACTACTTGTTTATTGTGTTTCTACCTCTAGGAGAGGCCCTGTGTTTTACCCTTCTGAATCCCTCCCTATTATCCTAGCACATAGTAGGCCCTTGGTACTTGTTTTTTAAGTTAGTAAATGAGGGATTTATTGATTTCAGGAGAGCTGTACCAATTTACCACCAATGTAATACAGATGTCATTTCACATGCAGCTTGACAGCATTGGGTATTGTTGTTTTAAAAATGTTTTCATTAATTTAGTTGGTCCAAAATGATACCTCCAGATTATTTTAATTTGCATTTGTTCAGCTATTAATAAAAAGTGAATATTTTTTCAAAGAGGGGACCAAAATGTAAGGAAGTATTAACCTCCCTGCTCCACTCACTTGCTCATTTGTTCATTTAGCAAACTTACAAAGTTCCAGATTGTGTGCTAGGTTCTCAGGATTCAGGTTGCCAATGAGACTACCCCTTTCCCACAGGGAAATCATAGTCAAGAGAGGAATTCAGATGTGCAAATAAATGATAGCAAGAAAGAGTAATGGGGGCCATAATAAAGAGATGTGTTGGGGCTTGTTTCAGACTTTCTTATGTTGAGAGCAAAACTTGGCTCCAGGGGTTCTGTTATTTACCCATGAGGATAAAAGGGCCCCATGATGATCCCTCCATTTTCTTCATAGTCTCCCCAACTATCTCACCCTGGGATAAAATTCAGTCTTCTTAGCATGCCCATTGCCCAAGCCCCAAACCTGAACATTATCTTTAATGATGCTTCTCTCTCACCTGGCTGGACATGCTCACTGAACCCCCATTTCACGTTTGACTAGCTTCATATCAGACTCTTAATGAGATGACAGTGCGAAATTGGTGTTTAGCCTCATCTGGGAATGGTGGGAGTGAAGGGATGGGAAGGGGTCAGAAAGGTAGGATGAAACATGATGAAACAAGAGGAGGTAGCAATGTTTCTCTTTGTAAGGAAGACTGTGTAGTGACTGTACAAGGCCCTCCATTGAGAAAAAAGGGAGCAAGTGCGCATACCAACAGCACAACTGTCTGGGATTCTGCTCCTTGGGGACCTAGTTCTAATGAATCTGCTCCTGGTTCTAATGAGGTGTTCTTCAACACACACAGAAGGTTCTCAGTGAGAAGATATCTGTGAGTTTATGCCCTAGGAGATTCAATGTAATCCTTTCTATAAATCAGTTAGCAGAATAGTAAGGTTTTTGAATGATAAGTAATTATATGTGACTGCTAAAGCAGAGGAAGACCTATAAGAACTTTGTAGATGAGGTGGCAGAGAAAAGGATCTTGAAGTGTGGGGTTTGGCAAAATGGAGGGGGGGGGTTGCAGCTCAGGAGGTGGTTACACCACTAGTGGAGGGATGCAGGTAGAGTGAGCCTAGGACTTCAAGGTCCAATGAAGATAAGTTCCTGAGGAGATCTGATGGAGTGTGCACATTGGCAAGAGCTGGTAAGTAGCATTGGAAAGGAAGAATATGCCAGGATTGTAGTCTTCAAACTCAGTAAAGACTTAGGTGTTCTGTGGTAGGACATTGGCTCCATCGAAAAAATTGAGCAGAGACTATAGCAGGCAGCACTGGGTTCAACCCCAAGATACCCTGACTCTGAGTATCTGAAGAAGACATCCCCTCTACCCTTGCCAAAAGGGTAGGAAAAGAAGCCACACTGTCTTGGTCTGTAGTGTGGGCCTAATCTAGTGATTGACTTGTATGGTGTTGGGAAGACTGCCTGGGAACCCCTCTTCCTAGGTAGAGATTTAGCTGCTCAAAATATGACACCCAGTTTGACCACACGTTTGGGGCTGCAACCCAGGTTTCTGTTTTTTGCCAGAAACTCATTATTCACCCCAGATGGGGAGAAGAAATGACTGAATCTGTCAACTCTTCTGTTTACACCCTGGATTTTAATTTTATTAACTACTGTCCTCATTAGAGACACTTAGTGCAACAAAAGCATTTTTTTCAGAGAACAATTGTTTCCCTCTGCAAGAGCAAACATAAACCTTATTCACCAAACTGCCAACTTCATCAGCGAGTATGAGACACACACATGCGTGCACACACAAACACAAACCAAGCATCCTGAGACCTGTATTGTCATTGAGAGTCAAATGCTTTTTGCTCCACCCCTTCCCAAGTTATAGGAAAAACTAAAAAGATAAAAATATAAGGGGCCCCAGAAGAAATTTAGATCTGCCAATATCCCCCATCCCATTCCACCCCCATATGTAGGGCTTTCCTGTGCTCCAGGAAAATAGAAGACTCGTTCAAGACATCTCCCCCTGCCCACCACACATGGCAGAGGGCTGGCAGCCAACACTGCTCTGCTTCCAGCTGATGCTCATGTGACAGACTAGCAGTCCATGCTAGCCAAAAGTTTCAGAGTCCTGGAGTCCTTGTGCACAAATCCTCTTCCCTCTCCCTTCCTTACCCTCCCTCTCCCTCGCTCTCACACAACAAGAAGTAGGAAGGCATATCTGTGTAAGGAGGACTCATCAGAATCTCTAATGAAATACATGGCAGCTGGTGAATTAAAGCATTTGTCTTAGCTCTACCATCCTATAATACCTTATAATCCTGAGAGTCCAGAGTAGGAATTAATTATCATTTTTAAGAACCAAGGGAGCCAGCAGCATAGAGGGGGGAGGGGTGGGGAAGGAGAAGCTATGGATGGTGACAATAAATGCTTGTGAGAAGGGGACAGAGCCATCATTGTTTGTATTTAGAAGCCCCTTTAGGAAGTTTGTAAGCCTGCTTATTTGTATATATGAGTGAGGATGTGAGTGTGCGTGCACATGTGCATACATTTGGGTCAAGTCTTAAGCACTTACTACTGGGCACTTGACAGTATCAGTTAATCAGCACTATCACATCATGATCAATAGTAGCAGTACTACCAGTTGAATGTGTACAGCTACTGAGAGCTTTTATGTGCTCTCCATAGGCTAAGCATTTTTCCCTACCATATCTTTTCTTTTTAAGATTATATTTATTTATTTGAGAGAGAGAGAGAAAAAAAGAGAGGGAGAATGTGCATGAGCTAGGGGAGGGGCAGAGAAGCAGACTCCCTGCTCAGGGACTCGATGCCAGGACTCTGGGATCATAATCCTGAGCCAAAGGTATTCACTTAACCAACTGAGCCACCCAGGTGCCCTTCCTCACCATATCTTAAGATTCATGACTATGTTGTCTATGTAGTTGGTATCATGCTTTTACCAAAGAGAAGATGCTCAGGGAGGTTAAATTATCTTCCCAAAGTCTCCCATAGCTCACAGGTGTCAGAGCCAGTGGTCAGATCCAGGCTGACCTGACCTCAGAACCTCTTCTCCTAACCACCAGGCCAATCTACCTAAATTTATTATATGCCAGGCCCTTTGCTAGGTGCTCAGGTTATAGAATTTAATAAGAATAATTCTTGCCCTTAAGGAAAGGAGCCTGCTGTTGAGGCTAGCTAAGGTTTGCTGCTGTAACAGATAAATCTCCACATCTGAGGGGCTTATTGCAGGGAAGGTTTCTTTCTCCTCCATGTGAGACCCAGGCTACTACCACTCTGTGGCTCTTCATCATCACCATCAGGCTTCTAAGGAACAGGAGGACCAGGGTGTCGTATGCAGAATTTGTATCAGCAGGTCTGGGAGTGGCCAGCAGTCCTTCCCCCTCCTGCTCTGTCCACCCTAACTCAGTCATGCGGCCATGCCTCCCTGCAAGGGAACTGGGAAAAGGAGCCTAGTGTGTCCCCAGGAAGGAGGGAAGAATGAGGTGTATTTGGAAAAGGCTTTTAAGAAGGAGAAATCCCTGCATTTTTTAATGCCATAGGTGCAGAGAAAGATGGGACTGTATGAACAGCTTTGTTTTTATCTCCTTCTCCTCCAGAAGTGGCAAGCTCAGTCTTTAAAAAGATGAAAAGAAAATAAAATGACTCATAATGCTCCCAAGTGCAACACACATGCAGTGAAAAGAACAATGTGGTGGTAGAGGTTTGGGTTCACATCTTGACCCTACCAAGGGAAAACATTTCTTACCCTCCCTGTGCCTCGGCTCCCTCCTTGGTAAAATGGAGATAATAGCACCCCGCCACAGGGGGGCTGCATGAAAATAAGAGGCATGAAGACCATTGGAATGTCTGGCACATCCTGGTGTCATCCCCCTGCCCGTGAAGCAGCAAGAGGCTCTTTCAGAGTCTCTGTAGCTGCTCTCAGCATCCTGTGTTACTTTTAGGGAAGTATATGCTGGATCTTCTTTAAGTTTCTCACGTACTGAGTCACCTGGGTCATCAAATGGCACATGCTTAGAGGCTCACCACACTGAATAACCAACTATTTTCTTTTCTTTTTTTTTAAATTTTCTATTGCCTTTAAAAATATGTAGCTTGGCCCAATTTTTAAAAGTGATCAGGAGAATATTTGTAATTGTATTATTTTACCAGACATTTGTTGAATGATGGCTTACCAGGAGGCAGTGTTCTAAGACCTTTACATGCAGTATCTCTTCTGTCCTCACAACCAGCCCATGGTCTGGGTCCTATTATTATCCCCACTTGGCTATTAGCCAAGAACACTGAGTTTTGGTCTGTCTTGTTCACTGCTCTACTCTCAGTGCCTAAGACCGTGCTTGACGTGCAGCAGACACTCAAAAGTTTGTGAGATGGATGGGTAGCTTTCTCATTTCCAGGAACAATGAGGCTTGGTGAACTTGTGTGACTTGCCCAAAGATACACAGCAGTCAGTATCAGAGCTACATCCAAATCCAGGTCTTTCTGGCTCCACACTACATTCTGAAGAGTAGAAAATGTTAGCCATTGCAGGAATTAAGTGATTCCACAACCCCGCGACACATTTGATTGATCTAAAAACACTTCACTTGATTTCCACGTAAGGGGATTTTGTTTCCTGGAAATGGAGAGGTAGGGAAAATGATGATTGCCACCATGGCCCGAATGGCGACTTTGAATCTGACCAGCAAGATGACTGAGACCACCATCTGGATTTTGTGGGGTTTCCTCTGGGGCTTAGAGGTTCCCAGGATGCTCAGGACTTTCAGGATGACTTTGGCACAGCTCTGCCCTTCTGGAGCCTGTTTCCCCCTCTGTAAAGCAAGCAACTTGGAAGGGGTGATTTCTGAACCCTTATAGCTGGGTATCTTAGGCAAGTAATTTAAAATCTTGGGATCCCCATCTCAGGGCCTGTGAAATAGGCCATGGGGCAAGACTGTTGAAGAAATGGCGTTGTGTATACTCCTGGCACAGAGCAGCTTTTCCATAAATGGGCAGGACTGTTACTATTCCTGTTCTAACCATCTGTAGTCCTTTCCTAAGTTCTTTAGAATATATTGGAGAAACAGCCCCACAACTATATATACTTCCCATTTTCTAAACCTCAGGCTGTCCAGGTGTCTGGAGAGTCACATTTCCCCTTTGGGCCCCCTCTCTATTGGGCTGACCTCCGTTTTCTTTAACTTTGCAACTCTGCTTCTGGGAAGTGCTGAGGAAGGTGGGGGCCCAGTCTTGGTGTGGCCCTGCTGTACTGAATATTCCCTCTGGCTCTTCCCTGCTGGCCTTAGGCAGCCCTCCTATTCTCACCTTCGCACTGAATGGCCTCTGAAAGAAAGTTAGCTTAACCGTGTTTGTTTCTGTCTTTTCTTGTTTTGTCAACATGCCATTGAGAAGGAAATGCAAACCTGAGCCTTGATTAGACATCTCCCTTGGTGCGGATTTACCCTGATTTTCAATTCAGTACATTGGCGTAGGTGCTGGGGCACAGATTTCCTGCCATTGAAAGTTCCTGGAGCCAGGATGGCACTAGGCAGCGTCCTAAAACGGATGTGCACACACAGGTGGTGTTGCCTTTCTGAGGAGAGGTGGAGTGTCTCTCCCTTCCACCCCAGTTTCTCCCACTACTTAGCTACTTAAGAGTGGCACTCCAAACTGAAATGCAGCTAGGAACTTGGCTACTTGCCAAGGATGCAAGGCCATCGTACTCAGCAGGAGGGAGTTCCAGGCTTGGAGGGAGCCTGGATCTGTGTGTGTGCACATGCACGCACACACACAGACTTCCTGGGAGATAGGAACCAGGATTCTAGCCCTGAACCTCATACCAAGCTGTGTGACACTGGATGAGCCATTTAACCTCTCTGAGCTTTATTACCCTATATATGAGTAAAATAAAACTGTGCTGTCCTGACCAAATTTATTCTCCAAACTGCACTTTTTCACATATATATGATCAGTTGTAGTTAAGGGAGTAAGCATTTGAAGTATCAATCTTGACATCCCATTCTGCATGTGGTCTTGGGCATATGATTTAACCTCTCTGGGCTTTAGTTTTTCTGTCTGTAAAATGAGAGTGGTAACAATCTCTGTTTTGTGGAGTTATTGTGAGCATTACATGAAAATGTACAGAAAACACTTAAATTGTCCTTCTCCCCTTCCTTTTTCTTTCTCCTCCTCATTTCCCTCCTTTCCTTCCATCTTTGCCTTCACCTCCTTCTTTTCCTCCTCTCCTCATCTCTCCTCCTCTTCCAACATCATTATCATCATTGCCATTATCTTACCATGAGGTCCAATTCAGTTATGTCCCTGAAAGTGCTGTGTCGTCTATAAAATGTTACAAATACCAAAATAGCTATGATGTTATAGCTAGGCTTACCTTATGTGAAACAATGTCAGTGTGTGTGTGTGTGTGTGTGTGTGTGTGTGTGTGTGTTTTCAACCTTTTACATTTGCTCCCTGGAGGAGTATGGCTATTGGACAGGTCAAATGCTGTGTGTCAAGGCATGTGGTGAGCTAAATGAGTTTGCCTGTGGATAGGGGATCCAGCCGGAGGAGTTGGGCAGCCCAGTAGGGGTGGGGGTGGGGGTTGGCAAGCAGAACACCTCAGTGATGGCTTAAGAAATTTACAAATAAAGCTGAGATTCCTAATGTTTAATTTCAAGTGACTGAACATTAACATTTAATTAACTCCTGACTGCTAAACCAATATTAAATCTCGGCCGAGGCTGGTGGCATCTCTTAAGTATTAGCAGCCAAGAGGCTGGATCCTATCATGGCGACATATAGCAAGATGGAAGCTCACACGTCACATGGGATCCCCTGCACGTGCCTTTAGGCACATATCCATTCTTACCCATCTGGCTCTTGGAAAACCAATAGGAATCACATGCAAACTGATATACCTTGCTTCAAACTCCAGCTCTGTTTTTCCTTACTTGCATATCTATTGGCCAAGCTTCTCAAATTATCTAAACTCAGTTTCTGACTTGGAGAATGGGAAAAGTAATCCCTACCTTGTTGTGTTGTATCTATAGATCAGTGGTAACAGATATGAAACACCTAACAAAAGACCTAACCCATCATTAGGGATTTCATGTTTGTGTATCGCCTAACCCTCCCCCCCCCCACAGATTCATATGCTGAAATCCTAACCTGCAGTGGGAGGTATTAGGAGGTGGGGATTTTAAGAGGCAGTTAGGTCTAGATGAGATGGTGAAGCTGGAGCCTGGATGATGGAATTAGCGTCCCTATAAGAAGAGAAAAGACTAGGGCTCCCTCCTCTCTCTCTGCTCTCTGCAATATGCAGACACAGCAAGAAGATGGCCATCTGCAAACCAGGGAGCATATCCTCACCAGACTCCGGGTCTGGCAGCACCTTGATCTTAAGGCTTCCCAGCTTCCAGAACTGTGAGAAATAACTGTTTGTTGTTGAAGCCACCTAATCTATGGTATTTTTGTTGTAGTAGCACAAATTGATTGAGACAAGATATGATTCTGCTTCAGTTTTATTTCCCTTCTCCCTCCTTCTCACTCACTATGCCCAATTACACTGAGCTTCTCAGTTCCTATTAAGGACCAAGATCTATTCTGCCTTGTCATTTTCAACGTGTTTTCCCCTTAGCCTGGAATTCTTTTACCTCCCCATTCCCTGGCCATTTCTCTTGTAAGCCTCAACACAAATGCCACTTCTCCAAGAAACTTTCTCTGGCATTCTACATAGATCAGTTTCCTCCATTAGATATGTCTGTACCTTCCTCATTACATTTGACTTTAAGCCTGGAAGATACACAGTTCCGTTTTTCCCTTCTGCGTATGTCCAAGGGAAAAACATTTGCTTCCTTTCATTGCCTTCCAAAGCCATTAGAACCTCACAATCTCTCTTGCATCCTCTAATGAGTTAGTTGTTTTGTTTACTCTACTCGTGACAGGTCTGACAACACTTGCCACTTGCATCAATACTCCCCCCTTTTCAAAGACTTTGGCAGTGCAGTTGGTTTTTCACATTTACATAGGGATGAGCAGTGCATTCTAGATGGTCATAGAGGGGTACTGCAGTTTGGCTCAGTTTGTTGAGGGAAAGGTTTTATCTCTGTGAAGGTATGGTTGGGTTTGTGTGAGCTGTTATGGATGGTCATAATCTGCCCATAGGCTGCGGTCAGGAACACTGAACTCCAGCATCATAGGACCCACCAGCATCTGGGACAGGATTCTAAAATACAAAGCTTTGGATCGATAAGCAAGTGAGTACAGCCCACACAGAGTAGATTTCAGGACACGGGAGATACAGACTTGCTGGGGAAAGGTTGCCCCTTTCCCCAAGAATAAAATCAGGGTTGGTTTGATCAATCCAGCATCAGTAACCTCATCAATCCACATTGATTGAGTGTCCACTGCAGACTATGGGTAGATGTGTGATGTAATCACTGGCCTCAAAGGGTAGATGTAATCACTGGCCTCAGAGGGTATCCTATGGGGTCAGATATAAGAAGAGGGGGTGGTGGTGCCACAGATTAAGTTTCAAAGAGGAGCTAGGATGAGGCTAGAGAGGCAGATCCCAGGGGTGAAGCAGGGCTAGCATGTAGTGTCTCCATAGTCTGAAGATCTATTTCCATGTTGTCTTGGACATATTTGGCTTCCAAACCTTTATCTAGATGGCTCCCCAGGGTGGCTCAACTCTGGGTCATCGGGGACCAATTATGAAGCTGTCCTCTTCCCTTATTCACTGCTGAGCACAGCCATACGCTAACGCAGAAAATCCTAAATCCAATTAAGTGTTATTTGCTCGAAATATTTGAAAGAGCCAGCTTGGCCCATCTTCAAATATTTTGTTAGCTAATCAAAGCCAGATTGCGGTCAGAGGCCATATCTAAATTTATTAGGAAAATTAATAGACCATTTAGATTTTATTGGAATTAAGCTAAAATACGATAAGCAGTCACACCAGCAGATAGTCATTAATTATTACACTGACCTGTATGATGGGCTCATAATGAAATATTGACTTCTAGGTAAGTCATGAGGCCTTAGGACAAGCAGGACAAGCTCTAGAAGGGCATCCTCACTCCATCTGCTTGAGGTTAATTAGATGGGACACAATAGAAGAGGCTTTCACTAAAAGCACACCATTTATTCTTTCAGGCAGCATTTATTGTGCATAGCTGTGTGACCTTGGACATGTTGCTTCACTTCTCTGAATCTCCATTTTCTCCTCTGAAAACAGGGATAAATGTGACTATGAGGGTTGATGTGAGAAGTCATGGAAAAGATGATGTCCCTATATATAGATATCCCTAAGATTATGGTTGTCCTTAGTAATTTTGCAAATAAGACAGATTTTCCCCTCAGATAATTTAAACAACTTATGATATAATTGAACCTCCGAGCAATGTTGATTTCTCCCCGTTGTGTGCCACCCACCTGTTAGCTAGGGTCAGAGAAGGCTTTGATGAGAAGGAGGTGTTTGAGCTCCATTTCAAAGGGTGAGAGGGTTTGCTTCCCAAGTGGCCCAGGGAGATGTGGGACTTCCAGGTAGACACAGCATAGGCAAAGGTGTGGGGGCTTGAATAAGCTGGCAAGTCATGGAACTTTACACAGTTCAGCGTTATAAAGCAGAGGCATCTCCTTTAGATTATTATTACAGGACAACAAGAATTGGAAGCTGGGTATTATGCTCCAGGTCACTCACCTTTATGCTTTTCTCCATGAAATGTGCATGTATCAAATATTATTTATGAAGATGACTGTTCTTTTTCCTTTTTTACTTTTGCTGCATGTTCTGTTTTGCCCATTGGAGGCAGAAGGAAAATCTTAAGTTTTGCCAGAGTCAAAATCATGATCAAGGTGTCTGAGCTGTGAGATTTCTCCTGGGTACCTGCTCTGTGTGGGAACGGCATAAACTCCTTCAGAGTCTGTGGGGTGTGGCCTGGAGGTTCAGTCCACTGCCTGCGTCGGACAGGCCTGGATTCAACTTCGGCTCTGCCACTTACTTTCTGTGGGACCTTGGGTGAGCCTCTCTGAACCTCAGATTCTTCATCTGCAAAAGAGGTTTCTGACAGCTATTCCACTGGGCTGTGGACAGGATCATTGAAAAAAAAATCAAACAATATATATATAGCTCTTAGTACAAGCTCTCAGTATATCTACATATTCAACAAATGTTAGTTCCCAGAATAAAATGTGGTATGTTTAATTTTTTTAAATTAATTAAAAAAATAAGTAGGGGGAATGTTGCTATTATGGGTGTTCTATTTCATGTACTAAATATACATCTGGCTTCAGAAAATGAATATGCATTTCTCCAAAGATATATATGCATGTCCCATTTCTTCTATTAAGTATATATGCCTGTTAAATGTATATAATTATATAAATATATAAGCTTAAATATATAGATACATATCCTACTTATACACTGAGAGAAATATATAAGTAGAGAGGGTAGATATAGCAAGCTGTAAGATTCATTGGGTCCTTCCAGAATAAGTGGGATATGTGCTGAGAGCAGGAGCGCTAGACTAACCCCGTGGCGACACATGATGATCTGGTGTGATGAGTCCAATAGTGTGCGGCTTGATTTTGGGTTAGTCAAATGTGCTAGGGGGACTTGATCACAGAGTGCATCCCATTTCTCCTAGATAACAGTGTCCATTATAATAGGCAGTGAACAAAGCAACAGGAAGGGAAAAGTGAAGTGGGGTGGGACATCCTATGACCAGGACTCCAGGGACCAGGGGTGGAGGGAGTGGGAGCTTGTGCCTTTGTGTTGTGAATAAGCTGCCCATTACCCTCAATATGCCCTGGGGCTATGGCCAGGGTGCAGAGAGAGCAGGGAGTAAATAAAGTGGCCATCTGCCCTGGCAAACAGCTTTTGGGAAGTGTGGTAAAACGGGTGTGACTCCAGTGACTCAGGGCTTTATCGTGGCATATTACCTAGTTTCACCATGACTTTGCAGACACATTGAAGGAGGGGGAAAAAAATCAATCTTATTACTACTGCACTATTGTTGTTATAGGGAGGAGTGACCAGGGTTTCTGTTCTCAGTTGAGGCTCCTCGAATAGCAAACAGGGCCACGTGGCAACCCAAGCAAGGAGGACTTCCTGCCGCTGTTGGTTTTGCTGCCTGCTGCTGTCGCATCCCTTTCTGGAAACAAAAGTGTAGACAGGCCTCTTTGCTCGAATGGATTGAAGGGCAAGGGAGGGAAATAGCAGGGGGAAATGAGCTATTGTTGAAAAACACCTTGCCACATGAGGACAAATTGAGGCTACTAGCCTGTTAGATTCAGTATAGAGTCACTGAGAGTCTCTAAGGGGGAGGCATAAATGCATGGGTGAGATGGACAGTGAGGATATTCCCCACGTAAGGGATTGTCTGATCACAGGATTGCTGATTTTGATAAAGACACAAATGAGTTAAAAATAGTCCTGTCCAGAGTGTGGACGGAAGCAGGCCTCCAGGTTCCTGGGCGCATGTGTGACAGAAATGCAGTGGGGCATTTTAATTAGATCCCTTTACCAGAACTCCTGACCTTCTGTGTAGCACATTAATGTATTTTACTAATTATAAATGCAATTAAAAAGTACTGAAATAAAATTAGGCTGATCTATCTAATTTACATTAAGCACTTTCAAATTATGCAGATTTTAAAGTCTCTCTCTCCCTGTCTCTCTTTTTTTCAATTTGGGTTTCAGGGTAAAATTGTCTGCACTAAAACAGCTGGAAAACAACCTTGTAGGAAAACAAATTTCTTTTCTGTGATTATTCTCAGTGTGCGAGTTAATTTTCGAGGCAGTAATATACTTAGCTGGCATCGAGCAGTGACTCATAAAGCAGAAGACATATGCGTCTGGGTGCAGGCATGGGAACAGAGGTCCATGGGGGGATTGAGTGTGGTTTGGTTACTTTGGGGAATGAGGTTGAAAGGCTAACTAGGCAAAAAAAATACTGATGTGATGGCCACTAAACAGTTGAGATTTACAAAGAGTGAGATGTAATGGCAGGCATAATGTGCAGTTGATAGAGATGAGCCATCTGGTGAGTTTATCCAACAACACAGGATTTTTTTCTCTTCTATGCTGATAGGCAAAGAGAGTGATCTAGGTGATGAAATTATTGCCTAGCATTATTAAAAAATCAGGATGTTCAATTTTGCTGGCTATGGAAGTTATGTATGCTGAGCAGCTATATATTAGGTGGGGAAATGGAGCATAAAGCAGAGTGGATGGCTACAGTTGGACACTCTCTCCCCAGTGGCTGGCTATGTATGCTTTTCTGTTGGGGCTAGGAAGAGAACACTGTTCAGCCTGGTTCTGTTGAAGGCTGCGTTGGCCCAAGAGGAGACCTTGACGGGGCCTCTTTACAGATTAAATCTGATCCGCAGGCTCCCTGGAAGCAGAGGTGTAATAAGCTCTTCTCCCGAATTGCATATAAGCTCCTTAAAACGTTCCCAGCATGATGTAACTCCCCTTTGCGTGGTGCACTCAATTTTATTTGCAGCCCAAACTTTGTCCTTTGAGCTCCCTATCAAAAGGAGGCCTAAAATAATCCCCCAAATTGGAGCTGTTGAGCTTGAGCAGGGAGAAGATTTGGAAAGTCCTTTCTCCTCTCCCCCCACGCCCCTTTTTAAAGGAGCCTTTCTACTTGGATCCAGGGAACCAGTCTTGCCTACTCTGACATGGAAGCCAAGGTGAGTGCTGGTTTCTAATCAATCACCTTCCCCCAAAAGATGGATGAATTGTAGGACACTCAGACAGGTGCAGGAGATGAGGCTCCTTGTGTTTGGAGATATCCCACGTTTGCTTCCCACTCCCAGGGAAAGTGATTCTTTGCCCTTCCATATTCCAAGCCTCCACCACCATAAATTCATGCAGCAAGTACTGCTGATGGAGCTACTCGTTAATTCATGCAAAGAAAATATTAAGATCTTTCTGTCCAGGAGGAGCATGTCTAGACTCATGTGGTTGACCAGATGCTAAATTAGAGTTAGATCCTAGGGTCTTTCTCTTCTTCTTTTCTTCCTCCCACCAAAAACCAAGACAAAAAACTTACCCCCACTCTTTCATTCCCATTCCACAATAGCCCCTGGCACCTTGGCATCAAGCAAAACTCCCATCACCCTTTTGGACCCAGGCTTGGTCCTTCTCTGACAAACACAGCTCCAAGGGATCCTTTGTCCTACTTTATCCTGTCACCAGCTGTGGGGCCTTTAGCAAATTTCTGAATATCCCCTAACTTCTGGTTTTGATAACAATACCAGTTTCTCTGTAAGGTTGGAGTATTACAATGACATCATGAACACAAAGCACATGCATCATGCCCAACATTCTTTCTCTCACTTATCAAATGATTATGGAGGGTCTCCCCCATGCCAGGTGCTGCTCAGCCCTGATGTATTGTGGTTAATGAGTGCCCCTCATGCATGCCTCTGCCTTGGATATGGATGGTGGGCATTGATTAAGCACTTGATGAAATGGGGCCGAATTTGTAAAGTGCTAGAATTCTACAAATAGCTGTAGAGCTCCTACTGTATTTAGGACACCAAATTAGGTACAGAAGGGGTATATCAAGTTGAATAGGATGTGTTATTTGCCTCCCTGCTTGCCTCTCCAGGACCTTGTTCCACTATGATTACATTGCTTCAGTTACATGTTTTGAGACTTCAGAAAGGCTTCTTATTTCCTCTCTTGGTCTTCTGCCTCACCTCTTTTAATTTCCACCAGTAATCAAACTTCCATGCTTTTTCATATGCTGCTCCATGCCTGGAATGACTTTGCATAGCCCAACTCATCCAACTCATGCCCTCCCTACTTGTCAAACTCCTGCTCATCCTTAAAAACCCAGCTCAGAGGTTTCCTCTGGAAGGTCCTATTCCCAGCACTTACAGATGATCTGCTGCTGTGTCCATTCTCCCTGGGGTCATATCACCCAAGTACATGTCTGTTTCTCTGTCTAGACTGGGAGCTCCTTGAGGTCAAGGTTCTCTGTCCAATTCATGTTGGTATTCTTCATGACCACTGTATTGTCTGGAATTGTGTAATTGCTCAAATGCCAGTTGAGTGAAGAAATAAATGCATGAATTAATGCATGGTTGGATGAATACATGGAGAGAGAGAAAGAGAGAAACATTTATACATGAATGGATAGATAGATGGATGGACAGACAAATGAATTAATACAAGAGCGCATGTATAGACTTGGTTTAATGGTGGTAATGATGAAGTTTTTGTCTATAATCCAAAAGGGCTTTAATTAGTGAAACACCAAAGCAGAGCTATCCTGTCCATTGGTAAGTTTTGAACCCTGAGGACTGGGTGTCTCCAAGGTATTACCTGAGCTAATAAATCTGAGGAAAAATGAACATGTTCATATGTGCTGTGGACTCCAGATATGAATTGCACTCTACCCAGTCAAGGGGGAGCCTGCCCTCTGTGTGCTGCATTGCCCCTCCTCACCCCTGCTCTGTTCTTCCTTCCTCTCCATGTGTGCTCTTGTAGCCAAGTCCTAATTAATTATGGTGGCCTTTCAGCAAGCTGGGCCTGGACACCAGGGTTTTCTCTGCAGCCACGGCTGCTGCTGCCCTAGCTTCCTGCCAAGCTCACCCCCCCAGACAAACATACTTAGCAGGTGTTTTCCTCACATTAATAATCAGAATTGACACATTCTAAATGAGGGCCTCCTTGTTGTGCAGGGCAGCTCTGATGGATATGTGGGGGAATTGACGGCCCCTGAGAAATGTTTTTGCCATTACCAGCATTTCTCTGACAGGTTTTTAATAGTCCCGCTAAAACTGCAGTATATTGGAAAATTTTGTAGATGAAGTGCAAAGGGCTGCTATGACTTGGAGGCTCTGGGGTGGAAAAATACCTGTTTGGGGAACACTGAGTTCCTGGAATAATGGTGCTCTTAGAAGAAGCTGATCTGGGGCGCCTGGGTGGCTCAGTTGGTTAAGCAACTGCCTTCAGCTCAGGTCATGATCCCAGGGTCCTGGGATTGAGCCCCGCATCGGGCTCCCTGCTCGGCCGGAAGCCTGCTTCTCCCTCTCCCACTCCCCCTGCTTGTGTTCCCTCTCACGCTGTCTCTCTCTCTGTCAATTAAAAAAAAAAAAAAAACTTAAAAAAAAAAAAAAGAAGAAGCTGATCTGGTGTTGGGTTGGGCTGGAAACTGGGGGAGGGGCAATTGGGCCGAGGGTCTCTTAGGAAACGGGGGTGCCAGTAACACTAAGCAGTGACTCCTGGGAATTGGGGGATGAAGCACAACTGAGGCCCTGGAATAGAGCCTAGAGTTAAGTTAAACACTGGGTTGGAGAGGGTCCAACAGGATGAGTTGATTCGTTCGTTTGTTCATTCATTCATTCATTCCATAAGCACTTATTTACCTCCAGCTCATGTGTCACAAATATAAATGAGACTCCCTAAATTCAAAATTCTATTGACTAATTTATGGCCTTGGGCTATTAATGCAGATTTGAAGCCTGAGCCTCATTTCCTTATCTCCAACATGAAGCTAATAATGCCTGTTTTTTAGAATTGTATATGAGGGTTAGAGATCAAATAAATTAGACTCTGTGTGGGTCAGGGTCCCTGCCAGAAGCAGATGACATATACTAATGGGAATATTGAGGTGAGTTTAGTATAGGATTGCTTATCAAAGGGTAGGCAGGGCTAAGGGAACAGAAGGTATAGCACCTTGGGGCTGGCAGCAATGGAAAGCTCTTACCACTCTTCTGCCTCAAGGGGTGGGGGAAGGGGGAGTTCCCAGAACTAAGGAGCTGTAGGAGAGGCTGCCTGATTTGGGCGTGACCTTAAGTAGAGGGTCAAGTCATTGCCAACCTGCATTCCAGTGGAGAGGGAGTCAGGAGAACAAATATTCTGATGCTTTTTTTCTCACTCTCTACCATCTTGGTGATGTCTCCTTTTGGCCAAACTCCACAGAAGAGACCCATAATATGGTCCATAAAGGTCAACCGTCCAAGGCACAGAGCAGGATGGAAAGTGGACCTTGGGGTGACATATGGGGAATATCCATCCACAGCTGAACTCTTAGTGAGTCAGTAAATGGTCATTACTATGGGTATAAGGTGCTAACATCCCCACAGGGGTAAGGGAGTGACTGGTGGTATTATTTCCAACTTTATTATTTGCTAGCAGACCTGCCGCCTCCATTGTCACACATTCTCTCATTTTATCTCATTCTTTATTGACCACCAGAGAGAGGCAAACAAGTGGCCTTTTCCAAGGGTTAAAATCAGGCCCTGAGAATAAAACCAGCTATCCAGAGTTCATTAGGAAATTAGGTCCTTGCCAGGAACTGTAGTCAGTGGGAAAGACAGGATCTGAAAGCTAAACAAACCTGGTGATGCCCCAGGATAAAGCGTTCCTAATTTTTGGAGGTGGCTGCTGGATCCCTGATGCTCTCTGCCTGGCTCACCTGTCTGGAAGCTGAGACCTTGGGACCTTCCTTACTTCTCAGCCCATAGATCCTCTCAAAGGCTCTGTTTAAGCCTCTCAGAGCAAAGCAGTGAGCCTTTCCCACTGGAGGGGCAGGACCCCAAGGAAGAGATAGGATAGCCTGATAGAGAAGTATATTTGCCAGGCCTCAGGCAGAAGCTAGAGTTGCCACACAGCCTCCCCAACAACAGCTAAGCCTGGTGCAGTGTTAAAGTTAGGTACCCAGGGTTTGGTGTGACACGTGTGGGCTCAATTCCTGGCTCTTCCATTCATTTGCTGGGTAATGAGGGCATGGTTACTTAACCTCTCTGAGCCTCCTATCTTTCCCATGAAATGCAGAGAGAGAGAGAGACAGACAGATCCGACCTCGATTAATGTCCCTGGCTTTGGGATGATTGTGGCCACTCACTCCTTTCCCCTTGTTGGGCCCAAGGACCTCAATGGTTTGGAGTTCCAACTACCCAAGCATCTCTCCTAGTATTTCTTTTGCCATTCTGTAGCGTCCTGGGGAGGCCACAGGGCCAGGACCCTTTGTGAGCTGGCTCCCTTCCGGGTCATCTCTAAAACCTGCCTAACTGAGAAAGGTAGAGCTGGGTTTCCAGGCTAATTTCACTTGTTATTAAAATGGATCATTACTGAGCACATTTGCACCACCAGGAAATCAACTGGGTGCAAACCAATTTGCTAATAGGACTCCTTATAGTCTTTTTAAAAAGCTTCCATGTGTAGTTAGCCACAGGAGTATATGAACAGGGATGGAACAAAGCAGGGGAGAGTGCTGTCTGATCAGGGACTGATTCTGGAAATCCTGGCTTCTGAAAGGGAAGGAGTTTGGAGTCTAGAATAGTGCTTCTCAGACTTTAGCAGGAATAGGAATCACCTGGGAATCTTGTTTTAGTGCAGACTGGTTTAGTTGGTCTGGAGTGGGGCTGGAGATTCTGCATTTGTAATAAGTTCCCAGATGATGCCAGTGTTGTTGATCTGGGTCACTCTGAGGAGCTAGACCACTCAACAGTTCTGGAGTCACATTGGGCTGACACAGCACAGCTGACAAGGAGAACATTCCTCAACATAAACCTTATTTATGGATGCCATATCTGGAATCTTCCAATTCTTTTCTTTCAGTATCCTCCTTCCTTTTTGCTGTAGCTCCTGAATACCTATCAGGCTTGCTGGTTCTACACCTGTATCCTCAAGAGAATTGGGTCCCTCCCAAAGTTCATATGTTGAAAGCCTAGCCCCCAATACCTGAGGATGTGACTGGATTTGATGATGACGTCTTTAAAGAGGTGATTAAGTTGAAATGCAGTCTTCGGGGTGGGCCCCAATCCAGTCCTGGAACTCCTGAACAGCTATGCTACTCTGCCGTCTGTACAATCCAATCTCAAGAGCAGGGTCGATTTCAAATAAATTTGGGTTTCCAACCCCCTTGGGACTGAGACTTCATAGTTAGCTCTTTAATACTGAGCCTTACCCCTGGGGTCTCCCCCCGAGTCATGGGTGTCTGTGTAAAAGACAGTGGCCACAAAGAATCAGGTTGCCCTCAACTGAGAGTCTTTCCTCCTTAAAAAAAAAAAAAAAGATTTTTAAGGTATAAATGACACCTAGAAAGCTGCAAGTTTAAAATATAGAATTTGATGAGTGTTTACATTTGCATAGCTGTAAAACTGTCATCACAGTCAAGACAGTGGAGATATCCATCACTCCCAAGGGTTTCCTCCTGCCCCTTTACAGGCTCTCATTCCACCACTCCCTGTTCCCAACCGCTTCAGGTGACCATGGATCTGCTTTCTGAATTTATAGATTGATTTGCATTTTGCATTTTATAGAATTTTATATACATGGAATCACATGGTATAAACTGTTTCGGAAATATTGGGCTATAAATGACATACTATAATATTCACCAATTATTCATGTAGGATGCAACGATTTTTAGTAACCTTACAGAGCTGTGCAGCCATCACTACAATCCAGTTTAGAACTTCTCCACCACCCCAGAATATCCCATTTGTAGTCAGTCCCTCTTCTCCAACCTCCAGCTCCAGGCAATTCCTGAAGCTCCAGGGAGCTAATGGTCTGTTTTCTATCTTTATGAATTTGCCTTTTCTGGGCATTTTATATAAATTGAATAAAAAAATATGTTGTTTTTTGCATCTGTCTTTGTCCACTTACTGCAATGGTTTTTGGGTTCACCCATGTGGTTGTGTGTGGCAATATTTCATTCTTTTTATTATTGAGTAGTAGTGTACTTCATGGCTGCCCCACATTTGTTTATCCATTCATTGATTGATAGACACTTGGTTTGTTTCCAGCGTGGGAGTATTACAAACATGCTGATGTGGACAGTTGTGTACAAGTCTTTGTGTGGACATGTGCTTTCCTTTCTCTTGAGTAAATATCTAGAAGTGGAATGTCTAGATTATTTGTGGGTAAATGTTTGAACTTAAGAAACTGCTGAACTGTTTTCCAACATGGTATAGCATTTACATACCCACCAGCCACGTATGGGAGTTCTAGTTCCTTACATCTTCACAGACATTTGGTATGATTAGTCTTTTTTTTATTTTAGACATTCTAATAGGTGTGTAGTGGTATCTCATTATGTTTTTTCATTTCCGTAATGACTAACAATGCTGAGCATCTTGTCATCTGTGTATTGTCTTTGGTGAAGTTTCTGTTCAAATATTTTGCCCATTTTGGGGGGGGGGTTGTTTATTTCCTTATTACAGAGATTTTTATTGTGGTAAAATATGCATAAAATTTGCCATTTTAATCATAGCATTCAGTGCATTGCTATTGTGCAGTGTTGTACAACCATCCCCACTATAGTTCCAGAACTTTTTCATTACCCCAAAGAGAAACTCTGTACCCACTAAGCAGTTGATCCCATTCCCTCTTCCCCACCAGGCCCTGGCAACCATTGATCTGCTTTCTGTCTCTATGTGATCTAGCCATACAATGGAATATTATTCAGCCATAAAAAGGAATGAGATACACATTCCACAATGTGGATGAACCTTGAACACGCTGTGCTAAATGAAAGAAGCCATACATAAAAGGCCACATATTATAGGGTTCCATTTATATTAAATTTCAAAATAGGCAAATCTAATTATTGAATTGTAAGTGTTCTTTATGTAATATTGATCCTTTATCAGATACGTGATTTGCAAACAGCTCCTCCGTGCTACAGAGTTATACACTAGTTATGAGGATTAAATGAGCTAATACATTGAGTACTTGGTATAGTGACTGGCATAGACCAAGTGCTTAATATATACTAGTTACTGTTGGTATTTCATTGTTTGGATCCAGTCTCATTGGGAATTTTTGTGATTTGTTCTGACCCTGACCTCAGTATAAAGCCCTTTATGTATAATTAAAGGTATTTATTGCTGGGTTATGTCCCTGAAATTAGGGTAGATGGAATTCCAGGATTGGTACATGGTAAGTTCTCAACTAAGTTTTGAATGAAGTAGCTTAAATTAAGTAATAATGGTAATGATAACACCAATAATTGTGAATAATAATAATAATAATAATAGCAATAATAGTTTTTAAATGTCAATGACTAACCTTCTGTCTCCAAGTTAACTAGCTAGTCATTACTCTTGAGAGAGGGCACATCCACCTGCTCAAATTCCCCTGAAGAAGGGATCCCTGCAGTCCCTCTTCAGTTCCCTGAATCTGTCCATCAGACCCTCACCTGCTCTGGACCACAGCTCAGGACTGTCCTCTCTCAGTTTTAGCTGAAGTTTCTTTTGCAAATTATACACCTGTTTCCTTGTATGCTATTCCTAACCAAGGAGAGACAACAGGACTTTATTCCCTAAAAAGCCTTTAATTTGCACAAAGATCACTTCTCCCTACCCCAAATCCCAGCTTCACCAGGCTTCTTTTCTCAATAATATTAACAGCAACCATAATAACAACAAATGCAGGTGCTGTGTACTTTTGTTTTCATTAAAAATTCTACCAGTGCCCATTTCACAGATGAGGAAATCCAGGCCCAGAGATCATGTAACTTGATGAAGGTCATACAGGCAGTGAATGATGGTGTGTGGGTGATTCCAAGGGCAGTCCCTTGTATACAGTGGTGCTTATTAGTTCTTCTTTTATTCCTGACTTTCTTTCTGATGTCTTAATCTTGTGTGGGTCTCCATAAAGTTGCCTTTCATCCCTCAAGCCCCTGGTTGGATGACCCAGTATTCAGCATCTGGCCAGCACCTGGCCTGGGCCTTGGGCATCCAAAGGTCTGGCCCCTTATCTGCTCTGAACCACTTCTCATGATTAGAACAAGGGCAGCTCTGTTAGCTGAAATCTTAGTCAGGGTAGCTAAGAAAAGAGCCTGAAAAATGGTCATTCGGTCACTAATGGACCAAGAGGAGGCCCAAATTCTGTTTGGACCCCACTCAGAAAGTCCATCTTCCTCTCTTGGGAGGATCCTGAAGAGAACAAAGTAGACTCTGTTCCAGGAAAGAAGCCACAGCAGTTTCCACAGAGGCAAAGAGAATCATTTTTCTTAGGTGTGTGAAGGTCCTCAAAGAGTGAGGTAATAGGTTTCTTTATTAAAAATTAATCTTCTTGTAAAACCATTGCAATACAATGCACTTTGATAAATCACCCCACGCTTCCAAGCACATTTATTATCCCTTCTCAGGAAACCGTGGAGCCCAGAGAAATTGGTGCTGCTGAGTGCACCGATGCTATACTCAGTAATGAACTCAGGTGGGGGAAGGGACTGGGGGCCTGGGGCTGGGGACCAGGTTCTGGTCTGAAGTCTACTGAGTGGCATGGATATTGCATGGGTATTACAGTTGGTTAGTATTCATTAGGATTAGTTGAATCTCACAGTTCCCAGTGTGTGGCCCTTGGGACTGCTGTTTTGGGAAGTGTTTGGTAGGTGGGATGGTAGCTCTTGCTATGGCTGATGAGGTTGTGTGAACCTCTAGTTCTTGATGTAGCTGCTCTGGGAATATGGGAAGCAGACCAGCACCCACTGTCAGCACCCTGAAGCTCCTTAAGGATGCTCATCATCATACATCTCCATTTAGTTTCACTTGCTACGTTCTTAGGCTTTTTCTGATAGGGTATTGGGAGCAGGTGGTATTGGTCCTCACTGGCTGAAATAGCACAGTTTTCTCTGCAGAAGAGACAAGACCAGTTTTCTTTCACCCTGGGGTCAACTGGACCCCAAAACCATGCCACTTGAACCCCAAATTCCACAGTCTCCACCTGAAAGCAGCTCCTTTATCTCCTTTCTGAAGCTCTTGTCTATATAATTTTTTATGTCAAGATCCAGGATGAGAAAGACGCCATTTCATCCTCTGTATGTTGTCTTCTTTCTTGGGAATCCAAGAAAAAAATATTTCTTCTTCTTCTAGTTTCCCTTCCTCCCATGCAAATAAACACCCTGGGCTTGAGATCCACCCACCTTTCTATAAATCCCACAAAAAACAGGTTCCAAATTCCATTTTGGGTTCAGTTGAGGACACCCTTGTTCCTGTACTTCCTCCCTATTTTATAATCTGATTTGGGTTTCTGCAAGGACACACGTGTGTGTGTGTGTGTGTGTGTGTGTGTGTGTGTGTGTATGTGTGTGTGTGTTGGAGGTAGGTATTTCTAGGAGCAGCCGTATTTCTATTACTGTAATTAAACAGGAGTGGAGAACAACTTGGGTCTTTGGGATCGTGCCCTTCTATCCTACCTCATTCTCCTCACATTTCTTTTTAAACCAAGCTTACTGACAAGCAGGTACAGATGGATAATGGACTACTCACTGATATCCCATTCGTGGCTGGAGTTTCAGGCACTTCAGTTTTTACAGTGCCTGGCAGAGAGTAGGTAATAGATAAATGTCTTTTGAATGAGTAAGAGAGTGAGAAATTAATGGGAGAACAAGTGAGTAGGCCAAACATCTCATAGCTCAGGGTACGGGAGAAGTCTTGCTTATGTCTGGCAGGCTGGCAAGTCACCAAGTGCCTCAGTGGGAGAGGCCAGGCTGGAGAGGAGGAAGGGAGGGCGGGCAGGCTCATTACGATGGGGCTGGAGATGCAAGCAGGAGTCAGACAGCAGTGGGTCTTGGGGGCCATATTAGGTATGTCTGTCTTTATCATGAGAGCAGTGGGCTCTTTGAAGGGTTTTAAGCAAGGGAATGATGGATAAAGATATTAAATACTCTTCCTCATCAGCCAGATCAATAGTAGCAGCAAATCATTAGAATTATCACCATTATTAGCATTTTTACCAACTGTTGAACTGATGCTGAGCCAGACTGTGTATTATGTGGTTTCTGTATCTGACTCAGTGATGGTTCCAGGCAATCCATACCATCATCATTGTGCATGCAGGGAAACTAAGACCCAGAGAAGGGAAGTGACTTGCCCAAGTAGAGGAGCCTGGATTCTGTTGTAAGTCATGTCCTGCAAGTGTCTGCATCTTATGGCTCTCAAATGCCCCCTGTAAAAGGGACACTGGTGGGCACTGGGTCCTGCTCTTGGGGGAACTATAAATGACACAGGAGCTTTTGCCTTCCTTCACTTGATCATCAGATTCCTTGAGCACCAATCACATGTCAGGCACTGTGCTAGACATCTTCAGAAATCCTTCCCTGAAGGCACACAGAACCTCTGGATTAGACATAATCAAAGTCCATTTCTAGAACATTTCCCTCTGCTAGCTTTGGGGAAGGAGCAGAAGAATAAGACAAGACCTTGTTTTCAGAGAGCTGTGGGCATGGTGAGAGGAAGTCACAGAGTCATGACCATGGAGGACATCAGGGAATGAATGGGACTGTGACTTAGGACCACAGCTGGGTGCTGCCACCTGCAGCTGAAGCTCCCCTGAGTGCTGGAACCCTGTGTCCAAAAAGCACATACATCCCTTGTTATCTCTCCCATGTAACTCACACTCAGTAGGGTACAGCAGGGACTCCTCCTCTCATGTCCTCACTTTCAATAAATGGCTCTCCCTGCATCCACCAATCACATCACCCTTGACTCATCTCCCTCCCTCATTCCCACCATACAGTGGATGAGCCTGCCCATTCCATCATTCCATGTCTTAATTCCCTCTTGATGTCCCCAGCTCCCATCTTTTCCCTTCCCTTCCTCCCCTCTTTCTGTTTGCACCCGCCCCCCTAATCTGCTTTCTCTCCATCCACCCTCCTGCCCTGGGAATTTACCAGTATCTTCCACCCAGGGCTTCTCTACTTCTGGCCATGCTCTGCCTTTGCCCCGATGTGATCTTTCAAAAGCATCATCTCATCTGGCCACTTCTTTATTTGAAACCCTACAGAGGCTCTGTTTTGCCTATAGAAAGCAGTACAAACTCTCTATCTTGGGGCACCAGGCTCTCCTGAGTTGGATCCTGGATCCTGGCCAGCCTTGTCTTCTGCCGTTCACCCCTCATGAGACTGGTGTTCCACTGAGGCAGCACTACTTGACATGTTATCAGGGTTGTGTCTCATGCCTTTGCACATGTGGTTGCCTCCTCCTGGAATGCCCTTTCCATCTGCTGCGTCTGCCTGGTGAAGTACTGCTCATCCTTTAAGACTTGGCTTTAGTTTCTCTCAACAGATACTTTTGAGCACTTTCTCTGTATGCTAGATCTGGGCCTCGGCAGGCCCTGAAGCCACAGAAATGACTATATTAGCTCCCTGGGGAGCTGACTTTTTCCCTTAAATGTCACCTCCTGGATTCGTTCTTGGCTCCATCAGAGAGGGTTGGACCTTCTGTTCATGTCTCCTGTTACATCACACTGTGTTGAAGTAACTTGTTCAGAAGCCAGTGTGCCCTACTGGACTGGGAATTCTGGCATGAAGGGACACTATCCGAGTCTTTAGGTGATTTTACGAAGTGCTCATCATGTAGGAAGATGGTTTGGACCATACCCATGCTTTCACATTTAGTTTTTCCACTAACTCTATGAAGTAGGAGTGGTTATTCCCATTTTACAGATGAAGGAGCCAGGGCTCACAGGATTAAAACACTTACCTGTGGTCGGTCCTCAATCCACAGCCTGACATTGAAGTCCATTTTCCTAACCACCTCACCATACTGCCTTTCTCAGCTTTCTGTCCTCAGTACCTTACATGGAACTAGGTAATCTGACTGTCTGCAGTATTAATCAGAGAGGAGAGGAGGCAGGGTGTGGGGGCGGTGGGCAGGTGGGTTGAGGAGGGACCATCCATGTGAGCCTGACTGGTAGCTGGACTGTGCTTGAGGCAGTCACCGTTCAGCAGCCCCATCAGGCTTCCATGCACCAGGGAGGGGAGCCATCCCCAAAGGCTTTTTTATCATGAGCCCCACAAATTTCTTCCCTGGCTCTAAATGTGTGCTTGCTGGTCAGTTGTCAGAGGGCACCTGAAAATGAGCTTTGTGCAGAGGAACATTTTCCCTCCAAAGAAGAGATGTGAAATCATGCCTATGAAGAGCCATCCCTGCGTCCTCCCAGATCGTTGCCTGTGACTCCAGCAGTGCCCTGGGTGACACCATGCCCCTGTCTGTCTCCTGGGCTCTCCCAGACTCATGGTGCTTTAAGTGGATCAGACAGTTAAACACTCCAGTTAAAACAACAAAAACAAAAACAAAAAATATGCCAGTCTACATCCAGCCCTCTATTTGACAGCAGTTTTTTAGAGGAAAGCTTGATCCCAGTTTCAGGGAGTGCTGTCCCCTCTCTGAATGACAGTTTTCATAACCTTTGGCCCGAGTCCTATGTTGTTAAGGTGGTCCATCATCCACCTGTGAGCCCACCTCTGCTGGGAAAGTGGGGAGGACCCTTTCTGGCCCTTAGCCCCATGGGGGCTTGCATCTCCCCTCACTTCCATTCCCATAGACCCACTGCCCAAAGATGCTTCCATCAGGATTTCTGCAGCCTCCCTGCCCATACTGCAGCCCACCCCCATCAGGACAAAGTCATCACTCAGAGAAGATGAAAGCTCCTTGCAGCTGACTGCTGCCATTTCCTGCTCATCTGGCCTAAGAGATAACACTGGAGCCACCTTAGGTGCAGGAGCCCAAGGGCATGGTCAGTCTGGACACCCTCCATCCCAGCTTGGGCCAGGGAGTGGGTTCTCCATCACCCTTTTGGCCTCATTACTGCCAGAGCACTCTGTCCTCCCAGCCAGTCCTGGCCAGTTCAACCCAACAAACATTTATTCATATGGGAGGGGGGGTGGCACATAGTATAAATTGGTTAAGAAGAGTACGTTCTCTGAAACTAAATTCCCGGGCTAGAGATTTTGGCTCTACGTCTCATGATCTATGAGACCTGGGGCAAGTAATTTGACCTCTTTGTCCGCAGTACTATCATCTTTAGAGTGGAGCCAAAAATAGCCTTTCTATCACAAAATTGTTAGGATTTAATGCAAGACACTAAGACACTTCGACCAATACCTAGCCAAAGGAGTGTGCTTCTTCACCATATTGTTGTTGTTGTTGTTGTTGTTGTTGTAATTATTATTATGACTGAGAGCCCACCCTGCACCTGGCTCAGAATTCCACTCCTTTGAGCACATTTAAGCCTCTGACACACCCATTGCCTTACACACCCCACCCCCTCCATTCACTGTGGATCCTGGAGGGCAGTGGCAGTCCCTGGCACAGAGAGGGCAGTCAGGTGTTTGGCCTGTGAGTGAATGAACATCCCCTCACTTTCTTCTCATCTGCTGGCACATGGCCTGGCACAGAGTAAGCATTTGATAACTATTTTGGAAGTGAGTTGAGGGCTTGCATATGTGAATTGATAAACACATGGCTGAATACCATGTGGCGAGTGACATAAGAGGTAGCTCCTGACTTCAGGGAACTAACCAGCTCGCAGCATTGTATACAAATGTGTCACAGCATTGAAGTGTTGTATCAGTACAATAGGAATTATTTGTTGAGAGCCTAATATGTGTCCGGCACCATCCTCTACAGGATAGGAGTTAAGCTTTGGCAGCTAGACTTGGCTTTGAATCCAGGTTCTGCCACTAACTAGTTATGGAAACTTGGGCAAGTTGCTTAATCTGTCTGTGCCTGGGAACTAGACGTGCTCATCTCCACAGTAAGGAGTAAGAAGCCAAGACTCAGAATGATTCAGTTCATTTTCTCAGGGTCACAGTGGTAGGAGGTGAGGGGGCTCTAGGTCTGAACCATTATTTCCTATTATTTCCAAGGACTCAGGAAGGGCCCTCTGTGGTGCTGGATGAATAGGGACAGAAAGACTGTCAAGGAGGAAGGGCAGGGGGCTACTTCCCCTCTCTCATTTTCCAAAGGTGTCACTCTTGCCAGCGAGGAGATTGTCTGTCTCCCTCCTTGATAGGGAGAAGAAGTACCAGACAGTGTCCCGGTGTCTGGGGCAAAAGGCCATCTGGTGTCTCCATTTGTCTCGGAAAAGCCAGGGCACATTCCCAGGGCCCCACTAATGCTCCCTCCATGCAGGGGTGACTTCAGGCTGGTCAGCAGCTTTCAGGGGTGATTGACACATGCAATTTCTCTCCTCCTGTCTGGTCGAGGTGTGAAGGGAAAATTGGATGTTGTTGAATAATTGAAAATGAAAATCCCTCCAAATTGATTCCTATGAAAACAAAATTGAGTTCCACAATTAAGCATCTTGCCTTTGCAGGGCATCTGAGGCCTCTGTCTTCTTAGGCTGTGGGCTCAGACCTGGCTTTTTCACATGATCCCTTGCATGCTTGGAGCATGGTGATGGCTTTAGGGGTCTTAGGGCAGCTGTACATTTGGTAGCATACAAACCCAGAGAATCACAAAAAGGGCTTGTTGGGGCTTCCCATCCCTAGTTCCTGGGTTCTTGAGGTGGGTTGGGAAATTTATCCTTTCCTGAACTTCCCTGGGGCACCCCAGTGGCATAACTACATGCTCCATCCTGGCTTGTGTGCAGAAGGGATTTGGAAGTGGGCTCTGTCCCTCTGCCTCCTTCACCAGGAGAGTCATCCTCTTGCTTTCACCGATCAAACCCCAACATCATTACACTTTCCAATCCATGGCCTGGAGTATTTCTCTAAGAACGTAGACTCCTGGAATATACTGGGCTTTTTACCTGGAGTTCATGGGTGGGATTAAGGGGGTCCATGAACTTGAATAGAGAAAAATTCAGTCATTTTGGGGGGGGGGTCATTTTTTGGTGGTAAAAAACATGTAACATGAAATTTTAACTAATTTTAATTTTAATTAATTTAAAGTGTACAATTCAGGGGCATTAAGTACTTTCACACCGTTGTGCAACAATCACCCCATCTAGTTCTTTTTCATCACCCCAAATGGAAACTCTGTATCCATCAAGCAATCTACTCTCCCATTCCTTCCTCCTCCCGCCTCCCCCCAGCACTTTTCATCTAACCTTTATCAGAAATTTATTATGCCCCTCAAATGGGAATTTCAAAACAAACCATAATAGCATTAGCAGTACTGATGACTCTATCACGAGTAGAAATCTTGGATATTTTCATACCACATTACAACGTTACAGGTATCTTGAAAGTCCTTTATGGCAGGAGTTGACAAATTTTTTCTGTAAAGAGCCAGGTAGTAAATATTTTTGGTGCTATGACCCATATGGTTGCTGTCTCAACTATTCAACTAGGCCCTTTAGCGTGAAAGTAGCCGTAGATAGTATATAAACAAATGGGAGTGGATGTGTTTCAATATGACTTTATTTATAAAAACAAGTGGTAGGCCAGACTCGATCTGTGGGCCATAGTTTGCTGTCTTCTACTTTATGCTTATCTCTATCTCAAAGTTACTATAGTTATTAGACCACCACTGGATATTGTTATTTAACATGTCAGTGAAAAAGCCCATTTATACAGTTCTATTACAAATCTTTGATATCTGTATTTTAACATAACTTCCCTTTATCATTCTATGTATATTATTTGTGCTTTATAAATGTTTAGAATGATATTTAGGTTTCATCTGACTTCTAAAGAAGTTCATTACACAAACAAGCTAGGAAGCCCTAAATCCTTGACTAGTCATCTAGGCAATGCTAGAATGTCTTTACAGTGTTTCAGAAAATGCTATTCTAGCTTCCCCTTGCATATCTCCAAGACAGCACGCTGTCTGCTTCCCAGGGAACTTCTTTTGGGGTACAGCTCTGACTCTAAGAACATTCTTTCTCTTGTTGAGCCCACACATGTCTCTTTTTTACGTGTGGGTCCTTTTCTCTACCCCCTTTAAAGGTACATAGGACAACTTAATTCCTCTTCTACACAATATCTGAAGACAGCACTCCACTCACTTCCCAAATCCCCTTTCTCTTAGATCAAGAGTCAGCAAACTTTTCTTAGAAAGAGCCAGATGCTAATTATTTTAGGCTTCCAGGTCATGGTGTCTCTATCTTACCTACTCAACTCCTCTATAGTGTGAAAGTAGCCATAGACAATATGCAAAAAAATGAATGTAGCTGTGTCCCAATTAAACTTTAGTTGCCAACCCCTCCTTTAAATCAAAACCTCCCTGGTTCCAAGTCCTATTGATATGTTGACTGTCTTCCTCTGAACACATACACTTTCTCTTCTTCATCTGTCATCCATCCATCCAACTCTCCATCCACCTGTCTACCTGTCCATCCACCCATCTGTCCATCGATGCATCCATCCATCCATATATAAGGGAAAGAGTCATTTGGTTCATGTATCGATAATTTATAATTACTAACCACAGTATATCTACAAGAGAATAAACAGCGTATTACAGAATAATGGTAGGTGGGATAACTACTTAGATGGTGTGATCAGGTTACTTTTCTGAAAAAGTGACATCTTAGCCTAGAAATAAAGGATGAAAAACATGCAGCCATGTGAAGGGCAGGGGTGGAGCATTTCCACAGAGGGTGGAATATGTGGGGGTCCTGGCACAGGCAAGAGCGGTGTGCCTATAGGCTGAAAGGAGAAAAAGATGGTTGGATATATTAACTATCCATTGCTGTGTAATAAATTACCCCTCAACACTTGGTGACTTAAAACAACATTTATTATCACACAGTTTCTGAGGGTCAGGAATCCAGGTGCAACTTAGCCGGGGCCTCTGTTCCAGGGTCTCTTATAGGCTGCAATCAAAATGTGTCAGCTAGGGCATCTGTCATCTGAAGGCTCAGCTAAGGAAGGGTCAGCTTTTAAGCTCTCTCACTTGTGCTGTCTTCTGTTCATTAGAAGCAGGTCTGGGGGTCCAGCTCACACTCTAGGAGAGGGGACCACCCAAAGGCATGAATGCCAGGAAGAAGGGATTTCGAGGGACCATCTTAGAAGCTGCCTACCACACCAGAGTGTAGAGGACAGTGGGGAGACTGAGGCAAGGACCAATCTTGCAGAGACTTCAAAGCTGTAGCCAGCACTCAGAGGTTATCCTAACGACCACAGGAAGCTCCAGACGGGTTTTAAGCAGGGAGTCACATGATGAGCTGTGTGTTTGGTAAAGATCATTTAGACTGCTGTGTGGAGAATGGATTGAAGGGGCAAAGAGAGGAAATGAGGGGAACCAAGGGAGGCTGTTGCGGTCATCTGGGGAAGAAATAATGATGACTTAAACCAGGGTGGTGGCAGTGGGGTGAAGGGAAGAGAAAGGGTGTCAGTTGTATTTTGGAGGTAGAGCCTGGAGTATGTTCTAATGAACTACACATGAGGGAGTACTGAGGGGTCCTCCTCTGCCTCTTCCCACTCCCTTTGCCCCCTACTCCTTCTCCCTTCGGTAGCACCCCTGCCCACCATCTCCCTAGGCTCCTGTGGGTTGTGTAGATCTGCTGTCCATAAGCCAGGCATTGACGCAAGAGAACAAAGACCGTGCTAATGCTGTAAATCCTGGATCCAATTTATTTGTTATTTTCACTCATTTGAAATGCACCTGTTACCCCAAAGGCCTTTGAATGCTATCAACAGCAACTGCAGAATCAAAGAGAAATTGGAACCTTTTGGAAAAACCCTCAGTTGTTCAAAGGGGAAACAAACAGGGGAAAAAAAAGGTATTTTTTTTTTCTTCCTTAGATAACTTATTGGCATAGACGGCTGGGCTCATGAAGGACCCTTAGGAACAAGATTTGAGGATGTTTGCCTTTCCTTTCCTCTTGATTCCATTTTCTTCGTTTGCTCAATATATTTAAATGGCCCTGACATTTCATTGCGGGGTTTTAAAAACATCAAACTGCCTCCTTCCTCTAGGCTAGGATTGTCCACCACTCATCTCATGGGCTGCACAGTCCATTTGCAAATCATCCCCGATATGGTGGCGACTTGGGGTCTGATGTCACCTGGCTGAGTGTTGGGTTAGACACCTTTTGCTCAGCAGTTGGGTGGAGTCCGTGAAACTTAATATCTATGTTGTGTGTCAGGACTTGTGCTGCCTTTTGTGATGGTGTTGGAGGTGGGTATCACTTCAACCCAGTCCCTAAGAGGGACTCAGGGCATAAGGGAATCACTGAATTTCCAATTATTTGTTCTCCCCACCCCCCTTTTTTTTCCTATACAAATGAATGTGACTCAGTGATAGCAGAGTGTCTATCATAGATTGGCAGCTGGAGAAGAGAGGGTTATAAAGGGTCAGGATTGCAGGGGGCTGAATTAGGTCTGAATGACCCTGGAAGGATGAGGATCAAGTCCCAGCAGGAAGGGTGGCTTCCAGCTCTGTTTGGGTGTCTACGGATCTGGTCCAGGAGGTGAGGTGAGACCCCTGGGAAGATGACATACAGCAGCTAGGATGATCTCTGAATCCAAATCAAATCATGCTGATGCCTTCTCTGTGTGTCCCCGCTGTCCATAAAATAACATTCACATCCTCTCTGTGGCTGCAGTGTGCCTATCTGGTCTTGCTGCCTGTTTCCCAAGCAGGCTTTGTTCTCCCTGCCATTCCCTGTGGCTCTAACATCGACTATCTTCTTTCAGTGGCCCAAGGTCAGTCCTGCCTTCAGGCCATTTCCCAGCTGTTCACTCTGTCCTCAGGGCATATACTGACCTCTTCTTCTGGGCATTCACATCTCCTCTCACAGGCCACCGCCTCAACCAGACCGACCAAGACCTTCCCATCTAAATAAGGTCTCTTGTACCTCCCTTTCTTTCACATCCCTGTTTCATTGTTGCCCTCATCACCACATAAAATAATCCCGCAAATATATTTGTTGGCTAGTTGAACATCTGTTCTCCTTACCTACAATAATACAAACATCTACATCACTTCATGTGACATAGTAGGTGTTCATATTTAATGAAAGAAAATAAATTTTTAAAAAACAATGAACGCATAAGCTCCTTTAGGTCAGGAATTCATTCTTACTCATCCCATGTGTCCACTGCCTAAAATAGGGTCTGGGATATGGTAAACTCTCAGAAAATGTGTATCAAGTGTCTTAATTCTAGAAAGAAGTCATGCCCATTTTATTGAAGGAAGACCCCAGCCAGCAACAGGCTGCATTGCATTGAGGAGGCAGGACCCAGCTAAGGTCTCAGGGCAGAACTGGGCACTGGAAGAGAAACAGAACTGGGTGGGCAGAAAGCCAAGTCACCTGGATCAGGTATAACCTGAGAGATCTAAGGGAGGCTGAGTCTCAGCATATCCTATCCCAGACCCTCCTAAAACTCAGGCAAAGGCAGTGAAACTAGATCCTGACCCCAACTAGTTCCCACGTCCATTGGCTAATGGATTGGGGTGGGTGAATCCATAGAAGGAAGGTTGAGGCAGGCACACTATTATGCTACTTCCTAGCTGTGTGGCCTTGGGCTGGTTTATTGGCATCTCTGTGCCTTAGTTTTCTTAATGTAAAATTGAGATAAATGATAGTCCAGTTCTTGGGGCTGTTGCGAGGATTAGAGAGTATACCACACATGAAATGCTTAGTTTGCTGCCTGGCACATTGACAGCATACAGTACATGTTAGCTGTAATTGTTATGTTTCTGATTGTTCTGTAATTACATCTTATATGTATGTCTCTACCATTAGCTTGCAAGCTCCATGAGGACAGGTGCACAGTCATGGCGCATTCTGTGCAAACCTATCAAATGTCTAGTAGCTTCTTAATTGGGACATCATGGACTCAGCAGAGGGAAGAAGCTGGGTTCTGGGTCTTAGAAGTAAAACAGGAAGAGGAGATGCTCCAGAAGCTGACCTCCTATGGACTCCAGCTCTCAGGGATCACTGCAGGAAAAGGTGTGCCTCTGAGGGTAAATGGAAGCCTTGCTATGAATGATAAGATGAAAGGCTTCTCAGTGGTCATCTTGATCATGCCCCTGCTAGAACAGTCTGACACCTGAGAAGGAGATTCTCCAATGGTGCTTCTATCCCTTTGTGGGCCACAGATGTTTTTGAGAATCTGGTGAAAGCCAGTGCCCTCCCAAAATGCATAAGCACAATTTTACATTCAATTTCAAGGTGTCCACAGAGCTCTAAAAGAAAAGTGGCAGGAGGCAAGGGTCAGGGCAAGAACCCCACTCTTGAGTTGTGGTCATTAACAAGTCTCACTGCCTTTGCCAAGTAGCCCACTGTGAAGAATAAAGGAAGGTGATAGCTCATTATGATTTACTAATTCAACAAATATCTGTACTAATAAGTTTGCAGAATGTTAGAAGTAAAGGAGGCAATCCGTTTGTATTCTTTCAATTATAAAGGTAATTCAGCTGATGCAATGTTAACTATTAAGACACTCTTACAGGGTCTCCTTTAATTGAAAGATAAGGATGATTTCTGATCAGTAAATCCAGAACTGATGTGTATTGGTCCTTGAAATGTTTGATGTTGGTGAATCTCTGTCTTTAGAGAGAGACAGAGACAAGGTAGGTAGCAGAAGGGGGGGGAGGGGAAGAGAGAGATTTTGTTTCTCAGCTTAGTTCCCTTTTCTTCAGTCCAGCCCCTATCCAAATTATTATATTATAATTTTGCAAAGATTGGACTCTCTTATGTATTTATGTGGAGATAAAAAGAATTCACACATATGCTCATCTCCCTCTCCAAACCTGGAGAGGGGAGGATTGCATTTTGTGACCTGTAGTTGAAGTTCACTTTCTAAAATGTAAGTGACCTGCCTGCCTTTAGGGAACAGGAAATGTGTCCTTTCCAGATCAGTGCCTGACTGGGCCTTGAACATCCTACAAGACAGGACACTTAAGCTGAACACAGAGTGAGTGCATGATAGCAAGTCAACACCACGCAGGAGCGTATCCCAGGTAGGGGAGTCTTGCATCCAAGGGCATTGGGCGGAGGCAGAGCAGGGCACACGAGGACTGCTGCACACAGCCCTGTGGAACCTGTAAATGCATTGATCAGCTTTGCAGGACACAGTATCACACATCTTGTTCTGATTAATTCTGATGAGGAGGACTGGGGAAGCTTAGTGGAGAAACAGATTTGTGTACCTTGGTCCTAGTACTGCCAGACTATATGGGTATCAAAAATCTGGCCTATTTGTTTAGAAGAATCTGTGTTCCTGAGCCCTGCCTTGGATCTACCGAATCAGCATCTTCAGGGACAAGGGCTGGGAATTTGTATTCCCAATAAGTACCCCAGGGGATTTGGAGGCAGGTGGCCCTTTGAGAAATGCTGGACTAGATGATCTCCAAGGATACTTCTCCCTCAAGGTCTTATGAGGAAAAGAGTCTCATCTTCCACCCCCATAAAACGTGTTTCCTGTCTCATCCATTTTAGTTCTTGATTAAACTCAATTTGGCAAGTTGTTAATATCTGATTACTTATTCATCTTCTGTAGTATTTTTGTGGGGGACAGTTGATGAAAAGCTCCTTGAGGAGCCATGCCATAGCCTCCCATCCTCCCACGGCACAGTCCCAGGAAAGACACTGGATCCAGTCTCTGTCCATGCCCCTTTGGGTGGTGGGGACACAGTGACGTCTGGGGAGGACCAGGGACATTAGGAGGCTGATGCTGCTTGGAGGAGGGCTCTGGGCTTCAAGTTGAGAACTCAGATTAGTCCCTGCCAGAAGTTAGAGTGTGAGGCAATTTAGCAAATTGTAGCTTGCAGCAGATGTTTAATTAGTCGTGAGGCTGTGGGATGACTGAAGTCTGAGGGATGGGAGGGCAGCTCTGTCCGCCTCTGCCGCAACCGCTGACAAGGGGGACGTGGGCTCTGCAGCTGGGGGGAAAGGCTGGACCAGGAGAGCCAGACCCTGGTCTGGAGAGCCAGAAAACCAGGAAGGAAACATGAGGGGGGTGGGCCCAGGATATGGGAGGCCTAGGGAGCTGAGAAGCTCAGTATGAGGGTATAGGCCGCTGCTGAGACGCTTTATCCAGCTGGGGAGGTTGAGGCAGTTTTCCCCTGTACATACCCAGGAGACTTTCCTCAAGATGTCCCAAATTGAGTTGTTTATCCTTAACCCTTACTTGCTCCTACGCCATGCTCCCCATTTCAGTGGATGGAACTGTGATCGACTCTGGTACTTAGGATCCATCCTTGATACTTCCTTATTCTTTGCCCTCCACATACAATTCATCACCAAGTCTGCCATTTCTGCCTTCTAAACACAATGCAAAACCACCTCTCCATCTCTCCATTTTCTCTGCCAGGATTTCTCAACATTGGCACTTTTGCCATTTTGGGCTGGATAATCATCTGTTGTGAGTGACCATCCTGTGCACTGTTAGGATGTTCAGCTGATCTCTGGCCTCTACCCACTAGAAACCAGTAGTACTCTCCCCAGCCCCCCCCCCCCAAGTTGTGACAACCTGAAATGTCTTCAGACATTGCCGAATGCTCCCCAGAGGTCAAAATTGCCTGGTTGAGAACATGACTCTGCACCAGCCCAGGCCACCTCTTTCTTTCCAAGGCTCTTTGCACCACCTTCCTGACTTGTCTCCCGTTTCCATCCTTCCCCTGATGCATCCTCCACATTGAAGCCTAAGGGATATGTCCCTAATGGAAACTGGATCATGCAGTGCTCTTACCTACAAACCTCCAGTGGCCCTGATACCTCCAGAAGGATCCATATTCCCTAACATGATTAGGAGGACTCTGTCCGCACTTCTAGCCTCATCACCTACAACTGTCTCTCTCACCCCCTCTGCTCCAGCCCCCCTGGAATCCTGTCATCTTCCTGACTGCCCCTTCCAACCCCTACTTCTCCTCTATGGAGCCTTTGCACATGATCATTATATTCCAGGTCTACTAGACTTTTCTCAGTTTCTTGAAGACACACATACTGCTCCCTCTACTGAAACACCCTCAAGTGTCCTGGAATAACTTAAGATGAGGGTTTGTCCAGCTGGCAGAATCCTAAGTGATCTTATTGGCCATATGTTTTGTTCTTTTGTCCCCATCCAAATCTGATCAGAGACAGCTTTCTCAGAAATTACATAAGCCTCAGAATCATAGTGACTCCCAGACCCATTCCTTACATCTCCCTGTTCCCAGCTCCACCAGTTACTACCCACACCTTACTATTGGGGCAGGAGGGGCAGAAATGCCTTTTCAGGAAAGCCAGCTGGGTGAAGCCAGCCTCCTCCTGTGTCCTGGGAGGTTCCTGACAGAATTGGAGTTTTCTGGGTCTCCTTCCATTCCTGGTTTAATTTCAGGGCTCCATGTGATTTCAAGTATAGCTCACCAGTCATTATTTGTATAACTGGTAGGTTATACATATTTGTATAACTGTATAACCCCCCTAGACTTCCACAAGGGCTGGGTAGACCATGCTTATCTTACTGATCACTGCATCTCTGGTGTTTACCTGGGTATGAAGTATGTTCCCAATACATACCCTCAAATTCATTGGATTTGAAGATTTTCTGGGAAGCAAGGTAAAGCTCCTGGGGAAGGCTGGCTCAGATTTCCACTTCAGAAAAAGACAACATGGGTTCACCCTGCATTCAAGATATCTGGACTCTGGTTCTGGGGCTGGTGTTTACTTACTATGTGACACTGACCGGGTCACCTTCTCTCTCTGGATCTGTGTTTCGTTATGTGGATAATGGGAGCTTGGATCAATGAATACCTATATTCCTTACAGCTCTAATATTGGTGAATGCCATTCATGAAGCAAGCACAATAAAATCTGCCTCAAAGAACAGTAATCATAATAATAGTTAATCTTGACTAAGCATCTTTTGCAGATGACCTCTTGAACTCACAGCAGCCCTATGAAGTAGTTCTCTTATTATTCCCGTGTTACAGATGAGGCAAAGGAAGCCAGAAGCATCAGTCTCTATACTCACGATCAGTTAGAGAACTGTGCTTCTCAGCCAGGGGACATTTGACAACATTCTGGAAACATTTTTGGTTTCACAATTCAGAGTGGGGGGGGTGCTCTTGGCATCTAATGGTAGAGACCAGGGATATTGATCAACATAATGCCCTGGAGAGCCTCTGCAGCAAAGAATTATCTGGCCCCAAATGTCAATGGTGCCGAGGTTGAAAAACCCTGACTTAGAGCTAGACTCGACTCAACTCCAATTAGCTAGTTCTAGAGTCCATGCTATGTGCCACATTTCGACTGGCTCAGTCCCCAGAAAAATTTCACCACCCTCTGCTCAGCACCTATCAGAGAGAAAAAGTCTTTAAAAGTCGAAAAAAATTGAAACCAGAAATCTGATATCTTTAATTGGGAGGGAACTAAGGGTTTTGTCAAGGACCTACTTTCTGTCCAAAGCCATTTTCTCATTTTATGGCCATAATTCTTTCAGCCCCTGCCCCTCCCCAGCCATTAAGCATCCTATTGGCATTATCTAGTCCTGGCTCATCAGGTGAAGACTTCTTATAACCACCCCCCGAACTTCCCCCCCCCCCCCCAATACAACTTAAATAGTTAAATAGTTCTCGAGTGCTGCATCGCCCAGAGTGCTCTGAGCTGCAAACAACACACCTGGGCAACAGAAGCTTATCAATACTGGCCCTGAGTTTCTTACTCAACAAGAAGACTGGAGTCAGGTAGTTCAGGACTAGTTCAACAGCATCAAGAATCCAAACTTTGCTCCACAATTTTGCTTCAACACCCCCAGCAATCACTTTCATCCTCATGTTCTTGGCTGCCTAAACTCCAGGCATCATGACTTCCCACTGAGTTTCAAGGCAGGAAGTGGATGAATGGAAGCTTTTTCTTCTTGCAGCTCTTTTTATCTGAAGAATGGCTTTCTGAGAAGATGCCCTCACTGGCAGTCCTCCTCTTGCGGCTCATTGGGTAGAATCAGTCTCCTGGTCACCCCTCAGGGCAATCACGACTGGGAAGCTAAGGCAGGCAAGAGAGAAGGTGTTTGGAAAGGCTATTGGGTAAATAGCCAACAGTGTCTGCCATAAACATCTGCTCTGTGCCAGAGATGTGCTAGAACCTGGGAATAGTAACCAAGGCACTCATGGTCTGTTGCTTGCAGTCCATCTAATATCTAACTCAATAACACTCTCCCTCAATTTCCCCACATCCAAAATCAGCAAAGAGTCATTAGGTCCCCACTCTGTTTTAGAAAGTGACTTGGGCACTGTGTCACGAACCAGGTGGCAAATATAGGACAGTATTCTGGCATCTCAATTCTAGTCTCCTCTTGCCTTTCCCACCTCCCTGCAGTTCTGTCCTTACTTGAACCAGAGGCAGCACATCTGCACAGCAGTGAATCAGACAGCTCTTCTAAAGAGTCTGGAAGAACAAAGCCACTCCTAGAGAGGCCACCCCCCCTCCCTGGTGTCGGGTGGCACATGGGATGAGGCTGGGGCTCCAGAGTAGCTCTGCTCTGCTGAGTAGAGAGCCATCCCATGCTGGCTGGCCTGAAGGTGACCTGGCTTTGCACCTCTTCTCTCCTGTGCCTTAGGAACACCTGGAACACAACTCTCCCTGTGTCATCACAGTTTTTAGATAAACACAGTTCTGGAAGAAAGGGCTTGGATGGAGGAAGGAACTGCTAGGATGAGAATCTGGGCTTCATAAATGTGAGGGGATATCACGGGGATGAAGACTTAAGTTATTAGTTAGAAGTGAGGCCAATGGTCAAAGTTACCTGGAGGTGTGTGGGGGCACAGCAGAGGAAAAGAGCCCTCTAACAACAAATGGGCTCCAGCATGGACCTGGCCATCTACCTGAGGAGGTAGTGAGCCCTCCACCATGGGAAACATACTGGTAAAACCTAGAGGAGCACCTCTCAGGTTGCTCTGGGCAAGAGTTTGGGCTGTCAGAGGCCTTCTTGCAAATGAGACACTGTGCCTGTCTTGCTTCTGAATGTCCTGATCTCTTCCAGCCTCCTTTGCTGATGTGGGGGGCAGTGAGCTTCTTGCCCTTGGAGTGCTCCTAAAGCTGGCTATTGTTCTTCAAGGATGCTATAGGGAGCACTTCACTAGTAGCTAAGGCTTGTTGAGAGTGTGTGTTTTTTTAAAGTGTTGTCTTCATTTGGCTCAGAAGCACTTAAAGTAGAAGGGAGAGAGCAGAAGGCTCCCTGCATGGAGGATTCTCTGCACACCTTCCCTTTCCCTTCTTCCTCCAGGTGCCACAGGGGTAGGGAGTGCTGTTGTGGAGCCCTGGACACTAAACACCACTATGCCTTTGCTCTGGGAAGATTGGAGCTGCCATCATCTGTGAGAGTCACACCCATGCCCCACCCTCCTCTTCCTCTCCCTGTGCTGGTGCCAATCACTGTTATCCTGCCCATAGGGAGATGGCAAATCTCTTTCTTGAACCACGGACTTGGCATGTCAGGTTCCTGGAGAGAGATCTCCAGAGTGAAAAGGAAATGGAGCTGCTGAAATCAAGTTCAGACTTGTTAGAGGGAATCATGTTGAAAAGGCGCCCCAAACATGTTAACTGCAGCTGTTCCTAGCACCGAGAGAATGCTGATGATTTTCCTGGCGAGATGCGGGAGATCATCATATGAGAAGTAGTTAAGCAATAATTTAACATTGTTGTTCCTCCGTAAGCTGACGCGAGCTGCTTCTGGCAAGAGGGTTTGGGAGAATTTTGTTCTCTCTGTGGGAAATCACAAAGCCCTTCAATTTTATTTTCATTTAAATCTTTGAATGTTCGGTTTAGGTATTCATTCATTCATTCATTCATTCATAAACACTTATTAAGCACCTCCTATATGCCAGGCACTGTTTAATTTCACTTCCTAAATGCTTGCTGCAGATGTTCATTCATTTATCCATTTATTCGTTAATTTATTAAGTAAATTTTTTTTAAGCCAAGGGCATGCCCAGCTCTCTGCTAGGTGCTGGGGTATTTAAATATAGGAGTTAATGAGGTCTATGTCTTTCCTTCAGAGAATTGATTGTTCTGTGGGGAAATGGACATCTAAGGAAGTAATCAGAATACAAGGGTTAGTCTTATAATAAGAGCATGGTCGGATTCCATTTATTGAGCATCTCCTGTGTACCAGTCACCTTATCCACATTATTATTTTTAACAAATTATGCCCAAGCCATTCCTTGAAGCAAGGTAGCTATTAGCATCCCTGTTCTCTAGATGAAAAAAGAGAGCTTCTGAGAGGTGAGCTACCTTGCCCCAAGCTATGCCGCTATAAGTAGCAGAACTAAGATCCAAACCCTGGGCTGTCCTTCTCTGAAGTCCATGCGCCCACTCTGCCATGTTGCCTCAGGCACAGATGAGAGAGAAAAATGCAATAGAAGCAAATAGAAGTGGGGAACAAGCTCTGATGAGGGTGTCTGCCTTGGATTCAGGAGGCTGAATTTAAGAGTTTTGCCTTCAGAGAACATCAGGAGAGCTTTCCCAGGGAGATGAACATAATGTCTTGGGAAGACTGAGATGATGTGAGTGAGAAAGTTTGGAGGGCACAAGGTGGGAACCCCATTTCTAAGCTGCCCAGATGATCTCTACTTGGTTTGTTCTGCTACAGCAAAGGGATTATGTAGCTGTAAGGTAAAGGCTTAGCATTTCAGAGAGCCAGGAACCTTAGCCTTCCCCCATCCTGAAACCTGTACACAAAGGACAGTTACCATTAGTGTTAAACTTTTTTATCCACCTTTGAAATCTCAAACTCAGATCCTCCGCCCACACATCAGTGCAGAATTGCCAGCAAGAAATGACACGTACTGCATTTTAAAATCTGGTTGGTGTGGCTGATTATATATGCTGTTCTAAAGAGTCCTGGAATAAAGTTTCCCATCCCACAGGAGTCAAGGTTGGTCCCCAAAGTAATTGGCATTGCATTATTGATAAAGGTGTTGGGCCATGTGGGAACAATGGTATCCATCTTCCTGCCTGCCATCTGATTACTCCACGCAGCTCCTCTGTTCACCTTGGACATGCGTGCAACTCTGGCGGTACAGATTCCTTCATTAACCGGCAACTTCAAAATGTGCAGTGTCCAAGGGAAAAAGAGAGGAGGAAAAATTAGCAGTGCGTCAGTTTCGGAATAGTTGTCCTGAATTAAAAAAAAAAGCGGACTTCTGTTCTCTTGTCCTTTCTCTGCCGTCTTAGATATTGGATTAGTCATTATTAAACATTTTGAAGTGCAATAAAAAGAGAGAGAAACTTCCAAGGGCACATTGTGACTTTGATCTTAACAGAGCCATCATTGTCAGGAGCCAACACAAAGGCGGTTTGCGTTACACATTGAGATCCTGGTAATTAGGGCCTTGTAATGACCCGTTCCAAAAAGAAACAGCTCTGTTCCTTATTTGCCATTAAGAACACCAAGAGTTTATTTGCAGAGAATTGGGTTTAATTCAATTAGCAGGAATTGTGAAGCATTCACAACACAAGGTATATTAGCCCAGCACTTCGTTTGTAATGAGACCCAAAAAGCATTTAGGGAAAGAAAAGCTAATTATCCGAGATTCTTTTTTTTTTTTTTTTTCAATAACATGGAGGGTTTAGTCCAAATTTCAGAGGCCTGTATTCCCAAATCCCTTAAGCTTTAATTAATGATTAACAGAGCAGCAGGATGTGGAGAGGGACAGGAAAGCTTTGCCATGAAGTCAGTGCCAAGGGGTATTATTAATAACCCCCACCCTGAGACAGCACTTCACAGTTTACAAAGCATTTCCACAACCATTATCTGCTCTGAATATTCATTTCCTTCTCCTTCTGGGCCAATTCCCCAGTGCTGGGAGTATTTCTCCCCAGCCTATCTTGAGTTTCAGCTCTCAGTTTGCATGTCAGAGCAAGTCCTCAGCCAGCCTGACCATTTGCTTTAGGAGATGGACACAGGAGGCTAGTGGCAAGTGTGGATTCAGCTCTCACTTCCACCTTCATCCAGGTTTATGACCTTGGGTGGTTGTTGAACTTCTTCAAACTTCAGTTTGTTTTTCTTTTTTACTCCCATCTGTCACTATGCTGTCCAATTTGGTGGCCACAGCTACATGTGGCTAGTTAAATATAAGTGAATTAATTCAAATTGAAAATCTAGTTCCTCAGCCACACGAAGCACATTTCAAGGGTACAGTAGCCAAACATGGCAGGTGGCTAATATATTGGATGCATTTCCATCATCGCAGAGAGTTCTATCAGACAGTATTGGTTTATGAAAAGGGAGACACCATTCACCCTTTAAGGGAAATATGGTAGGAATTTAGTGAGAAAATGCACAGAGGAAGCATGTGGCTCATGGCGGACATTCAGTAATAGTATCTGTGATGAGAAGAGAAGTGGGGGAGGAGCAGAGGAAGGGACACCCCTGTACTCAGCTCCTTCTACCTTCCCATTCTAGAAATGGTGGGAAATAATGGGGGAAAGAGGCATGGAAGAGAAAGAAACTTGTTAATCATGTTTTATGTGCTCTGTTAACTCTCTGTCCCTATTATAATTCAACAAGTGTTTCTTTAGTGCCTGGGGTCTCATTTATTCCTCTATAGCTCGTAAGGAAGATTTTCTGCTCCCATGGGATAGGTAGGTGGAGAAATAGAGGCTTGGGCAGGTGAAGTGATGCACCCAGGAGTGCAGAGCCAGTTCATGATGGAGCCAGGGCATCCCCTGTCTGGAGGACCAGCAGGACCCTTTTCCTCTCCACCACATTCAGCTGCTGCCATCGGCAGAGTTCCAGCTGTTTCTTATTAAGTTAAGGACTGGGCCCTGATGCTTCAGGTGACCAAGGATATTTCACTTCAGAGTCCTTGCACAATAAGTGGATGTGAGGAACCACATGGTCCCCTGCATGAGCTCTAGCAAACCCTCATTGCCTGCTTCACTGGGGACTGGGAATTTCCTTCAAAGCAGCTGTGGAAAAGAAATGCTTTTGCAAACAGCCAGCCACGCACATAAACTGTATTATTAGTTGATAAATCAGTTAGTACATGCGGCCCCAGGCCACACAGAGCAGCCCTGACAGATGACCATCAGTCTGTCTATATCCCCTTAGCCATAGCCTGCAGATACTGAGAAGAGAAGAGGGAGACAGCCTCCAGGAGAACATTGACCCTTATAGCATGGAGTAGGGAATCCTAGCACGGATATGCACGGGCCAGGTTGTTCTCTGAAAGTCATTTGAGGAATGAAATTGAATTTTGTGACCGGCTCAGGGAACCTTGTTGCACTGAGAAACACATGACTTTCAGGTGGGAAACACATTAGCATCATCTTGGCGAAGACGCTGGCACTGGGAGAAGTAGGAGGGAGGGCATTTAATTGGGAATAGAAAGGACCTGGCTTCCACTTCCAGCTCTGCAGTTAACTCACTGCATGGCCTTGAGCAAGCCACATAACCTTTGGGGTCTCACATCAATTATTTGTAAAAAGAAAAAAAGAAAAATGTTAAAGATCTAAAAATAGATGCTGATAGCCATGCAGGATTACAATGCATTCACAGATGTTATAGGAGAGAGAGCCATTTCCAGATTTTATAGGAGCTCCAGAAAAATGAGGCAGACATTGGTGGACATTTCAGAGCCTTACTGAAACCTGAGGTTTTACCTGAGGTGTGTTACAGGGCTGCCTAAGAGCTGGAGAAACAACACAGTTATGAGATGAATGATGTTTGTTCATTAACTCTTTGTTGATACGTTCAGAAAAGTGCTCAGAGCATGGCTAACCTGCCTTCAAGTTCAACACCAAGCCTTCCATCGGTAGGGTCTGGGGCCAGCTCCTCTGTCACAACTGAGTCTCCTTGTCCCGTCAACAGAGGTAGCAGCCACCTCTTAGGGTTGTCATGGGAGTCAATGAAACGAAGACCAATACAATGCTTGGTTCAGAATAAACAGTAAAACTACATTAGCCCTTAGTGTTGCTAACATAGTGCCTGTGATTGCCCCCAGGCATTGGGCTGTACTCTGGGGATACAAGATTAAATAAGGCATTATTTAGTCTATCAGGAGCTCACAGTAGCGCAATGGCTGTGACATTTTCTGGAAGAACCTTTTGAGAATCAGAAAAAAGTGATTGATCCTCTACCCAGAAATACACATACACACACACATGGTTCTAGGGTCAGGAACCACCAAAATACCATAAACTTTATATTTTTAGGTTAAAAGACTAGTCTGCTTTGGAACTGTGGGTAAATGTTTATGCCCTGTGCAAGAATCTCTATAATAACATGAAAGCATTGGCTGCTGTTTAAAGTTGGCAGTGAGGGCAGAGAAGTCTTCCTGGAGCAGGTGATGCTGGCCGAGAATGTAAAAAAAAAACAGACTTATTCATGAGAATAAGTTGGGTTGGGAGCAGGGCAGGAGCGCCAGGTATGAGAGACCACAGTGTGGAAGGCAAGAGGAGCAGGAAAGGCAGGTAAGAATGCTTGAGTCCTTGGTCTCCCATCAAGAAGAGGGCAGGGTCCATTTGCAACGACGTGGATGGAACTGGAGGGTGTTATGCTGAGCGAAATAAGTCAATCAGAGAAAGACATGTATCATATGACCTCACTGATATGAGGAATTCTTAATCTCAGGAAACAAACTGAGGGTTGCTGGAGTGGGGGGTGGGGTGGGAGGGATGGGGTGACTGGGTGATGGACACTGGGGAGGGTATGTGTTCTGGTAAGCGCTGTGAATTGTGCAAGACTGTTGAATCTCAGATCTGTACCTCTGAAACAAATAATGCAATATATGTTAAGAAAGAAAAAAAGAAGAAGAATGTAGCAGGAGGGGAAGAATGAAGAGGGGGAAATCAGAGGGGTAGACAAACCATGAGAGATGATGGACTCTGAAAAACAAACTGAGGGTTCTAGAGGGGAGGGGGGTG
>NW_022589805.1:1970613-1972700 GCF_004348235.1 Phoca vitulina
CAAACCATGAGAGACGATGGACTCTGAAAAACAAACTGAGGGTTCTAGAGGGGAGGGGGGTGGGAGGATGGGTTAGCCTGGTGATGGGTATTAAAGAGGGCACGTTCTGCATGGAGCACTGGGTGTTACACACAAACAATGAATCATGGAACACTACATCAAAAACTAATGATGTAATGTATGGTGATTAACATAACAATAAAAAATTTTTAAAAAAAGAAGAGGGCAGGGTCCATTGGAGTCTCGGAGGGTTAGAGATAAGATAACATTTATCTTTCCAATTTTAGCTTCCTACAAGGAGGAGGTCCTTGACCTGAGGAACAGTGGGGTGACCTGATTTCGGGGGCTACATGGGTCTGGGAAGTGGCAGTAATAAGGGTCACTGGGTGGTTGATCCAAACAGGAGGCTTGAGGCCACCAGAGTCCCCATGGGGCTCTTTTTGACTTACAGACAGGTCTGTGTACTGCATCCCTTACTTAACCAAGTCATTGACCCAAAGCCTGTCCACCCCCCACCAACATCCTTGTCTTTGTGTGAATCCCTAGAAGCAGACCTCAAGATAGGCTTCTTTGGGTGGCCCCAAGAAGCAGTTGGGGAAAGAAGGGAGAGGAAAGTGAGGAGGCCAATGCAGGTACTTCAAGGAGCAGGTCACCCTGTGGGCAACTGGGGCTCAATACCAACTGGACCTGTGGGTGGAGCTGCAGGGTTGTTTCAGAGTTGTCACTGCTAGGGGCACAGCCTTATTAGTTGAGGGATGCTTCTGTGTCGTTAGTGCTGATACCCTTCCCGCTTGCCGTGTGCACGGAGAAGCACACCCCTGCGGTGAGAGAAAGCCTCTGAGAGAGACTGACAGGTGCTGTGTGAAGACCCTGTGTAGGAACAGCCAGGGGATACGTGTAAGGTATTGATGGATTTGCTACAAATCTCTATTAGAAACTCATTTCCAGATGTCCAGTTTCTCCCAGAAAGGCATCCCAAAGTCCACACTCCAGGGCTCGTCTCAGTGGCCATTGCCTCTGATTTCCATCTGACATGGTTTCAAGGCTCGGCTTTTCCTGTCTGGAAAACAGATGTGGGGTGCGGGCGAGTTCCCCAGCTCTGACTGCCTGAGAAGGCTTTGCTCCTGCTTGGGATCCCCTCCTCACTTAGAGGACTGGCTAGCGTGTATTCTGAGGATTATTTATTAGCACCTCCCTGAGGCGCAGCTTCCCGGCAGCTTGTGTGCGATCCTGTGCAGAGACCCTCTCCCCCAGAGTCTTTAGAGCTTAGAGTTGCACTGTCATTTGTTCTTGAGAAGTAAACACGAAGGCTTTTTGTTCCTCTCAAAGCTTTCCAGCTACTCCCAGTGCAGCCCAGCAGGATCCTGCTTCTAACTCAAACGGAATGTTATATATCGGATTTGTTTGCCTTTGCACATCATCTGCTCACAGATGTTTGTCCTTTGGCTTGTTTCTTTTTCTAATTAATTTTTGATTAAGTTTTGAAACACCTTCTGTCTCCACCAGTTCCTGCCACCACAGGTAATCCTATTTACTCTGAACCCAGCCTGGGGATCTGGTCTCTGGATGGCTCCACAGTCCCAGTGGCTAAGAGGGGATGGAGACTTTCAATTAACTGGTTAAGTGATCTTATCCCTCTTATCCAGACAAGGAAGGATAGTGTTTGGACTAAGTGTGAGGGAGGGAGAAAGGTAGATGAATCTGAGATATCTCTTGGAGGTAATGGGGGGAATGGAAGAAAAGAGGGGTGGGAATTACCTGCCAGAAAGAAAATGGTGCCAGTGCTGTTGTGCATGTTAAGAACATGGGTAGACATACCTTCAACAAATGGTGTTGGGAAAATTGGACAGCCACATGCAGAAGAATGAAACTGGACCATTTCCTTACACCACACACAAAAATAGACTCCAAATGGTTGAAAGACCTCAATGTGAGACAGGAGTCCATCAAAATCCTAAAGGAGAACACAGGCAGCAACCTCTTCGACCTCAGCCGCAGCAACTTCTTCCTAGAAACATCGCCAAAGGCAAGGGAAGCAAGGGCAAAAATGAACTATTGGGACTTCATCAAGATAAAAAGCTTTTGCA
>NW_022589805.1:1973100-2049687 GCF_004348235.1 Phoca vitulina
AAAAAATTAAAAAAAAAAAAAGAACATGGGTAGACATACACACACTCACTCACACCCTTTGAACCAGTAATTTCATTCTTTGGAATTATTTAGAAAAAGGAAGAACAAAAATACCAATTGCTAATATCCTGTGTTAGCACTAACACTGTGCTAGGGTTTTTAACAAAATAGCAGCAGAAGCAGTAATAATATATAATGACAGTAGGCAACACTTATTTCATCTTCACTCTGTACTAAGAACTGTTCTAAGTGCTTCATGTTTGTTACTCTGCTTACTCCTTAAAGAGCCCTATATAGTCCCATTTAACAGATGAGGAATTTGAGGCAGAGAGAGATTAATGACCTACCTCAGCTTACACAGCTAGTAAGGGCAGGGCTGATATTGAACTTAAGCAGGTGAACTCCAATGCCTCATCTCTTTCGTTTTCTTCACCCACCGACTCCCAAGATTTGACTCACCAGACACGGAAATAGCCAGCTCAGCCTGGGAGAGAAAGTGACAAAAGACGACTTTTCAGCGGCTGGGACTACAGGTGTGCAGCCTGGTTGGAGAATGATATTGGGTGTGTTGTGATGCACTGTTGGAGGCTCATGCATTCCCTGAGCCAAACCAAGCCATGGCTACCTGGTGCCCTCCTGTATCTGCCAATCTTGGCTTCCCTATTTCCCCCATTCCCAGGCCTCCTTCATTCCTCCCTTTTGCACACTTTGCTTGTGGGCTTAACCTCAAAAATCATCCCAATAATCCAGGACTCCTGCTGGATTCTGTTGTGACAATAACACCCCTGATAGTTATCATATGATTCTGAATTGTGTTCCACACCAGGAAAGAGGAATATTGGTGTCCATTCAGATCAGTGCTATAGATCATTGCCCAACTGGAAATGAGCTGCTCTTCCCAGGTGTACAGTGGGCACTTTGCCTTAACCTTCAAAGCCAGCAGTGGAGGTGCCTGCCCAGTATGATAGTGTCACCCTCATCTTGCCTTTCACCAAGAGCCCCCACCTCCTTAATTTTCCTCTGTATGGTATCTGAGGCATTGTCCACTCTACCAGAGATGTCCTAAAACCTGCCATCCCTGCCAAAGAAGATGAAATACTCAAGGATCACTATGCAGGACAAGGTAATAAGAAAAGTAAGCAGTCACCCGCAGGCCCAGCCCCGCTGAAGCAATTACCAAATTCTTCCTCAGTTTTGAGATTGCAGTGGGCAGAGCAGAGACGGTAGTGGTGAAACATAAATTATGTCATCTCTGTGAGATCAGAGGTTCTGAGTATTCCTTCATGCTGTCCTTTTCATTTTGGCTCCGTAAGTACTGTGTCCTTTTAAAAAAAGTCATTGAACATGTGCACTCAAAGGTGACAGAGAAACCATAAGCTTGGGTTCTGTGTACAGTGCTCTAAAGGAATTGTTCATTGCTGGGCAGATTGGTGAGTGAATGAAGCAGGATGTAACAACCCAGGTGTAAATAGGTTCTGAATGTTTCGAACATTATGTTTGGAGAGCAGGGGTCCCATAATCAGACCCACCTGAATTCAAATTGCCTTTCCGTGACTTATTAGCCATATATCCCATTTGGGGCTAATTACTTCACCTCTTTGACCAAGCATTTTAAAAATTGGGGCAGTAAGAATCCACACTGTAGAGCTGTGCTGAGGATTGAGATAATGTTTAAGAATACCGAGTTTTTTCTTTAATCCACGGGATAACCGTGGGAGCCCAATGCAGGGCTCAATCCCAGGACCCTGAGATCATGACCTGAGCTGAAGGCAGATGCTTAACTGACTGAGCTACCCAGGCGTCCCCACTTCTACCCATCCTTTAAGACCTAGCTCTATGCCACTTCTTTTTAAGACCCTTTTCTCTCTTCCTTATGTTCTGACCTTATTCTCTCTGGATCCATGAGACATTTCACTATGGATACGTTGGTTATAGTACTTACCTCACTGTAAGATAATTGTATGTTAACAGATGAGACCTGTCCCAGAAAAAGAGACCTCTTATGTGGAGAGAGAGGACGGCCAGTGAGGTGTAAGCTGAATGGGGGCAGTGCAGGGAGGGAGTAGGCACACTGAAGTGAAAGATGGAGGCTCAGATTCACCATTTCAGCCTCAGCTTGTGTTTTGTGTCCTGGAGTTGGGCAAGTCTATAATCTTCCACCTAGGCATGGAAATTGCTTGGGAATGGCCAGGAGGAATTATGAAAAGTCAAGATTGCACAGTTAAGTTTCCCAAAAGATTGGGGGTGAGAGTAAAATCTGGTAAATGTGCTGGACCTCTAGTCTGGGGTGTGGCCTGCCCTGACCCTTGGTTCCCTGGGTTTGGCAGGAAGGATCGCATTTCAGACTGAGTCAGACCCCTTCGCCTGACCATGTAATGTAATCATTTATTGCACACCTGTGCCTGACAACACACAGCCTGCCTTGGTGATTTCCACTGATGATGATGTGCCTCATCTGTAGCAACAAGGACCCCTCCTTGGGGGGTAGAGGGGACTGTTCGAAGGAGCCCTCAGAAAAGGGAGCCCAGCAGTCTGGGCTTGGTCCCGCTTAATAGAGAACAGAGATGCAAAGTCATGGGGGTGGGCAGTAGAGAGCAGGATGGCATTCTGGCTAAGGATGCTGGGTTTCAAATTATGGCTTTGAAGCTGTATTAGGATACTACCAGCCCCTGTTAAAAAAAAACAACCAAATTTCAGTCCTTTAACACAGTACAGTTTATTTTTTGCTTCCTTAGCAGTATAGTGCAGCTGTCCCTGGTTCTCCAACAGCCCTCCACAAGGTGATTCGGGGATCCAGGCTTTTTCCATCTTATAGCGTTCCCCTCCTCTTAGTCCTCAGAGGGCCCCAGAAATATTTAGAAATGCCTGGGGAAATATTCATAAATGTTTTCAGAAATGCCTGGAGAGAGATGCACCTGCCTCGTAAGCTCCTTGGTCTGGAAGTGACTTGCTCTCTATTTGTCTCATTCCATTGGTGAGAACTAGTCACATAGCACCATCTAGATGCAAGGGAGCCTGGGAAATGTAGACCCTGACTGGGCAGCCATTTCCTAGTGGCAACTCCACATTATGGAAGGAGAAGCATGAATCTTGGTGAATATATAGTCATTTCTATCATTTATTAGCAGGAAGGTCTAGCGGTCCTGGTCACTCTCCTACCTACCTCTATGTGACCCTTTTGTGTTGCATTGTAGTTTTCATGACTATGTTCTGCAGTCCAACAAGAAGGAATTTGTTGGAATGGGGCTCTCAGAATCTATAGGAAGGGAGATGAAAAGGTTGGAAAGAAGCAACAACCAAACTAGCTCTGGAGTTCTGGGAAGCAGGAATATTCTCATAGCAGAACTGGTCTGGGCAGAACCCTACCATTCATGGGATAAATATACCCCAGCCATTTGTTTCTCCCTCATGTCACTGATTCAAAAGATCTCAAGAGAGAGGGGGACAGTGCTTGGACATATGTACATCCCCATTGTCCTGGGGGGATTGAAAAGACACATCCAGCCTTGTGGTCCTCAACCTTATCTGCTCATCAGAGTCATCTGGAGAGCTTTAATGAATACCACTGCCTGGTCCCCTCCCCACATCAATGAAATCAGAATGCCTGGCGCCAGATCCTGGACAGCAGCCTTTTGTCCAGCTCTGACTCCAAAGTGCAGCCAAGGGGCGCCTGGGTGGCTCAGTCGTTAAGCGGCTGCCTTCCGCTCAGGTCATGGTCCCAGGGTCCTGGGATCGAGCCCTGCATCGGGCTCCCTGCTCCGCAGGAAGCCTGCTTCTCCCTCTCCCACTCCCCCTGCTTGTGTTCCCTCTCTCACTGTGTCTCTCTCTGTCAAATAAATAAATAAAATCTTAAAACAAAAACAAAGTGCAGCCAATATTAAGAATCATGGAATCTGCCCTTTCAATGTCTGAAGTGGGAAAAGGGCCACTTCAAGTCACCTCCTTACTGAGACCACACAAAAATGTGGGGGAGGTGGTTTTTTGGAATGGAAATTGAGATTTTTTTTTTTTAAAGATTTTATTTGTTTGAGAGAGAGAGGAAGAGATAGAGAGAGAGCACAAGCGGGGGGGCAGGGAGAGGGAGAAGCAGGCTCTCCACTGAGCAGGGAGCCCAACATGGGGTTCCATCCCAGGACCCTGGGATCATGACCTGAGCCAAAGGCAGATGCTTAACTGACTGAGCCACCTAGGCACCCCAGAAATTGAGATGCTGGGCAACCAAAAATGGTAAGTGTTTATGTGCCCAGAATGTGCCTTGGGGTATGACTTGTGCCCTGCATTCCCCTCCCCAACATCAAAACATTCAAGGTCAATGTGTGTTTTCCTCAGCTTCTGCTTATTCCTCTGTTCTTATCCAGGCATTATGCCTGATCACCTCTCCCAGCCTTATGTGCATTTTCACCAAGGACGCATAGAGGCAAGAGTTAGGGCTTTTTAACCTGAAGGAAAGCATTTCCAATTATGGGATTCCAGGCACCATGACCATGAAGAAAGGAGATACTGGGGGTGGGGGGGTGAGGAGTCCAGAGATGTTTCCATAGCAATTTGAATTTTACCATAAGGGCTTTGGAAGAAAGGGCTATTACAGCTAGGGCACCACCTGTGCTTCTCTCCATCTGTGGCTGATGGTTAAGAAGGAAAGGGAACAGATTTGGAGGCAGGCCAACCTGAGCTCACATTCCTACCCTGACTCTTAATTGCTACGTTGTCTGGAAAAGATTCCTGACTTATCTGGGCTCTTAGTTCCCACAGTATTGATAAAAGGGTGATAATAACCCCTACCTGGCAGAATCGAGGATTGAATGATGGAGTATAAACAATGCCTGATACATGAAGTGTGCAAAACTAATGTTAGATCCCTTGTCTCTTTGCTTTGTGTCATTTGGAGTCACTCAGCCCAGCTTTGCTCTAGATCACCAATCTGTGGGGAAGATATCATTAGGAAGATGGGTAGAATATTTGAAAGGATTGGCAGGAACTAGTTGGTGTCTAAAAGCTTTCTGTCCATTTTTTTTTTTAACTGGAGAAAACTTGGAAAACATAGAAAAGAGAAAGATGAAAATGAAATATCCAATTTTACCTCCTGAAGAAAAACACCACTAATTGTTTTTGGTATTTCCTTCCCACATTTCTCCTATTCATGTTTTAACATAATTGAAATCATGTACTGTATGTTGTTTATATTCTGTTTTTTTCCCCTTAATATATAAGCATTTTCCCATGTTATTTCAAACTTTGCTTAACCATTACTTTAATAGAAATATAGTTCTCCATGAAAAAGGAATGACTCAGTGAGCTGAGTCGGTCCCCTGTTGTTGGGCAACTAGGTAGTTTCCATTACAAAAATGTTACAAAGCATCCTTTTGTGCCACAAACATTTGCTGTATCTCCAGTGTGTCCTTAGGAGAGATTCCCAGGAGCAGAGCTACTGAGTCAAAGAAAAAGGAGGTTTTTAAAGATCTTTATCTACATTTCCAGATTTCTGATCTAAATTTGAAAACAGACCTATCTCAGCTTTTTATAACTTAGCAACCTGACGTTAAAAAGCAACAGGGCTCTCTGGAAGGACACACAAGTGGCAGCAACTTCCCCCTCACATAGGATCTGGTAAGAATGGGCTCAGGAAGCCCTACCATCCCCCTACCCACACCAGCCCAGCCTCCTGTCTGCCTCATAATTAAGCTTCAGATAATGTTTGTAATCTCTTGGTGTTTTCCGGCATGTGTCAGAGTGACTGATGGGCTCGTCACAGCTCAGACACCCATCATTCCCGCGCTATAACTACTTTAACCTTCCTGATACACCAACTTCAAGGGCAAACCAAGGGCAGGGATTTGTCAGCCCCTTCCTGCTCACCCCCCCCCACCACAGGCGGCTTTTCCTTTCTTCTCCCTGCCCTGCATCCTCTTGCTCTTCTCAGAATCATCCACAAGATAGACCTAAGGCAGTTGTTCAACACCATAAGTAAAACTATTCTTAGGTTACAAGCTGCCAGAATTTTGAAGCGAGTGCATGTAAATATTTCATTTCTGACAGGGAGAGTTATTAAGAGAAACCTTGTGCATTTTCTAGAAGAATTTTAAGAGACGTTTATTCATTGGACATGTCTGGAGCCTACGGAATTTGGTTGGGGGGGTTGGTGAATATCATCTGTGAATGGGTTCTTTCCTTTTTTACACTCACATTTAAAAATCTGGGCTGAGTTCTGGTGGCTCAGTGGCTGAAACCAAGTCCTGGGCTAGAATGGAGGAGAGGGATGGCGGGGAGAGAGGAAGCTGCCAGCTTTAAAAAAAAAAATACCCCTTTGGGTGGTCTGTTCACCGGCTGTTCCATTAAGTGCAGTGGAGCTTAAAATACCAGGTGTTAGGACTGCTGCTGTTACAGTTACTACACCAAACTCACTGAAATGACAGCCATCTGATCTCCATCTCCAACTCCATACCAGACATTCCCATGAATCCACACCAAAGAGGCAGTGAGATAGATTTTTGTGTCCATTTTCCAAATGAGGAAACTGAGGCACAGAGAAGTGAAGTAGCTTTCCCTTGGCCATGCACACTGCTTATAAGTGGTAGAGCAAGTATTTACAAAGCCCAGGGATTTCTGATTCCAGAGCAACCCATATACATTTTACCAGCTGGAAATCAAATTGAGCTCCCATGAACATCATCACTTGACAGTAAATCTGGAGTGTCGCATGTAGAGATGCACAAAGAACAGCACGTGGTTCTGTGAAAGGACAGATAAATTCACCGTTTACTGTGTGCCAGGGACCGTGTCAAGCACTTTTGAATATTTTTTTTTTTGCTTAATTATTAAAATGATCTTGTAAAAACGTATTTTCCCCATTCATAAGTGTACAGTTACAGGTTTGGGAAGGATAAGTACCTTTTGTTGTGATTATCTATTGCTGTGTATCAAAGTACCCCAAAACCTAGTGGCTCAAAATAGCAGCCATTTATTATAGCTCAAGATTTTGTGAGTCAGGAATCTGGGCGGGGTGTGCCAGATATGGACTGACTGAGGTTTCTTGGTGTCATTCAGCTGCCAGACGGACAGCCTGGAGGGTCCAAGATGGCTTTTCTTATGTGGATGGCACATTGGCCAGGGAGGCTGGAAGTTTGGGCTCAGCTGGGACTCTCTATCAAAGTGTCTCAATGTGGCCTCTTCCCGGTGGTCTCAGGGTAGTTGGACCTCTGACGTGGCAGCTGAGGGCACTCAGAGAGGGTCCCCACAGACAACAGTAGCAGCTGCCAGTCTTTTAAGGCTGGCCCAGAACTGAAACAACATCCCTTCTGCTGTAAGCTATTGGTCAAGGTAGTTTTAGAGACCACCCAGAGTCATGGATTGGGAACATAGACCCCACCTCTCAGTGGAAGAAGTACCATAGAACGTGTGGCCAATTTCAGTCAGTACATGTGCCCAAGATGACATACTAGAAAGTGGTAAAAACAGGTTTTGAACCCAGAACTTGACTCCACAACCATGCTTAGAGTCCCTAGTCTCCAGGGGATTCAACTTTTGTAGATAGAACATTGCAGGGACAGATGCCAGTGTTTACTGTTTAAGAGATAACATGGAACCAACACCACGTTGGGGGTGGGTAGAGAATTTCCCTATTCCCAGTTTACAGAGAAGTAAACTCTCTCAGATGAGGAAAGTGATCTCAAAGCCACTCAGCTGCTGAGTGGCAGGAACCCCATTTGTCTTATTCCACAACCCAAGCATGTCTCTGCTTTATTATTCTTTGACAATAGCACTTGGAAGTTATTCTATGTAACCAGAGAAAACAACCCAGAGACTCAGTCAGTTCAAGTTAAGAGTTGACTCAATATGGTGAAGAATTCACAACCTGTTGCTGGCCCCTTTGGTCAAGGTGACTAATAAAATGTTTCCTGTTATCCCAGAATAGATCATTAGGATCATAACTGAATACAAAGGAGTGCTGAGCATCTCTTACACTTGAAAGAGGGCCAAACACAAGGGCCCAGATACCTCCTCAGGGCTCTGTCAGAGGGACAAGCCAGCTCTGTTATAGATATAGAAGCAGAAGATCAGAGGATTCAGGGAGAGAAAGGAGAATTTTTCAGTGTCAACCTGAAGAAAAGCTGAACTCTGAGGGGATCTCTTGTAGATATTGGGGAGCCAGCAATAAGAGGACTCAGTCTACTCATGCAGCTTCTTTGCTGATGGTCCCTTTCTGCTTATTCGAGCAGAGGAGAAAACAGAGAGTGGTATGGAGGAAGGGAACAGCTTCAGTCTCAGCTTTGCTTTTGTAAACTGACCAGTGAGTCTCCTCTGTGTCAAGAGGATGCCACAGAAGACCTGGGTTTGAGCCATGTAGCTTGTGCACCCAAGAACACCAGCTGCAAAGTGAGGGGACCTCAGCACCAAGAAACTGTGAGCTCTACAGACCGAATTAATCACTAGGAGAAATTGGAAGAGGTTGGATGGAAGTGTATTTTCTATCAGGGAATCATGCAGAGGGGTCTTGGGCAAGGCAGTGCTGTAGTGAAGAGGTGTGGCCAGGCCTTGCTAGCTCTGCTCTATAAAACCATCTTCTCCTCTGACATATAGCTTGACCACATACATGTACAGACACCCTTGCCATTATATGTGGCCACATGACTGAGCTCTAGCCAGTAGAACATGAGCTGAAATGCATGACATTTTTCTGGGTCTGGTTCATAAAGACGACCATAGTGTTCCTCCATGTGTTCTCCTCCTTCTGGCTGGCCGGTATGAAGATGATCATGGTGACCTTGGAAGCCACATATTAAAGATGGCAGAGCCTCTTTCAGCCTGGGTCTCTGAATGATGGTGTGTAGGAGAGCTGGCCTCTAATGTGTTCTTCCACCTAGGACTGTTACGTTGTGTCAAGCCATTACACATTTGGTTGCTGCAGCTTCAATGTCCCTGGCAAATACAGGAGGGCTGCACCCACAGGCTTCCCAAAATCCACTTGTGCCCCATGAAGGTATCTAGAATCATAGAGACCTGGGTTCAGTTCACTGCTCTAACAGAGAAGTAATTTAGCCTCTTTAATCCTTATCTAGATCCATTTAAAGTGAGCTCTACCAGTCAAATGAGCTAATAAATTCTTTTGTGTCTTTAGACTATTTTGAATTGTTTCTATCCCATACTACCAAAAAAGGCCTGTCTACTACTACCCCTGCAAAATTAATAGAGTGGTACCCCAAAATGTTCAGCACTGAAGATTGAATAGTTTGGAGCAACAGAGCCCCAGATGGTATTTGGGCATCTCAGATTCAGGTGCTTAGGAGACTAAGTGGGTGTGCCTGAGGAGTGATCTTCCTTCTATCAGTTAACTCAGTCCTGGTATCTGTTAATCTGTGGGAAATCCCAGGAGGGAATCCATATCTCCATTGTGTAGGCATAATCCCTTCATGGGTTTTGAAGGCAGTTTTGATGTCTGATCTGTGTTCAAACCCTGCCTCTGACACTTTATGGTGTGGAAAGGAACTTAGCATTCCAACCTCAGCTTTCCTAGCTGCAAATGTGGCAGGAGAGCCAGCTCCTAGAGTCGTGGTGAGGATCTCAAGGTAATCATGCACATCAAGTTTCTAGCACAAGCGAGGAGGAAACCCTTAATGTCGGCCTTTGCAATTTCAAACACATGTAGAGAAATGGAAGAAGAGGAAGGAAATGATTAAAGGGATGGGAAATGGCTGGAACAAAGCTTTAAGGAGTGTCCTGCGGGGAGTTTCCGGCATCCCTTCTGTGCCCTATGCTGGTGCACAGAATGGCTTACCTCAAAGATGGCTCTAATCATTATCAGCCCCTGCTGGAAACCCTGTGATGGCTGCTGCTGACAAGATAAAAGCCCAATGCCTTAGCCTGGCACCTGCAGCCCCTACAGAAACCTCATTCATGCAGCTGGCCTCTGCAATCTGTTCTAGGTGCCCGACATACCTCAGCAGATCATAGATGGGCCCCTGAGGTCTGTGGGTGCCACATTCCTGAATAAGCCCTGAGCTATGTGTATTAGAACTGAATCTAACAGAATTAGAACTATAAAATCAACCCCCAATGCAGTATATAAAGGGTTCTAGTAACTTTCACCATTTGCTTTTCCTATATTTATCTAGTATGTGGAATTATAAATCCAAGTATGATTTATCTCCATTTGGCCACAAGCCCCACCACTCCCTATCATGAGCATATGACCCAGCTTCTACTCTGTCATATGAATGGGTGAGAGCTGTGCTTAGTTCACTCTTCAATGAGAAAAAGAAACCCAGCACTTCTCTGAAGTCTCTTATTAATATTGAAGCACTATAAAACTTTATTTTTATCCTATTTTAAATTTATGGTTAGCTTGACAAATAATACGTGGATACATTCTCAATGAAAAAATTTCAAACAATTCAGAGAAAGTTTGAACTTTCTTCAACCCATCAATTCTCACTCAAGTTCCAGTTTCCTCCTTAGAGGTAGACCTTTTGTTAGCTTGATGAGTATCCTCCTGGACATTTTTCAGACATATATCTATGTGTGTGCAGGGAGGGAAGGAGGAATGTATAATGCATATAGACCTTAGGGTTTTTGTTTTTTTTTTAGAGATTGGTACAATTTTATGTGTCCTATTCATTTATCATATGTGCTGTACCAGTCTTTTCATGTCAGAACACTATGAAAAATATAATATTCTAAGTGTGCATAGTATTTCATAAAATGGATGTATCATAATTGGTTTGGCTTAGAAGATCATAAATTTGGAGTCCAACAGCCACATCCAGACTACATATGTATTTTGTTTGGCCAGAACCATATCTTGCTGTTCTAAATTAAATGCAATAGCTTTAGGTAGAGTAGGCAATCTCTAATTTCCACACAGGCCCCTCCATTCCCTATTATCTTACAGGCTGCCCACTTTATACATTTTCTTCTTTTTTTTTTTTTTAAGATTTTATTTATTTATTTGAGAGAGAGAATGAGATAGAGCATGAGAGGGGGGAGGGTCAGGGGGAGAAGCAGACTCCTCGCTGAGCAGGGAGCCCGATGCGGGACTCGATCCCGGGACTCCAGGATCATGACCTGAGCTGAAGGCAGTCGCTTAACCAACTGAGCCACCCAGGCGCCCCACTTTATACATTTTCATTACTTCCCTGGCCCCTGTGGGCGTTTGTGTGTTCAAACTCAGTATTTCAGCCGTTCTTTTATTTGAGGATGTTTAAAATTTTTTAGAAATGTATTGTTATCACAAACAATGCTGCACTGAATGGCTGTATCCATGCCTCTCCCTGTGTGTAGATTTATCTAAGGTCGAAGTAAGAATTGGATTTACACAAAGTTAGTGAGGAGACACAAAAGTTAGAAGTTAGGAGAAAGACACAGGGTTAAGAGACGCACACTAAAATTATGAAGTGGAGAAAATCCAAGTCAGCTGAGAACCGTGTTGCCCTTGTGCTCTGTGAAGCTAGGATGGGCATACTGCTTAAGACCTGTAGCTGCTGAATAGCATGCTACCCTTCAATTTTCCCATTGGTTTTCAACAGGGAGATGTGTGTGTACTTGCACACACACACACATGTGAGATTGTGTAACCAGGGCATCTGTGGCGAATTGCTTGGGAATCAGATGTTCTCCCAGCCCCGGCTCTAATAGGGCTCCAGAGCAGAGAGCAAGATCAGGGAGGTATGATATTCATCATACCTTGGAGCCTTTCTCCAGGCCTGGCCCCTGGTTTCATGGTTTGGCAAGCCTCAGGCCATGGCTAATGGACTATCTTGGCTGAGGTCAGTTTGAAGGTTGGCCTCCTGTTTAGGAGGCTAATGATGCGTGAAGCTGCCAGTGGGCAGCAAGCTCTGTCTGAGCTACTTCTGGGGCTATTGCTTAGGTGAGGGCTGGTCTGATACCTTGAGGTGAGTGTGGGAGAGGTGCTTCTGGGAGCTGGGCCAGTGTGAGCTACAGGGCCTGGTCAGCTAATTCAGGAAGACATGTCTTCCTAAGCACTTTGTTGGCGTCACAACTGTGAGCTGGTATTGATCCGTATCATAGTCAGTGTGGGCTGCTGTAACAAAATACCATACCCTGGGTAGATTAAAAAACAGAACTTTGTCACAGTTCTGGAGACCAGAAGTCCAAGGTCAAGGTGCCAGCAGAGTTGGTGTCTGGTGAAGCTTGTCTCCTTGGGTTATAGATGGCCTCCTTTGTGTTCTGTCCTCATTTAGCCTTTCCTTGGTGCATACAGGTGGAGAGAGGAAGCAAAGGGAAACTAGCTGTGTGATATCTCTTCTGATAAAGGCACTAACCCCATCATGTGTAGCCCACCTTCATTACCTCATCTAAACTGAATTACCTCCCAAAGGCCCCATCCCCAAATATCATCACATGGGGGTTAGAGCTTCATGAATTTTAAGGTGATACAGTTCAGACCATAGCAGTCTGGTAGGAAAATATGACTTAGTTTGACCAAGTCAACCTTGGATATAAGACAGAAAGTTGCAAGACAAAAAGTTATCAGAAAAAAAATCTTATCTGCCCCTATGCATATTCTGAGCCTATATGAACAATGGTGAGTGGTGTCTAAATCAAATCCTTTTTTTTTTTTTGCTTGCATAAATTAACCCATTTATTATAGGCTAGCAATATTTCAAATGGTGGAGCTTCTGCTGGTCTTTCAACTGCTTCAGTCCTCTGATGGTGGACTTTATTGTGACGGCAGAAGTGGTGTCGTAGGTCCCGGTACCACCAGCTACAGTTTTCATGTAGGAACCACAGTGCCAGATCCCCACAGCTCGTCTTTTTGTCTTCGTTTTGCCACAGAAAGAACAAGTATAACTTGGCATGCTGGCTTATTTCAATCTTCTTCAACATTTTCCCGAGGGAGGCTCCATAATGGGTCCTGTATTTACCGACGATTCCTTCTTGGTGTGTTTAGCCATGTCGCTGCAAACTAGGTTTGAGCCCAGAGAGAGAAAATGGGCTGTGGGTAGGAGCCGTAAAGTCTATATGATGTTATCTTGGGTTTTAATTTAATTTCCCTCCTTAATAATGTTCTGGGCTTGGAAGAATTAACTTTTCTAAACCCCATGTTCTCCTCTATGAAATGGGAATAATAAAAGTTGTTCTGGGGAGTAAATGAGACAGTAAGTGTAAAGTTGGCACAATGCCTGGCACAATGTTTTATTTCACAATATTTTGAGGCATTTTGAAAACAGAAAGCTACGGTTGCTATAGTTTGCAGTTTTACCTTCCCCTAACACTGACTTGAAACTTTAAGGGAAGAAAAAACCCTCAAAAATGTCTTCAATGCCTTTGCTTTTTCAGTGTTCATTTAATCATTATCAATGCACGGGCATTGCACACAGCCCTCCCCCTTTTTTTTTCCTGGCAAGATGGTTATAATGTGTTGAAAATATTAATTATCTTCTTCACCTTATACACAGGACTGGAAAAAACAAATCTTGTTGCTGTACTTGGTAGAAGAAAAAGTACCTCTGTGTGTGTGTGTGTGTGTGTGTGTGTACACATCTGTGTGTGTGCGTGTTGCACTCATCGTCCCCTTGGGTCATAACAAATTATTGATGCCAGTTCCTTTAAAAAGACAATTAATCCAATTTCCTTCTTGTTGAATCAATACTAATGTCTTTTTTTTTCTTTAACTTTCAGGTTTTGACAAGCCTGGCTGCCAGCAAAGCTGAGGTAGGAAATGTGGTTTTTCTGTCTTTTTGGTGGACATTTTGACATGGTTTCCTTCTAAGGTGATGCAGTGAAATGGGTATCCCAGCTGTGATCTGCTCTGTGCAGTCTCCTGGTGGTTTGGATAGGGCATTGTCAGTTGGCTGGTTTCTCTGGTGCTGTTTGGGGCTGACCAGGTAGGTGTATACTGGGTAGTCTGGTAAAGATGGTTGGTGGTTTCAAAGCCAGATGTCCTGTTTGCTTCTGTCTTGGTGACTTGAGAGTCTGTCTGTATATACACATTATGATTCCAACTTCACTAAGATAAGCCCTTGCTTTGGCAGTGAGACCTCCATCCATCTCTATGCCCTTTTTCCATCTCCTCCCTCCTCTTCCTTGCCCTCCTTGTCCTCTGGGGCATGAAGGGAACTGTGGCTGAGGCTGGTAAAGGATAAGAAAGACACTGGTCAGAGGTCATTAGCAAGGTGACCATCCTTGGGAATTGTATGTAATGTTCTTTAATGAATATCTCCAAAATACATCCAGTGCCATGGGGCAGTTGTGCTCCCAATCCCAAGTTACTATGGGCCTGGACCCTGGCCTCAAGAGACTGGGTTCTGTGTGGCATTGTGCATCACTGTAACTGCTGAGACTCACTCTCCTCATGTGCCCAGTGAGGATAATTACACCTCCTTTGGATCTAGCACGTGGGTGTGGAGGCAGATTCTGGCAGGGATCTACAAAATACAAGGGGACACCATTGTCAAAGGGTGGAAACTCCAGTTGAATGTCTATATCCGTGGATATGATAGCTTGGTTTGCAAGTTTTTCAGGAACTGTGATGCATTAATGGTGTAAATGTGACTTTGGATGCCTAGTGAGGCAGGTATTTGGGAAGCAGGTCTAAGGGAAGGGGAATGGAGTGGTAGCAGAAGGATGGGGTAGAGGTAAGAGGCCACGAGTATCACCTGCTTCCTATGATCTTGTGACCAGTGACTTGAGCCAGTCATTTATCTCCCCAAACTTAGTGTCCTCATTTTCAGGATGAGAATGACAATACACATCACATGAGGTTGTTGGGAACATTAAAATGGCAGTGACAGTGTACTTTTCTAGTCTGCTGTAACTAGAATACCAGTTTTCGTGTATTCAGCATGAATATACCATTTACTATGTAAGGATTTACATGTATAATCTTATAGAATCCTTACAGAAATGTTGTGATGTACACACTATTATAATCCTCATTTTCAGAAGAATAAACTGAGCCTCAGAAAGACTCAATAACTTTCCCAGAGCCATTCAACTAGTGAATGATAGAGCCAGGATTCAAGGTGGGGTACAAAGTATTGTTGGCTCTCAACTGCCATGCCATGTGTCTTCGTTCAGGCTGCTGTAACAAGATCATGTAGACTGGGTGGTTTAAACAACAGAAACTTATTTCTCACAGTGAGGAAGGTTGGGAAGTCCAAGGTCAAGACTCTGGCAGATATGATGTCTCTTGAGGATTCTAATCCTAGTTTGCAAGATGGCCATCTTCTTCTTGTATCTTTGTGTGGTAAGAGAGCAGAGAGAGGAAGCAGGCTCTTCAGTCTTTCCTTATAAGGGCACAAATCCCATTCATAAGGGCTTCACCCTCATGATCTAATCACTCACAAAGGCCCCGCCTCCTAATACCATTACATTGGAGGTTAGGATTTTAACCTATGAATTTTGGGAGGACACACACATAAAAGCCCACAACACCACATAAAAACTTGATGCATAAGGGTGTTCAGTAAATGTTAACACTGCCAATCCTTAAGAGCCGGTCCTGCTTTCTAAATCATACCTGAATGTATCTCAGGCCTCTGAGGTCAGCACCACGGACAGTTGCCTGTTTCCTGCGATCTTCCATCTTTCTGCTTTTCCCCTAGATAGTCTCACATTTGTGTCACATTTGGCAATTTAAAACAAACAACAATAAAAACACCTTTACATATGTTGCCCCTTTTCAGTTGCACAGAAATCACATATGGGAGGATATTGTTACTGCCATTTTCAGATTTAAAAATGGAGTTTTAGAGAATTGGAATACTGTAAATATTGGTGAAATGTTTAATGATCTAGTAATTCCACTCCTTGTGTGCCCAAGAGAATTGAGTGCTTATGCACACCAAAAAAATGTACACAGGATTTTTCATAGAAACTTTATCATAGCCAAACCAAATGTCCACAAATGGGATTACAGATAAATAAACTGTGGTATATCTATGCAATGAATACAAGATAGCAACCAAAAAGAATCACGTATAGATACATGAAATGGCCTGTATGAATCTCAGAAACATAATGTTGAGTGAAAAAAAGTCAGAATAGAAGAATGCACTCTGATTTTATTAGCATGCATTCAAAACCAGCACTCATCTCTGGTGATTAAAAAGAAACAGTAGTGATTACCTCTGGTAGGTGCTGACTGGGTCGGGGGCACAAGAGAACTTACTGGAGATGGAAATACTCAACATCGTCACCTGGATATGAGCACACAGGTAACCAGCACATGTAACATTTATGGAGCACCATACTGAAGACATATGTACTTCATAGTACACAATTTGTATATCAACAGGAGGACAGGGAGGAGGAGGGGGGAAGAAAAAGAAAATGCAAACATTAAAAATATAAAACAAGATAATGGAAAAAAAAGGATGATCAGGTGGGGGAAGTGGGATGAAAGTATAGGAATGCTCAGCAAATAGACAAAACTGTAGATTAAAAATAGCCTAAATTCACTCACTCATCCATTCCTTCCTTCCTTCATTTTTACTCTGGACTCCTATTTCCCAGATGGAACAGGTTTAAAAAAACAACAACAAAAACTTTTTCCTTCTCCTAACCATTGTTTCTGAGGCTAAATTGTAATTGCTGCAGCCAGATCATATTTTTTGCACTACTGCAGGGAGGTAACCTTTTATTAATTGAATTTCTAATGGCAATTCATCAAAGCAAGCGATCACCGTTATTTAATGCATGATCCATATTCATGGCATGTTCTGTTAGGTAAATAATAGTGGCTCTGGGAAAGTGCTTCTGTGAGGTCCTTTTCCTTCTCAAATGGCTTTCTTTTTTCCTAAGTACAGACAAAACGGTTGTAATTTCAGAAGAACAAACCCCACCTGTGGAGGAGTCATTGGTTACAGGCAGGACAAGAAGAATTACAAACCCACAGAATCAGTGAGAATGAATGGCTTTGCCAGTTCCCTTTCTCTCTACAGATTGACAGTGAATATGTGAATAACGTTTGCTAAATCTGGACTTTGAAAACATGACAGCAAGCTGTTTGTGCCAATAATTTTTCATGGCATATGCCACCCCTCCCCGCACCACACACAGTTTTAATAAGATGGCACATGGACTATTGAGAAATGTTAAAACCCTGCAGAGAAAAGAGCTTTATCTTGTGACCAAATTCTGCCCAGCAATGTTTATGACAGCTGAAGAATTTATCTTAAATTCCCTCTGCTAGCTGCAAAGCACATGGCCCTTTGTCTCTGAGCAGCCTGTAAGAACCAAACTAAGATGTCACATACATAATATAACAGATAAATGGCCCAATTTCCATGTCCACATGATGAATGGAATGCAAGTTCAGCACACACATATTTGCACATTAATTGGCCCTGCATGGTTCCATTTTGTTCCTAAGTTGCTACTGTATGTCTCGTGGGCTCCTTCCCCTTCAGAATCATTAAGCTTGTTTTATCGCACAAATGCATACACATTTCCCCCCCAATTTATCGTCACGCAGCTTGCCCTGCTGAGAGAGAACCAAGTAACCTAGGCATAGCCATTGGATTGCAAATGCCTACATCTGAGTTCTCTCCACCACCAACTGCACATTAACACAAAGATCTGAGACCCAGCCCCACAGGTGGTTATGCTGACAGCCAAACAAAGGAGGTTACAGGCGAGGATGTTTGAAAAAAATCATTTCTTTTCAGTTAGCAGTTGGTTTCTTGCCTCACCTTAATGATTTCCTGTTGATAGTTTAATGGCAATATAAACCCAGTGGAGGGCCTGAATTTTGATAAATTGGCCTGCTCCTATTTCATGGCAAAGGAATCAGACTGAGATTGATTGATATTATAGTTTTGCCATCCCAAATAATTGCAATGGCAAACAGTGCAGGTGGTAAAGCCCAGGGGCCTTCAGGAAATGTAGGTAGAATCTCCCTCCCACTAATCCCTTTTTCCTTCCAGAAGGAAACTTTATTCTGGGCCAATGAATCATTTATTTTCCCTGCCTCAACCCTGAGTCTCAGGTCTTCAGAGCCCTCTAAGCACTCTGACCCATATGGAGAGAAACCAGTGATTTTGGAAAGGGACTGAGTTTCTTTGGCTGGGGGCAAAAGACCAGTCCTGGCCATTTCAGGTCACCAGAGAAGCCACAATATTTTATAAGGAAAAGTTGAGCTATTGCATGAGGAGGGTTACAGTGGAAAGAACATGAGCTTTGGAGCCTAATAGATGGCATATGAATCATGAGTCCACAGTGATAAAATGATATGCCTGTGGGGGAAGTCACTTACCTGCTAAATAAGTCTCTCATCAGTAAACTGGGGATAATGAAACCACCCCAAATGTTGGTTTGAACTTTAGAATTTAATAATATATATACAATGCCTAAGATAGTACCTGGCACAAAATAGATGTTCAGCAATTATTATTTTGTTTCCTCATACATCCCCTGTCTTTTATGTATTGTGTAAAGCATGGCAGTATGTACATAGGCTCATTAGAAATTTATTTTGAGACCTGTAGCTTTGAAAACTTGCTGTGAAGATTTTGCACCATGGCTGACCCAGATCCTAGCCAGGCTGGAATTTATTTACATGGCTTAATTCACATTGGAGTTAATGTTCCCCTTTTCGCTACCAAGAACAAGATCCACTTGAAGATTAGCAACACTTTCAAACTCTTGGCCTTGTCTCATTTTGCCCAATCACACTTTGATAGTCTTCCCTGTTCTTGAAACCAGCTTAAAAGAATAGTTTAAAAAGTGCCTGGCCTTAATCCAAGAGCCCAGAATTCTCAGAGATATGGCTGATATGTTTTTAATTTGATGACAATTTAAGTGACAGCTGTTATATCCTAGGCACAGCTCTAGGTCCTGGGAAACATGTAGAACTTTGATGTGAAATCAGATCTGCAGAGAACATATGGTCCAGTGTGGGTTTGGGGGGTTATATCATAAATGCTATGGTATCCATTGTTTTATGAGCACCGGGGTATTCATAAGAGTGAAGCTCTCTCCATAAGCTGTAGTCCATATTTGGGAAGTTTTGAATTTGAGTTCAAATGTAAGTGAGCCTAGATAGGAGTGGCGTACCTATGGAGGCTTCCCAAGGGAGTAATACAAAGACTGGAGCCTTGAAAAGTAAGTTAGGTCATCATCCAGAAAAAAAAAAAAAAAAAAAGAGAACATGAGCAAAAGTACAGATAGGAAAGAGTTTACATGTTCAAGGAATAAGCATTAAAAGGGGGTATGGGAGCAGTAAAGGAGAGTGGAAGTGATTGTAGTGAACATAGAGAAACCAAGGCTAAGTATCCTCATGCAAGGCAAAGAGGAAGAGGTTAAAAGGAAGAGGCGAGGGTAGTGAATGATTCACTGGGGTCAAGGAGAATGAGCACTGGTTTGATGGCACTGGACTTGGCAAGTATACAATCATTAATGTTCTCAACAGCAGCCTTCCCAATGTAGGTGGTGGAAGCAGAAGTTAGATTTGATGGCTTATGGAGTAAATGGAAAGAGAAGACCCGTAAGCACAGTATAGACCAGTCTGTCAAGGGCCAAATGGTTGAGCCCAGCGAATGATGGTCTCTGACTTGAAGGAATTTTGAAGATGACAGAGGCTTGGGTATGTTGTAGGCCTGGAGGACAGGCCTCAGAGGGTACGAGGATAGAATCAGAGCACAGGTGGGGTTTACTCACTGAAGGTGACCAGAGTATCCCTGAGGGTATGTGCTCGGCTCACCATTGTGTCACCAGGGCTCAGCACCTGTACCAGAGAACAATGGCATTAATTGGACTGAGAAAGGGCATTTTTCCTCCGTGACATTGAGAAACCAAGGATGGAGAGTAAGTGTGGATAAATTTGAAGGAGAAGGAAGAGAAATTGAAAGAGGTTATGCCTGGCAGCTTTCATTTTCTTAGTGAATAGCAGAGGGAAATTTACGTGCTGAGAATAGGGGAGCGGAGGTAGCATTGGGGGTTAAAGAGAAAAATAAGAAGAAGGAGGGAATGCACTGGTGAGAGGCTGATTGCTCAAGGAGATGCGTCTAGCAAACCAACATGTGTAAGCGCCAGAGCAGGAAGATGAGCAGGAGCCCGCCAGCAGCGGTACTGAACACTGTGGCTTCATTCACCATGTGTGTACCGGGTGCCACACATTGTGCTATCTTGATGACAATCTTTAAAATGTGTGTCACTGTCCACGTTCTACAGAGAAGGACACCGACACCCTGAGTGGTGGTGGAGGCTCACCAAACTTATCCGAGAATTAAATAGCACGGCCAGTGTTTGAATCAGTCTGTCTGACTACAACTCTGGGGCTCCTTCCACTGTGAACATTACCACTGTGAGGATGGGTTGTGGAGTTCAAACCCCAGCTCCGTTATTTCTTATCTCTTGTCCCTGCTAGCGGCGAAACTCAGCAAAATTACTTAACCTTTGTGTGTCTCATTTGTCTCCTCCATAGAATGAAGATAATTAAAAAATGAACCTTATAGCTTTTTCGTGAAGGTGAAAAGGCATGATATAAGGCATGGAAGGCAATTAGCATATTATTTAGTGCATAAATAGCTCATAATATATGTCAGTCATTATAGTTGTTTTTATTAGTATTGTTGGGAATTCATTCTAAGCCACAATAGGAAATAGCAGAGAAGCCAGCTAGAACCAGTCTGTATCCTCTAAACCAACTGGAAGCATCAGTCCCAAAGCCTTCCAAAAACACCTTACTTACTCCATGGACATTAACTAACGGTCCCTGAAAAAGGTGAGCAATTAAAAAAATTCTCTTTTCATTGCTTTTATCAGAGAAGAAAATGGGTTTCTGTGAGTTTTTGAGCATGAGTTAGAAGGATCTCAGCATTTATACTTTGCAATGGGGGTAATGAGAAAAGTAACCAAAGGAAAAAAAAAAAAAAAGCTACCTTTTAGTTAGCATCTGACTGTATGCCAGGCATTCTACAAGTCATTTTATGTACCTTCTCTTATTAACTTAACCCCTATAAGAGCCCTATGAAGTAAGTACGATTATTTTTCCTATTTTACAGATGAGCAAACTGAGGCTCAAGGTGGTTAATTAAATGAGTAACAGAGGTAGCAGGAGGGGAATCAGGAATCACATCCATGACTGTTAGACTCCAAAGCCAGCTGAGGTGATGAGGAAGGGAAGCCAGGAGGCACCTCCATCTCTCAGGGGCTAGGCCTGGGCCTTTCACCCCTTGAGAGAAAAATCTAGTCTCTCCTCTTCTGAATTTTCTCTTCCTCTAAGCTTCCCCAGCCGCAGCTCAACCAATCTAGTTGACTCTGTTTTAAGATTTTGTGAGTGCTCTGTGATCATAAAACCCATTCCCACACCATGAATTATTTCCTACAGTTTTGACACCATTTATTTCCATAGCATTATACATTCCAGCCTTCTGACTGTTTAAGATCAAAAGATGTGCTCTGGGCTCACATTTCACTCTCCCTCTCAGATGCGATCCACCAAATTGGAGTGAACAGTGGAGGCTCCAGCCTGTCATAGTCTGTAATGTTGCATAATTCCAAGGGCTCAGCATGTTTTATCAATGGTGAAGGAGAAATGGACTCACACACGGTGGGAGGGCTTCTGCGGGGGAATAGGGAGAAAGCTTGGAAATGGCAGCTGAAGGGCAGCATTGGGATGTTCAGAAGCACTCCAGGGGGTGGGGAGTTCAACTGGTTGAACTTGATTGAAACCAAGGCCAAGGGCAAAAGTTAATGAAGGGTCAGTGGAGAAGGAGGAGGTCCACGTAGGCAACTGTGGGATTCTCCCCTGAGTAAATCAGGGAAATAATCCTTCTAGCAAGGGGCAAGGAGGAAGGGCTGTGGTTGTATCCAGGTGGGGCTCGTGTCTGGAACTGAGCAGACTACGTATGCATTAGTAAATGGAGCTCTTTGGGATCTATGCGCTGATTCAACAAGCTTAAAGAGCATCTACTATTTTGTAGCTATTCCTTTAGACCCTGTCACTTAGAATGAATCAGGCATATTCCTGCTCTCAAGGAGCCTATAATCTAGTAAAATATATGGATGGGTGAAGAGATGTTTTTAGCAAAGTTCTAAAGTAGAGCAGGGCTCAAGGGAGAGAGTGAACACCTAGAGGGGATGATCAAGTCTCCTGGGAATCTCGAGAGACTTCCAGAGGACGTGAGGCTTCCTTTTCCACTCACCCGTGTGCCCTAGCTCTAAGATCAGTAAGAGGTCTTGAAAACCATATACCTGGATACCACACTCCATGGCATATTTCAATAATTGGGAACAAATCTGACAAGCAGCAAAGAGACTGCTTTGGGTTGACTATGTATGTGAATCAGGGATGAGAGAGGAGAGAATTGGAAAATCAGTTGGACATGTGGATTGGCATGTAATAATGGGGTGTTGAAAGTGACTCCTCATGATGGTGATGATGGTGGTGGTGGTCATGAGAGTAACCAACATGTGTTGAGTGCCCACAGTATGTTGGGCATAGTGCTAAGCATTTTACATGGATTGCCTTGTTTGTTCCTTCCAAGAAACTTGGGCAGGTGAGTATTAATATAACCTTCATTTACTGGGTGAGAAAACCAAGGCTCAGAAGAGTTGATGGGATCCATCCAAGGCCATTTGGCTAGTAGGCAGAATTAGTATTTGCTTCTAAGCAATTTGCCTTCTGAACCAGCAGCCCAGCTAAGATGGGGGAAGCAGGCTTGAAAACCCCCTTAGGTTAAAGTCTGCATTGCTCAGCACAAACATCTCATGACAAATGATGCTCACACACTTTGGAGAAACTTCGTGACTGTGCCTGACTCTCAGCACTAATGTAGCTTGACTTGGGGCTGATATCCCACTTATCTCACCAGAATGACAATTGGGGAGGGGGGGAGGAAAGAGTTATTGCTATTCCGGTTTCCTTTATTGAGCTATGAATAAATGATGATAGCTGTGAAATAGTGTGGTGTTTAGATCATTTCTGGTAAATTAAAAAAAAATAAAAATTGAATAAAGTGGTAATCCATGCAGCCATTTAAATAAGAGGAGTGGAACAAAATTAGTAAACTCTTTTAGTGTCTTTCTGGCCTTGTCATTCTAATGTAATTAGTTTGCAAAAATATTAATTAATACTCAAACAGCTGACATGTTTTACATGTTGATTTGAAATGTGTTAATTATGTTTTATACTTTGCTCTATTACTGTCCTCAGCAGCAGCATAGGTGGGAAGTCTGGTCCTATGGCCCCCTCCTCCTTATAGGCTGGCAATCATGTAGGTATTGAGAGCCCTTTGCAATGCTCAGAGCTACTCTTACCTTTGGAGAGAAGGAGAGAGAATATTGTCTAGAAATAGAACGTTAGTGTTTTCAACTAATGTGGTTGCTGACTGCAAACACAGTATCTCAAGAAGGTTTCTTGAGTTCCAGTAAGCAGATGCTGTGCTGGATCAGCAGGGTTTTCTGATAGTACATTGAAGCTGGAAAGAGTGGCTGCTGAGCATCTTTCCTTGGATTGCATTCAGTCTTCAGACTAGATTCTGCTCAGATCTTGCAAATGGATTGCATACTCCAGTCTTAGAAGAAGGTGGATTCTAGGTGTGTCTCATGGCAGATCTAGCCATCGCCATGATTAGGGGATGTTGTCCATTGCTCTGTGGTTTTCTTAGTTAAATATCAGTCAGGAGAGGTTAGGCTAGGCTGAAGTAACAAGTGAAGTGGGTAAGTTTCAATGACTTACCCAACAGAGGTTTCTCTTTCACCCATGCTGCACATGCAGTGATCGTTGGGTGACTCTCCATGGAGTGATCAAACAGTACAAGCTGCTTCTACCTATGGCTGCTTCGTGTCAACACACACCTTGGCCATCAATATGGCAGGGAGCAAAAGAGAACACAGTCTCTCTTGTGTTTTTCGTTGTCTCAGCACAGAAATTATATACATCACTTCCACCCACGGTCTACCAGCTAAAACTCATTCCATGGCACCCACTGCAAGGGGCCTGGGAAATGTGAGGAGAAAGTACATATTCTGTGAGAATTAAATACCTGCCACAATGTGATAATGATGATGATAATCATCTCTATTGTCATCCCAACCATTGTGCTTCATCAGGCCCTACACTGTGGCTACCTGCCAGGCACCTGTTTTGTGTTTGGCAGTTTCTCTCAATTCCCTGTCCTTCTTTCCATCATGAAGAAGAAGGGGAGGCTCGGAGGGGTGAAACTTACACATTTACAGTCACAGAGTCAGTAAGGGTCTGGCCGGGATTCAACTCACAATCTGACGGCAGAGCCTCCAATGGTCTCTGGCCCCCAAAGTTTTTGGCAACTGTCCCTGTGTAGCATTCTAGGAGGAGGAACTGGGAGCAGCACTCAGGACACCTGTGAGGAATCAGGATGAGGGTCTGTTAAGTTCCTAAGGCATGAAATGATTGCTGGCCCAAGTTTGTGCAGAACCTATTACTTTCAGCCTGTAGATTCACATTCCTTATCACATTTGACACTTATAATAATCCTATGGAGCATTTGCAAAGAATGTGATTAGCTCCTTTTTATAGACACAGTGACAGAGGGCCCAGGAGGACACTTGCCAGAAGACACCTGGGTAAACAGGTCTCTGGAGTCCTGAACTTGCCTCTGTGTGTATAGGACTCAGGGTCTTCAAGACCCTAGACCAGAGACCTGTTCTGTTTTGGCATTTGGGGAGAACCGTGGGCCTCTCTGCAGATTAAAGTCTTAAAATACTTAATATAAAATACTTAAGATCACAAAGGAAAGCATTTATTTTGAAATGCATTTACTAAAATAATGGGATCTAGGAAAATTGTTTACTTTATAACACATTAAATAGCAAGCAAGCCTAGTAATTACTATAATTTGGAAATAGCAATAAGCATTATGATGTTTTGAGATATCTGTGACTATTATAATGTAAAGTGACTAAAAAAATCTGTTATTTCTCTTGGCGACAAAGTCACAGGTACTGGTATTACTACTGTGATTTGTTGCTTGCATTCAAAATTAAAGGGAATGCTAGATTACAGTGGGATGCTGGTGGAAATTTAGTTTTATTTTTCCGATCCAAGTTCATAGACCCACTGGGGTCCATCTAGGGGACCCCCTTAGAGGTCTTAGAAGCTTAAGAACCTTGTTCATCCTTGGCTCTAGAGTAGGATGGCCCAAAGCCATATTATGGAAACGGTAAAGTTTGTGGTACATCCATCCACTTATTCTCTCCCACCTTTGTCATTGTCATCCATGCCCAGTGCCTGGTCTTGACCCTCAGATCCTTCTTTCCCTCCAGAGCACATGTGGCATTTAATAGGACTGGAGTTTATTAAAGGCTCATATTTTTTTCGATACTAGGCACTATGGTAAGACTTCATGCCTATTATTTTACTTAATTCTGGTATTGTTACACATATTTTACAGAAAGTAATAACGATGGTTAACATTTATGAATACTACTATGCACCAGGCAGTCTTCTTAGCACACTTTATATACTAAAATAACAACAATTACTATAATAGCAGTTGTAGCAGCTTAGACTTACATAGCACTCCCTAGATGCTAGGCGTATTTTATTCTAAGCATTTTATACATTTAACTTCAATTATTCCCCACCACATTCCTATCAGGTGAGTGTTAGTTGTTCCCATTTTACAGAATGGGAACTAGGGGCAGAGAGGTTTAAAAACTTGCCCAAAGTCACATAACTAACGAGGTGAAGCCTTAAATCTAGACGTTCCAATTTCAGAGTCTGTGAGGTTAGCTAACAAGTTCCACTGTCTTGCTTTTAACTTCATTAAATGCTCCTCAGAACAATTCTAGAGGTGAATGTTATGTTTGCCCCATTTCATAGATCAGGCAGTTGAGGAATAGAGAAGTTAAGAAACTTACCTCAGAGTCAGTTTCATTCAGCTCAAAGATAGAACAAGAGAGATTGCAGTTGACAGGCCAGGGAACCTTTATGGGCTATGCTTAGAAAAGTCATACATTACTTCTGCCCACCTTCCATTGGTCAGAACTCAGTCACATGGTCCCACTGAACTGCAAAGGAGGCTGGCAAATGTAGTCTAGCTGTGAACCTACGGGGCAGGGTGGGGTGGGGGACAGGTGGAGAAATGGGTTTTGGTGAATATGGAGCTGTCTCTACCATAGGCACTAAGCAGAGCTCTGTAAACTCATACCTCATGGGGAGAATCCATCCATACCAGAGGCAGGATTGGGGTGATGCATCTGGGGTCGCTAACCCATGCCTGATCCACAGTCCTTTGTGGTGGCTGGACTCAAACTTTAGCTTGCCTTCTCTGGGGCACCAAGTGCCAGTACTGTTCTGAAGGGTGGCTTGTAGGCTGAATTTGACACGAATGCATTACTGCAAATTAGAGAACGTGAAAAATCTCATGCTATGGGGATTTGGTCCCTGGGTCTATTTTTAAAAGCCATGAAGTGTCTGCAAATGAAGTATTGTCAAATAGAAAACAGATTAAAATGTATAATAGTTTATTACTATACATTTAAATGAATATTTAAAATGTCTTTTTTTTTTTTTTTTTAAAGAAAATGGTTGTTGGCTTTTCCCCCCTTTAGTTTGGTTTGTATTTTTAATTTGAATGAATCAGCCCCTGCCTAAATATCTTCTGCTCACAGCCTCCCCATGTGGCCAGTTTACCGTCACATGATTAGGCCCCCAGGGCAGGTGAGAGAAATGGATGTTTCAGTCCTGTATCATTTGGTAACATGCACCATATTCCCTCTATTCTCAGATATCTTGGGTTATAAATCATAGCCTCACTTTAATGCGCTTTTCTTTGGAGGGAAGAGAAAAGACAGGGACAGAAACAACACAACACTGATTTAAAAACACTCTGATATTAGATGTTTACAAAACTATATGCATATTAAAATTGCAAAAATCTCCCCATACCCTAAAAGAGAATGCAAACCAATAAAACAAAACAAAAACAAGGTTCTGTCCCTGATGATTCTTTTCTTCAAACTCTCCAAGTATGAAACAAAGCTACTTGACGACTACCCTTCTGTTAGCATTCCCTCTTACTGAACAGGTAGACAGACTGCCTCGGAGGAACAGAGAGTCCCAGATGGGGTAACAAGCACCCGTGGTCCCAGTGTGGGACTCTACTAATTGCGAGTGAGGGATTTGACCATGCATGTCCCTCTGCTTCTGGAATCTGAAGCCTGTTTGTTTGAAGCTAAGAGCTTGCCGGGTAGCTCTGATAAGCATGGTATTTTTGGCCGTGTACCCTGTTTCTTTCTTGTCCTGAGTAGCACACCAGTCACATAAAGGAACTGGGTGAGAAAATCACTTTGATTAGTGACTTTCCTGTGGACGTATTTCCTTTCTTTCATATTTCACATTCTGAATATTTTATGAAAATGTTTCCCTTTGAGTGAGCTAATGCTGTGGTTTAAATACTACTACTGGAAGGTAGGAACCTATTTCTCCCTTGAGGGACAACACATAATCTTACTGATGGGAAGAAATGAGCATAGACATGAAAAGCCATTGCATTAAGCACTTGAACTCTGGGATCTGATTAACTTGGATGTGGTTTACAGTTCTCTTGTGGCTTGCTGCATAACCTAACATTTCAACTTCTCATCTTCAAGACAGGGACAATCATTGTCACTACCTAATAACGTCGGGTGAGGATTAAATGAGATAAGGCAATTACAGCAGGGGGTACAGTGCCTGGCACATAGCAGTTGTCAGTAAGTAGTACCTCAATTTTACATTTAAGTAGCATCCCAGATGACTCCAGAGATTGCCTACAGATCACTTTCACCGCCTCCCACTCTGCCATTGAATACTATCCACCGAAAGCTTTCATTGTAACCTTGGATGAACGAGATGGATGATTGCAAGATGATAGTGGGTGTTTTTGAATTTGGCTTCCCAGACTAATTTGGACTTTTAGAGTTTTGCTTAGTGTCTGGGGTAGAGACAGCTCCAAGTGCACCAAAATCCATTCCTTTTTCTTACAGCTGGACTATATTTGCCAGCTTCCCTTGCAGTTCAGTGGGACCATGTGACTGAGTTCTGACCAATGGAAGATGGGCAGAAGTGATGTCTAACTTTTCCAAGCATAGCCCATAAAAGTTCTTTGGACTGTCACCTGCCATCTCCCTTGTTCAATCTTTGAGCTGAATGAAGCCAACTCTGAGGCAAATTTCTTAACCTCTCTGTGTCTCAGTTGCTTAATCTGTAGATTTGAGTACTAATGATCAGAGGAGCAAACAGTTATGAAAGACCTTGGTGGATGATGGGTGAGGTCTAGAAGGTGAGCTCTCTGAGGGGACTTTGGTACCAGCGAGGCAAAATACAGCATCATTATGGGGAGAAAGCCTGCCTCCCATTTCACCATGCTCTGGTGCTCCTGGAGTCCTCTTAGCCTCTCCCATAAATATCTGGTGTTCTGTTGGGGGAGCTAATTTCTTACTTGGGCCCAGAGGTGGGAGAACTTAGAACCATTGCCTTGAGAGCCTGCATACAATGAAGCCTCATTTTGTAAGTCTTGTCACTGAGGCAAGCTGTTCTTTGGATCCTTTGTGGATGAGCATTTTTCAAATGGAGAAGCTTCCAGACCTCTTAAACTTTCCCACCTCTTCTAAGGCAGGGGTGGTTGTCACTGTTTACCAGGCTGATGCAAGTCTTCTGCCAGGTTCCTGTCTACCACCTTGGTGATCTGCCACCATAAAGAGATTTCATACGTCATTAAGAGAGATGTCATATGCATCAACATAATGCTATGTTCTTACCCAGAATGTCACATTAGATTCCTGGAGGCTTTTTTAAAACTTCCAATACAACCCTTAAATCATCCAATCTGCCATCTGATGCCCCAAAAGGAAGCTGCTAGTAAAATAGCAACTTGCAAAATTAAGAAAAGCATCGCACAAAATGTTAGCTAAAAATGTGAACTTTGCAACCTGTGCTTAGGGAATGGAGTCAGGGATGAGCAGATAGGTACACACAGATGTCCTGCTTTTGCAGAAGCTCTTTTCTCTCCCCAAATTGACAGAGTGATTGGGATGTAACTAATGTCCCCCAAAGTCCTGGCTTGATTTGGGTTCTCTGTATTCCCTTTCAGAATTTTCCCTGTGCTAATGTTTCCCAAAGAAATCTGTTTTGAAGCCAAAGTAAAGAAATAAATTATACTTACTCATGGAGTTTGGAGGCAGGAAGTGATTTTCTTACTTATGCAGTCATTGACAAACATTTACTGGGCATCTGCTTGGTACCAGATGCTCTCATGTGTCCTGGGTCTTCTGCTCTGAACCGTGATTCTGGCTCTCAAGTCAGTTGCTGGGGATGAGACTTAAATAGTCCTTGAGGAAAGTGCTCCAATGCACATGTGAACAGTACCTGCTGGGAGCCCACCAGCAGAGGGAGTGACCCTACATTTCTGCTCCAACAATTCCCATGTGTGACTTTTTTCCTACACCAAGCAATTCTCTGACACCAACTGGGTGTCTTAAAATTCTGCTCAATTCTGACACTAGCTACCTGGAGATCGCGCCAGAACCAGTTTAGGATTCGGTCCGCAAGACTGCCCTCATTCAGATGCTAACCGCAAGTCCAAGTTGTCACCTGTGCTTCTGACCAACTGGCTATAGATCAGAGATTCCAATGACACCTCCTTTGGGTTCGATTAATTTGCTGGAGTGGCTCAGAGAACTCAGGGAAATACTTTGCTTACTAAACTCAAGAACAGCCAGCTAGAAGATAGGCATAGAGAAAGGTATGTGGGAAGGAGGTGTGGAGTTTTTAAGCCCTCTCTGAGCTGGCCACTCTCCCCATATCTCCATGAGTTCACCAATCAGAGGCTCTCCAGACCTTGTCCTTGGGGATTTGTATGGAAGCTTCATTACATAGTCACGATTGACTAAATCATTGACAATTGGTGATTGAATTCAATCTCCAGCCCCTCTCCTCCCAGGAGGTCTGGGGTAGGATTCCAAGTTCCAATCTTAAAATCACATGGTTGGCTCCACTAGCAACCAGCTTCTACCCTTAGATGACCTAGGGGCTTTCCAAAAACCACCTCATTAACACAACAAAAGACACCTTGATTGCTCTCTACACTTAGGAAATTCCAAGCATTTTAGGAGCTCTGTGCCAGGAATGCAGACGAAGACCAAATGTACATTTTTCTTACTATAAATCACAACATCACAGCCTGACTCAGCACCCTGGGTGCAATCAAGGGTCAGCTTCCTGAGTCCCAGACCAGAGCTCCCGGGTTCATGCCCCTAATCTTCCACTTACTATCTCTGTTACCTTGGTTGAGTTAAATCTCTGCATCTGTCTTTCCTCATGTGTAAAATTGGGAGAATGGGTGTTTCAGAGTATCAAACAAATTAATACTCATAAAGGGCTGAGCCCCATGCCTGAAAGAGTAAGGTTTACAGAATATTGCTTATTGCCAGTCAGGAGAGGAGTCCTGTCAATAGAGCCAGAAATAATGTTTGGCTCATGTATGCTCCTAGAATTGTGGGGAGCTCCATTTTTCCATTAAAACAATACATATTTGGTCACCTCATGCAAATAAAAACTGTTAGATTGCTAACTGGAGGGTGATGCTTTATTCAAACCAATCTCCCTCCCTCCTTCCCTCCCTCCCTCCCTCCCTCCCTCCCTCCCTCCCTCCTTCCTTCCTTCCCTCCCTCCCTCCCTCCCTCCCTTCCTAATGACTGACTGATAATTCCTTTATTCCATGACTTCTCAACCTGGGCATTATAGACATTTGGGACCAGATAATTCTGTCGTGTGGTGGTGGGGTATCCTGCATATTGTAAAATGATTACCCGCATCTCTTGCCTCTACCCACTAAATGCCAGTAGTATTGCCTTCCCCTCAGTTTTGACAACCAAAAATATCTTCAGACGTTGCCAAAAACTTGCCTTAGATTGACAATTAGAGCCTTAAGAGGACTTAAGAAATGACCCATGAGAGCTTTTGTTGTGTAGAAGTCTCCCATATGAAACAGCTCAGTCACATCCTGGTGCCTGGCCCCACACACCACAGCAACCACTGTTAGTGCAACAACCAGAAATGATACAGTCCTTCTCCAGATGCCCTGTAGGCCATAACACTGCCTTGGGTGGATGTCCGCCTTGCATTCCTTCCCCCCCCATTTTGCAGAAGTGAAAACATAGGCCCAGAGAAAGGGGATCAGTCCACCCAGGGACCCAAACCATGTAATTGCATGGTTGTGCCAGAGTTCTGTTTGGTCCCAGTTCTTTGCCTTCCCCTCACTGCAGGCACTTTGCACACCTGCTATGTTACACAGTTGGAGGGGCATGTGGCCAATGACAGGAGCTCAAATAAAATGATGGCATTAGGATTTCTGGTGTTCTGAAAGACAGAGCAAACACCCCCCCCCCCCCCCCACACACACACACATTCAAACTTCCACGAGACATGTAAGGTCTTACAAGACTGGACTCCTGGGCAACCTCATCTCAGGCCAGTCTCCACTCATTCTCCAGCTTCATTTATCCTCTCACACCCTCTCTTGTATCAAAAGTTCTTCCAGCCTCAGGGCCTTTGTATAGTTTTTTTCCTGGAATGACCCCAAACAGCCTTTCTATTTGTTTAGCTTCTCTCCTCATCTTTCCCCAGATGTCTTCCCTATTAGTCCATTCCAAAGGAAATGCATTCCATTATTTTATATATGAAGCTTTTAAGAAGTATGGCTTATCACAGTTTACAACTATGTCACTCATTTATCTGCTCAAAAGCGTGTTTTATTCTCTGGCTGTTCTGTGCAAGTGTAAGCCCCATGGTTAATGTCATGTGTTCCTGCCTCCAACGTTTAGCCCATAGTTGGTAAACACTTAATAAATGTTGAATTTAAAAATGAATTAATGGAAAACTGAATGAATGAATAAATGATTGCACTTACACAGCCTTGCCTAGAAACTGGGCGTGGTACAGAATTCTAACTTCAAGATGTTTCCTGGCCAAGAGGAGGTTCCTTTCACCTTCCCCTCTGGGCTGTGAATGTCTCTTTGCTGGGAGTGGTAACCGAGGCCCTGGATTGCTCAAGATTTGTTTGAATAATATATTAGTTGTTACACACTCTTCAATAAAAAATGTCATAATGCATTCATTCATTCATTACAAAAATTTCTATTAAGTACCTGCTTTGTGCCAGACCCCATTCTGGGCACTGAGGAAACCGTACAGATTCCGAGCATGTCCTCAGAGAGGAGCAGGCACATAATGACAACTAGCTGAGAGCTAGCACAGAGCAGCGCCAGGTGCTGGGGAAGCAGATCCTAGGGGGATCTTGCCAGTTGGGTTAGGGAAAGCCTCTCAGAGGAATTTATGTTTAAACTGAATCCTGAGAGACCAGCAAGTGTTGGCCAAAGATAGAAGCAGCAGTCTGTGTTAAAGTGCTAACATGAATTTGAAAGAACTGAACCCATTTTACAGTGGCCAGGAAGCAGAGAGCCAGCATACAGCCCAGAGCAAGTACCTAGTGGAGAACAAAGACCCCAGAAATGGTGGCCAATGTGATACAGCTGCTCCTTTCCCTGTCCATCTTTTCAGAAGCTGCAAGGTGGCCCGGCACATGAAACAAAGGGCATGTTGACCGGAGAGCCTAGGTGTCCCAGTTTTACCATGAAAAGACTGTGAACTATAGATCTTGAGCAAACTATGTAGTTCTTTTAGTCATAGGGAAGAGAGCAGGAGCTTGGAGTTGAGAGCTGGCCCCAGATCCCAGCTGTGTGTCCTTGAGCAAGCTGCTTTCCCTCCCTAAGTCTCTTTTCCTCACCTATACAGAAAAGAATAATGATGCAATGAGCATTCATGATGTTTATTGTTTATCACACACTGGGCAAATCGTCCCTTCTGCATTAGCCCACTTTGTCCTCACCATCACACAGCACTCATTTTATAGCTGAGTAAACTGAGGTGCTGAGAGTTAGTGATCTTGCCTTGAGGTCCCAGAACTAATATTGGAGATGCTGGGGTTCACCCACATCTGTCTGCCTCAGGAACCTGAGCTGACAACCCTATACCATGCTGTCATTTACAATTATTGAGAAGATAAAGTAGAATAATTCATTCACCCAGCATTTTGCCTGGCACAAATTCAAGAAATAGGATTGGACAGATGTGGATTCTAATCCCATTTTTATCTCTTACTGGCTGTGTGACTCCTTCAGCTGTTACATCTGTCTGGGCCTCAATTTTCCCACCTGCAAAACGGGAATGATCTGAAATTCTATATCACCTCTTAGAAACATTCAGTGAGGATGCAAACAAGTCCCTTAGTACAGTGTCCTAGTAAGTACCCAACACAGGTCATCTCTAATTATTATTAGGTGTATAGTAGGTGCTATACTAATGTCAGACCTCCCACCTTCTCTTCCTGAGTTTCCCTCTTGGCACAAGGGGCTTCAGAAAGTACAAGGCCCCTCATCTCTCTCATGCACGTGAGAGACCAGGGTGTCTTCAATATGAGGCAGTAACAGAAGCCAAGGGGATGAGAGGGATCCATCAGAACTGTTTTCTTCCAGCTGATTGTGATGTGTGACCAGGTAGGGGGATGCCCTTGGTGTGGAGTTCTTTGTGTTCTTTCCCTAAAACAAGCGCCTTCCATGCCAAGCCATCTTTCCTGCACAACACTTTAATTTACATCTTTTAATAACTTGGGTTGCCATGGAAGCGTTGGAATTCAGTTTTAAAATAGACAAACTAATTGTTTCAGTCAGTTTGGGTATTTGCTGTCAAGGAAACAGCCAGCTTTCCCCCATTGCTTAATTGGATGTATAAGGTGGCAAAATGGCAGAGGGGTTCTTCCCACCCCATGGCCAGGCAGAGGAGGCACCATGAGGCGTCCAAGGAAACTTACCCAATCCTGGCTGTGCACCTAGGAAGGGGAGTGTCTGGACTAATGGAGGGGGCCAGTAGGGCAAAAGGGATGGAAAGAGTGAGGCATAGAAGAACCATAGTGGGACACAGCTCTTGAGGCAGAGCACAGGGCTAGGACATTCTGACAGCCAGCCATGGTTCCTCTAGCCTTGAATGGAGGCTCAGGGGTCCTCCGTTCTGTTCTGAGGGATTCTAGCAACAAAACCAACACCAGCAAAATACATGGGCTGAGGGCTGGAACCCACTTCCCCACTGGGATTGATGAGGAGGCATGACTCTTTCATCCAATGACAAATTTTCACTTACCTTCTTTTCTGTGCCAGGTAGGTATGTGCTAGGCTCTGGGAGTCTAACTGATCCAGAGGGAAGATTGGATCATTCATTTATTCAATCATTCAACAAATATTTATTGCATTCTTGTTAAATATATTAGTGAACATGCTAGTTCTCTGTCTTTGTGGAGCTTATATTCTAGCATGGTAAACAGACAATGAACAAGAAGAATAATGGATTACGTGGGATGTTGAAAGCTAATATGTGGAATGTCAAAAGGAAAGGAAAAGTGGAACAGAGAACAGGATTAGGAGTGTAGAATTAATGATTTGTCTGATTAGGCTTCCTTGAGAAAGTGAGGTCTGAGCAAAGACTTGATAGAGGTGAGACCATTAGCCAATGAAACCTTGGTGATTAAGTATGATTAGGAGTGATTAAAAATTCTCCCTCTGTTACTGGAGCACATCTGAGTTGGAATTCCATTTTTCATTAATTATTCCCCCCAATGATGTCTGCCTATGGCAGCACCTCTTTAAGCCTTAATCTCCCCATCTCTGTAGTGGGGATAATAGTACTTTAAATGGTTAAGTGAGTTAATGTTTATTAAATGCCTGGCATATAGTAAGAGATAGGATGATGGTGTTAATGGTAATGATGATGATAAGGTTCATAAATCAATGAGGAATAAGAAGTAAGAGATAAGTAGAGAGGCATCGACCATTCGTTATGAGATATACTAAGTGATAGAATGTAGATCAAGATTTTGTGAAAGCTCCAAAGAGGGCCAAATCCATTCTATTGAAGACTTCCCAGAAGTCATTCCTATGCCAAAATCTACAGGAAAATGGGGGCTATACAGGTGCAGTGGGGAGGAAATGGTGTTCCATTGTGGTGAAATAGCCTGTGCAAAGGCAACATGGGAAGAGAGCATGGCCAAGTCAAAGTACCGTGAAGAGTCCATGGGATCTGGAGCTGAGTGTGTGAAGACCCAACTCTCATGAGATGAGGTTGCAGATGTCAACAGGTACCTGGAGGCCTTTATAAGATTTTATCCTGTAGCTGGGCTTCACACAATTTTCCAGGAATGCCTTCCCAAGGATAAAGAAGAGTGAATAAGAATGCTCTGGGAGAAATGGGGTATTGAGGTGCTTGAAGTTCTCAGTGGTCCCACCCAGTTGTGAAACCTCTTCCAAGTCTTCTGCATCCATATCAAATGTATACATGCATTTGGTATCTGGTTCCATGTTATATCACATTTCTTTTAATATCAAATTAGTATTCTGAATTACTTACCACGGAGTTAAAGTAATGCTCCAGAAAAATGTCCAGATGACTTTGCACTCCTGTTTAGAAGTGTATTTTGCAAATGAATATGTGGAAGCTTTTGGATGCTTTTAGATCACCTAGAAACAGCCAGGTCTTTGTGCACAATGATTAGTTAGTTGCAAGATGGAGAATTAAAGAAGTAAGGAGTAACTTGAGACTGAAGGCTGGCCAACGCTTGGGTGGTATTTGTAGTCATCCAGATGGGACATGATGGTGGCCTGGATTGTGGTCATGGCAGTAGTGGTACAGTGGAGGGATATCCATTGGGGATATACATTTTAAAATATGCCACCAGATCTTAATACAATCACAGTGGTCCATTTTTCCAGGTATCCCTATAATGACACACTGATTTACTTCTAGACTTTTACTATACCTATTTAAAAATTTGAGGTAGACTGATAAAAGTAAAACATGGAAACAACTCAACAACATTGTAAGAGTAAACATCTAAGATAGATCTTCTCTCCATCAGAGCACTGAATTTATCTCTGAGCTTTCTGGCAGCAAAGGCAAAAAGAGAAACATATTGGGTCATACAATCTATATTGCATGGTGAGATGGAAGACAGAGTTCATCTATAGGAGAAAACATTGCTTAAGCACTGAACTCTGAGAAGGATCAGTCAGTTGCTTCCATACTTAAGGGTTATTTTATGATAGAAAAGCAATGCCTTCAACAAAAAGATTGTCTGCATCAACATTTCTTGTCCTCATCTGCTATAAATGCTGAGGTCATGGTGTTAAATCTTAACTCAGTTGAGGCAGTTTCATGGGGGAAGATAACATAATATGGTCCAGGTGCTTGTCTTTCTAATTTAATACAAGACTAGAACTTAGAGAATCCTAAGAAATGGATGACTCATATGCCCATTAGATTATCTATCTCAGATATTAGATTTCTCAGATGAGCTTCTGGAAGGAGGAGCTGGATTTCAGTCAACTCATGGCTGGACTCTCTAGTGAATGCCAACTTCTGTGTCGTTGAAGAAGAAAATGTATGTGGTTGAAGTATCAGGGCCAAGGGAGTCTGCATTTCCATTCTGAAATGAGAACTTGGCAGCTTGATCTTTATTCTTGAACTGGAGAAGGAGCCAGTGTGGCCTATTGTATAGAAAAAGGTGTTGGCATTGAGAAAATCTAGTCTGAACCCATTTCTGCCACTAACTTATTAAGTGACTAAGGTCAAGTTAGTTTACCTCTTGCAGACTCATTTATAACCTAGGGTAAATGTGGGCATCCATATACAAAAGACTCACAGCTAATATCATCCTCAATGGGGAAAAACAGAGCTTTCCCCCTACAGTCAGGAAAAAGACAGGGATGTTCACTCTCACCATTACTCTTTAACATAGTAGTGGAAGTCTTAGCCTCAGCAATCAGACAACAAAAAGAAATAAAAGGCATCCAAATCAGCAAGGAAGGAGTCAAACTCACTATTTGCAGACAACATGATACTCTATGTAGAAAACCCAAAAGACTCCACCAAAAAATTGTTAGAGCTAATTCACAAATTCAGCAGAGTTGCAGGATTTTAAATCAATGTGCAGAAATCTCTTGTATTTCTATACACCAATAATGAAGCATCAGAAAAAGACATCAAGGAATCGATCCCATTTGCAGTTGCACCAAAAACAATAAGATACCTAGGAATAAACCTAAATAAAGAGGTAAAAGATCTGTACTCTGGAAACTATAGGACACTTATGAAAGAAATTGAAGAGGATACACAGAAACGGAAAAGCATTGTATGCTCCTGGATTGAAAGAACAAACATCGTTAAGATGTCTATACTACCCAAAGCAATATACACACTTAATGCAATCCCTATCAAAATAACACCAGCATTCTTCACAGAGCCAGAACAGACCATCCTAAAATACATATGGAACCACAAATGACCCTGAAGAGCCAAAGCAGTCCTGAAAAAACAAAACTGGAGGCATCACAATTCCAGATTTCATGCTATATGACAAAGCTATAGTCATCAAGACAGTAGGGTACTGGCACAAAAATAGACACACAGATGAATGCAACAGAGTAGAGAACCCAGAATTGGACCCACGACTAATCAACTAATCTTCGACAAAACAGGAAAGATTATCCAATGGAAAAAAGACCATCACTTCAACAAATGGTTTTGGGGAAACTGGACAGCAACATGCAAAATAATGAAACTCGACCACTTTCTTACACCATACACAAAAATAAATTCAAAATGGATGAAAGACCTCAATATAAGACAGGAAACCATGAAAATCCTAGAGGAGAACATGGGCAGAAACCTCTTTGACCTTGGCTGTAGCAACTTCTTATTAGACACATTGCCAGAGGCAAGGGAAACAAAAGCAAAAATGAACTATTGGGACTTCATCTAGATAAAAAACCTTACACAGTGAAGGAAACAACAAAACTAAAAGGCAGCTTATGGAATGGGAAAAGATATTTGCAAACGACATGTCAGATAAAGGGTTAGTATCCAAAATCTGTAAAGAGCTTATCAAACTCAACACCCAAAAAACAAATAATCCAGTTAAGAAATGGGTAGAAGACATGAATAGATACTTTTCCAAAGAAGACATCCAGATGGCTAACAGGCACATGAGAAGATGCTAGCATCACTCATCATCAGGGAAATACAAATCAAAACCACAGTGAAATACCACCTTACACCTATCAGAATGGCTAAAATTAACAACATAAGAAACAACAGGTGTTGGCAAGGATGCAGAGAGAGGGGAACCCTCTTGTACTGTCAGTGGGAATGCAAAGTGGTGCAGCCACTCTAGAGAATAGTATGGAGGTTCCTCAAAAAGTTAAAAATAGAACTTCTATATGACCCAGTAATTGCAGTACTAGGTATTTACCCAAAGGATACAAAAAATATAGATCTGAAGGGGTACCTGCGCCCTGATATTTATAGCAGCATTATCAACAATAGTCAAACTACGGAAAGAGCCCAAATGTCCATCGACAGATGAATGGATAAAGAAGATGTGGAGCGTGTGTGTGTATATACATACATACATACATACATACATACATACAATGGAATATCACTCAGCCATCAAAAAGAATGAAATCTTGCCATTTGCAATGACGTGGATGGAGCTAGAGTGTATTATGCTAAGTGAAATGAGTCAGTCAGAGAAAGACAAATACCATATGATCTCACTCGTGGAATTTAAGAATGAAAACAGATGAACATATGGGAAGGGGTGGGGGAGAAGGGGAGAGAAGGAAATAAACCATAAGAGATTCTTTTTTTTTTTTTAAGATTTTATTTATTTAGCTATTAGAGTGAGAAGAAGAGAGCGAGAGAGCCAGCATGAGGGGCAGAGGGACAGAGAGAGGCAGACTCCCACTGAGCAGAGAGGCTGATGCAGGGCTTGATCCCAGAACCCTGGGATCATGACCTGAGCCAAATGCAGACACTTAACCAACTCAGCCAGCCAGGCGCCCCCCACCCCATAAGAGACTCTTAATGATAGAGAACAAACTGAGGGTTGATGGAGGGAGGCGGGTGGGGGATGGGATAGATGGGTGAAGGGTATTAAGAACACTTTTTGTGATGAGCACTGGGTGTTGTATGTAAGTGATGAATCACTGAATTCTACTCCAGATACCAATAGTGCACTGTATGTTAATTAAGTAAAATTTAAATTAAAAAAAATAAGAGGGGAGCCTGGGTGGCTCAGTCCTTAATCGTCTGCCTTCAGCTCAGGTCATGCCCCGCTCAGCAGGAAGCCTGCTTCTCCCTCTCCCATGCCCCTTGCTTGTGTTCCCTCTCTCGATGTGTCTCTCTCTGTCAAATAAATAAATAAAATCTTAAAAAAAAAATAAGATCCAGGGAAAAAATAAATGGAAAAAAACAAAAAACAAAAACGTGGGCATCTTTATTTTTTTAAGATTTATTTATTTTCATTTTAGAGAGCAAGAGAGAGAGCGGGGGAGGGGAGAGAGAGAGAGGATCTCAAAGGAGACTCCCTGCTGAGCACAGAGGCCAATGTGGGGCTTGATCTCATGGCCCCAAGATCATGACCCAAGCCAAAATCAAGAGCCTGACATCCAACCCACTGAGCCACCCAGGTGCCCCCAAATGTGGGCATCTTATAGGGCTGTTGGGAGGATTAAATGATATAACAGGCGTCAGGTACCTAAAACAGCTTAGAACAAAGGCATTCAATACATTATAGATATTACTCTTATTTTAATTGTAAACTGAAGGCAATTTAGCTGTTTTGCTGAACCTTAAAGCAAACCTCAGAATGTTACTAAAGCCCAAGATCCATATTTCTAAATCGAAAAGAATGCACAAACTGAGCATGCATTCCTGAGATTTCCTGGGAGGGGGGGCATGGAGGAAACGGGTAGCATCACACATGAAGTGTAAACCTCCTGTTTACAGGATTCTTGTTAGGAGATGTATGGGAGAGTACTTTGTGGAGAAGGGGAGTAAGAGGAGAATAAGGAAAATAAAAGACTAAGCAAGGATGGGGATTCCATCAGAATTGAGTCTAAGATTGATCCCGTGGAAAGCTCTGGAACATAAATTACACCACAGAATTGGTCCTATCTTCCCATCTTGAGGCAAGAGAGCCAAACTTTTTGTACCCCTGGCCCTTGGCTGAGGTTTGCCTCCTGGAGTTGGGGGAGGGTAGGCTAGCCTTCCAGTGGAAGTGGCTTCCATTTGAGAAGGGGGGTGGGTCAGTTATCATCAGCCAACACTCTCACATCTGGGGTCTGGTGCTCTGGCAGGTAAAGAGGGCCTGGGTGAGGCGCCAGCAACATCCACTACACCTCCTAAACATCACCTATTAATTCCTGATTTTCTCTCTTTTTCATCAGCTGCCAGAATCATTGTGCTTTCTCTCTGCACTCCTTTGCAACCTACCTTACTCCTTTTCTGTAGGTCAAAAGTCTCTTCTTTCCTCTACCACTATTTAAGCCTACTTATCCCCTTTTATCATAGAAGAGTTATTCCATTCTGCCTTCTTCCCTTTGTATCCTTAAAGGCTCATAGGTATTTAAACTTTAATATTTCCTATTTCTATCATTACTATCTTCTGGGAAACATGTGGGTAAGATCAATGTTATTCTCAAAAAATCAGCTTTGAACCTGCAAGAACACATGGGAAAGATATAGTAGCCACCCTTGAGGTTTGCTCCACTTAATTTCAAAGAGAAACTTTGTGTGAGAAGGACACGTTTCAGCACCTAGGAAAGCAACAAGCCTCAGGGTGGCCCTGTCTTGGCTGGTCTAAGGTGAGCAAACCTTTTCATCCCTACTGCAAGTTTCTCAGGAGACTCACTGGGTGTCCTCCAACATTTTTTTTTTTTCAGTTTGGTGTTAGTCATATGTGAGAGCATATCACCATTCAGCCAAAAGTCATACCTTTTATTGCAATTCGCTTGACTCCTCTCTCTGAGTAGACTGGTTTCACTCTGGAATGTTACAGGTTTGAGCTTTGTAGTTCCAAATGTTTTTTCATAGTTCCCATAGAAGGCCAGGAATTTAGGAAACAGCTTCTGTGTATCATAGAGCAAGGTTCTAACTGGGCTAGCTGAAAGGCAGGGAGAGGCTGACTCATGGTGTGTTTCTGAAAGATCTGGTGGCTCTCTTGTTCATATGTATAACCAATTGAATCTCTGATGTATCCTGGCCTAGAGAATGATCCTGGGGCCAGAGTCCATTGTCCTGCTTGAACTTTATGGAGGAGTGATAACAGTAATAGTCAACAGTGGCAGGTGCTTTTTTGGGCACCCACATGTAAAATCATATTTCATTCTCTCCACAACAGGTGTGGGTTCTTTTTTTAACACCATTTTGCAGATTAATAAATCAAGGCACAGAGAGGTCCTCCCACAGAGGTGTTTGCATGGGCATACTTAAAGCTTGGAAAGAATTACTTCACCATTATTTTAGTTTACAATTTCACCCTCATTTGGACAGTTCATTGATTAGTATCTAAGTTTTCTCCCTGCTTTCCAGATTTAATGGGCGGAGGTGGAATCCTATCTCATTTTGTCACTGTGGTGCCCTCAGTTTCTTTCTTTCTTTTTTTTTTTTTTAAGATTTTTATTTATTTTTGACAGAGAGAGACAGCAAGAGAGGGAACACAAGTGGGGGGAGTGGGAGAGGGAGAAGCAGGCTTCCTGCTGAGCAGAGAGCCTGAAGCAGGGCTTGATCCCAGGACCCTGGGATCATGACCTGAGCCAAAGGCAGATGCTTAATGCCTGAGCCACCCAGGCGCCCCATGCCCTCAGTTTCTAACACAATAATAGGTACATAATAGATGCTCAACACATTGTTCATTGATCCATGAATGAATGCATTCAAATGTGAATAGAGAGATGGGAGGAGAGGATTTTTCTAGGCAGAGAATAGCATGTGCCCAGGGGTAAGAGAGAGAGAATGGGAGAGAGAGCACTCTCCCCAAACAACTGCATTTCTGCAAGGAGATTTATTTCAGTAGATGTGAGTGAAGAGATGGAGATTCTATTTCCTCCTTAGCCCTCTTGCCCTGCTCATCCCAACTGTCCTGCTCTGGCCTCATGCAGCCAGTTCCTCATCCGTATTCTTCCCAGGCCATCCCTCCAGCCCAGTAATCTGTTTCTGTCCTTTCAAGAAGTTAATAGGACAAAAACAAATCACCGGTCTCCAGCAAGTCATGCAGGGTTCTTGGGGACCTGGCGGTCAGCTCCGAGAAGGACATAAGAGGGGTAGACAGTGCCAGGAATGCCAAATCAGCTTCCTCTTGCTGGAAGAAATCACAACCACCACCAAGACACCCAGGAAGCTGAAGAAGCCCCCTCCAGGCCCCCGGGACTCCAATCCACAAAAGCCAAGTCTGCACTGCTCAGATTATCTGGGGAAACTAATGAAATATTAAACCTTCCCCCTCCCCGCCTTCCCCTGAAGAGTCAGACAGAACAGTATTTCTATTCAGGAGGCACATGAGATATAGAGATGCTGTTCTTCTATCAGTAATCACTGCTGTCTGCCCCATAGACACCTGTCTTCTCTCCTTCATTCCAGATCACAAGCCCTTCTTCACTCTTTCCTGTGCCTAGTATCACAAGCCACAGGTTAAGTTCACATCTCACATCCCCTTAGGCACATTTGTCTCCCTTAACCCTCTCAGCCTACCATGCCCTGAAGGCTGTACATGGGGGACATTTTTCATGATACATCCTCTCTTCTCCATTCTCTTTGTCATTTTTAATGACAGGATCCTAATTATTGCTCTTCTGAACAATTTTAGGCTCTAGCAATCTGATCCTCTTACCTCTGGGGTCCCCCTTTAGAAATCATCTTGTACTCTGCAACTGGAATGGCTTTCCAGAGTTGAACTATGATGGCTTATAATCTAAGGATGAAATGTAATTCTTAGCATGGCACTCAAGGCCCCCCACAGACCTATCCCAATTCATTTGTGGACATTACATGTAAATAAAAATTAATTAAAATTAAATTAAATCAGAAATTCAGTTCCTCAATCATAATAGCCCCATTTCAAGTGCTCAATGGCCACATGGAGCTCATGGCTACCATATTGGACTGTAAGGATATAGGAATTTCCAACACCACAGAAACCACAGGAATTTTTGTTTGGCAGTGCTATTTCACATGTCATAAGCCAGACCCAAATGAGACTTTTTGCTATTCTTTGTTCATATCCTCAGATTTTCCACCCTAATACTTTTGCTCATGGTCTCACATTTATTGGAAATGTCCACCCCAGTCTCTCCATGTCCAAACATTCCTAAGTCTTTAAGGTTTTTTTTAGGAAGCCTTCCTTGCTTCTCCACCTAGAAATGACTTACCCTACCTTTAAATTCTCATAGCCGCTGGTACTTCTGATGGTACTTGTAACTTCTTACTGTTATTCGTAGTTATACATATCATGGTGCCTATACCATGTATGGGACTTGGCGGATGTTTTTTGGATGGATGAATGCACTCCTTGTGTTGGACTATAAGCTCTAAATACTGACAAATACCTGTTACTGTTCACCTATCATGAGTCAAGCATTGTTCTGGGAAATTTATTCATTCACCCTTACAGTAGAACCATTAAGTAAGAATTAATATTCCGATATGATAGATGAGTAAACAGACCTACAAAGGCAGCATCCTATCCCAAGGTCCACAGTTGACAAATAGCAGAGCCAGAGTTTAAAATGAAGTCCAGGGGTATCTGAGTGGCTCAGTTGGTTAAGTATCTGACTCTTGATTTTGACTCAGGTCATGATCTTGGGGTCATGAGATCGAGCCCCGTGCTGGGTCCCAGGCTGGATATGGAGCCTGCTCAAGATTGTCTTCTGGCGCCTGGGTGGCTCAGTCAGTTAAGCGTCTGCCTTCAGCTCCAGTCATGATCTCCTGGTCCTGGGATCAAGCCCCGTGTAGGGCTCCCTGCTCAGTGGGCAGTCTGTTTCTCCCTCTCCTTCCTCCCCTTCCCACCACTTGTGCTCTCTCTCTCTCAAATAAATGAATAAAATCTTTAAAAGAAATTCTCTCTCTCTCTCCCTCTCGCTCTCTCAATAAATACATAAAATGAATTTGAATTGAATGAATGACTCTAAGCTTCTGTTTTTCCATACAGTAATACTATGCTACCTTTCTTTTAAGTGAGAGTCTTTCATTTTACTATAGGGGCAAAGAAAAAAGTCTTCATAAAATTTCTCTTCCACTTCTGCCTCGCCCCTTCCCCGCTACTCCAAACCCAGAGCCTGGCACATAGTTGCTACTCTTTAAACAGTGAATGACCAATTTTTAAGTCACCAAGAGACTCCCAACACCTGGTACTCATCTCCAGGCTCTGCCCACATGGAGTCTTAAGCCTATGGAATCAGCTGTGCTGTTAACCTTGCCCTTGGTAGTCTCATCTCAGGTAAACCATCCTCAACTTCTCCAGCCTAACCCCTTCCCAGCCCCCATGGTTGGACTTGGGGCAGGGAGGGGGCCAGCCTTCTCTTGGATTCACCTGAGCTGACTTTCTTCTATCAGTTGTATCTGTGTGTGAATTTTGGAGGGAATTATTTTCTCTACTGGAAAATATAGACAAACCCCATGTAGTTTTTTCAAAGATTCCCCCCAATCAACACATGCCATAATAATCTTCACTCAACCTCTTTATTCTAACATATTTTCAGAATGCCCTTTCTCCCTCCCCCCACTCTTGTTCCTGTTTCAACTTTGCTGTGTGTTCCTCTGAGAAGTCATCCCTGAGTTCTCTGCCTTTCCTGGTGTTTCTATAGCATGCAGAACCTGCATTACACAAAGAGACAGCTGGTTAGATGCTCATTTTCATAGGGGAGCATTTATTAGACACTTACAATACACTCCTCCATCTCTTCTAGTTCATAAAACATTCCAAGTTCATTTGGACAGAGGTGATGGCAGGTGGATAGAAAGAAAGGAGGGTGGGGCCAGACAGACAAAACACTGTCTATTTCAGCAGCTGAAGTTTATCCACCCCCATTTTACCCAGGAGACTTCAGAGGCTCAAAAGAGTAAAGCTGTCTATTCCAAGTCACCCCGTAGGAGTGAAACTTATACTCAAACCCAGGTGTCTCACCCTATTGCGTCACTTTGTCTTTCCTTTTTCTCCCTGCCCTCCCCACAAAAAACCACTAGCTATCATATCTAGGCCAACTTAGACATTGCTCGGTCTCCCAGGAAGGCTGCATCCTCCAGGATTCACCAGTTCTCATTGAAAGAATCATAGGAAGACAAATTTGGGGACTTTGGGTGGTATGAGCCATGCACATGCACTCCGGAGCTGGCACCCTCTCCCCTTGCTGAGGGAAGCTGTTGGAGGCACGTTTCCCTCTAAGCCGGGCATATGTCACCTTCGGGCAAAAGATGAGCTAATAGAATTGAGATGAATGTAATTGGCAGAAGGTCAGCGAGGGAGCCATGTGCGTCTGGAGCTTCCCGAAAAGGCCAGTGTGTTTCTTGCTCCCCTGTCTCGAGATTAGTATGCAGGTAAGGCAGATGGGCCTCAGCAGAGTAATTGGATCATTCGGAGATCGGCAATGCCTGGTGTATGTACAAAGCCTCAACAGTGATTAGATCCTGCCCGCTCATCTCGGCAAGCCTTGAAATTCTTCCCACTGTGAAAAACTAATTTTCTGTGGGAATTTATTAAATAAGAAATCTGCATGCCACTTTACCTTGTAAGTCAGGCCAGCAGAATACAAAGATTCCCCTCAACTTTGATGCATGTTCCTAGCAGAGACTTCTCCATCACTTGGGGAGAGGTGTTTAGGAGCTAGTTTTGTTTTAGGACATGTGTATTTTTTAGTGTGTCCTCAGGGCAAGAAATATGGGACCCCTTAGCTAAAAGCCCATGATGAGAGAGAATAACTGGGACAAGCAGAATGCAGCATGGGGTGGGGATGGTGCGAAAAAGTCAGGCCCATGCAGACTGTGGAGTGTTCTCTTTCCTTGTTATGGGCTGAATTTGCCTCCTCCCCACCCTCATTCATATATTGAAGTTCTAAATTCCTGTACCTCAAAATACAATCTTGTTGGGGAATAGTCTTTGTAGTTGTAATTAGTTAAGATGAGGCCATATTGAAGTAGGGTGGGCCCCCAATCCAGTATGACTAGTGTCCTTATAAAAGGGGGAAATTTGGCCACAGACAAAGGAAGAATACCATGTAAAGATGAAGGCAGAGGTGGGGCTGATGCTTCTAGAAGGAACATCAATAATTGTCAGCAAACAACCAAAGCTAGGTGAGTCATAGAACAGATTCTTCCTTCCAGCGCTCCCAAAGAACTAACCCTGCCAACACCTTAATCTCCAACTTCTAGCCTCCAGAACTGCGAAACAATACATTTCTGTCATTTAAGCCATCCAGTCTGTTAGGGTAGCCCTCGAAAAACTATTACAAGGACAAAGATTCTTTTATATGGGAGTCTGGATACCTGGGTTCTGGTTTGTGCCTCACCTCTGAGGTGGGCCGGTGAGGCCGATGGGATTTCTGAGGCAGTAGGCTCTGAGATGATGAATGTATACAGGAGGTTTGTCAGGGAGGTCTCTCGGATTGACACCTGTGGAAGGGAAGCCATCAGGGCAGGAATTATGTACTTGAGTTGCAGTGGCATCTTAAACAGAAGCCTAAGCTGACTCAGTGGGGAGTCTGGAAGATTGACCATTCAGAACTGCCCCACATTTGGAATGAGAGGGCCAGACCTTTATACCTGAGCTGCTACAGGAAGAGGGTATGAGCTCCGCAAGGTGGCTCCCTTCAGCTGAGGCAGTCCCAAGAGAGGACAGAGAGCTGAGAGTTGTCGGCTTGCTTCCAGCATTCTCAGAAGCTGGGGGGGTACGAATCCTTGATTCTTAAAGGGGAACTGAGTGATTCATTACAGCACCGCAAGGCCTTGTCTTGGTCAGATCCCTGGATGAGAAAGTGCAAATGGTAAACCTTGCTGGGTGTTGAGGAAAGTCCATTGTTGAATTATATATACTATCCAAAGGGTGATTTCCTGATTTTGAGAGTTGAGTCACTCAGGAGGGTGAGTACTCCACCATTTGGGGGGAGATTCACATAGAAGCTGTATTCCTTCCCAGGGCGATTAGAGAGAAGAGCAGAAGTAGGGGATACATGCAGTTGGTGGATAATTTCTGCAATTTCTCAGAATTTGGAATCTTTGCAGATTATTGACCTGTAGTGGCCTCAGGGCAACATGAGTAGACCCAGTGATTTATGTGAGGAAACCTCATACCTTGAAAGAGGATGACGTTTAGAAGTAAAGGGTTCCTCTCCTGCCTGGCTCTCTATACATGACCTTGAGCCAGGATCCACATGTTAAATGCCTCAGTCCCCCTAGGTGTCAAGAGAAGAGATTAAACTAGACAAATGCTTCTCTATCTGAAACAATTCTCATAGAGCCAGGGTGCTTTCCTCCAGAACACGTTGTGCTTTTGTGATTATATAACAATTTGTGTGATGTTGTAATCCACGTTGTCCCCTTCAGTGGGCTGGGACTTACAGAGAGAAGGGACTCACCTTGTTTATATTGCAGGATTTCACATTCTATCATTTATTGAACACTAACACATGCCCAGTACATGAGGACTCATTCAGTCCTCACAACAACCCCATGAGGTGGGACTCATTGCACTCTAAAATTCTTAGGGAAGCTGTATGAAGTCATGCCCAGCAAGTGGTAGCATTCTGGTGTGAACTCACATAGCCTTATTCTTAATTACTTAATTATTTAATTACTTAATTATTTAATTAAATATCTTAATTACTTAATTACTATATGAGATCCTCCCAGGATCCAAAACCATGGTGGGACATTGCAGAATCTTAGTTTCAATTTGATGCATATATGAATGAAAACAATGGGCCCCTTTCTTTTAAAAAATCTCAAAGATGCCCAGTATTACACAGATGAAAGCTCTGCTTATGGAAGGGGATGGCCATTACAACCCCACCCCTATCCCGACAAGAGAAGAGCTTCCTCTCCTCTTGCATATTACATAAGTGAAATTACCAGGGAGCCTGATTCTGCAACCACCCCCACACTGCAGGCATCTCTACCATCTGAGGTCTGTTTGGCAGTGTAGTTGCTGGAGGGTGGCTGCTCTGGGTGGCTCATTCATCACCAATGGGAGAAAGGTAGGGAGCAAATCCAGCCTTTCTAAGATGTCAGAGCACTGAAATCATCCATAACCTGTTTGTGTTCCCTGCTAACTTTCTGAAAGGCAACCTGACCACAGGGCATTCATGAAGCCCTTTCTGTCCAGCAGTCCAGAATGGTTACCAAAAGTTCTCAGAATTAAAGGGAAGTAGAGTTGGTGGAGGTCTCTGTACAGCCTGGATCTTCCTGCCCCTCAGGCTACTATCCAGGGAGAAGTTTCACTGAGTTTCACATAGAGCGGGGCACATTTTCCCCTACCTGGCACTACAGCACCCCAACTCACTGCACAGTCTAGCAGGTGCCAAAGTCTTCCTGGTTGGAAGATATCCCATCTTTAGCTCAGAACTCTTAACTGAGTGAAGGTTAATTCGTCCACCAATTTGTGGTGACTGTGAAAGTCTTTTCTGTGCACCAGGAGTGGGGGACGAGGGGGTGGAGATCTGGTAGGGTAGGTAAGATAGGTGGAAAGGTTCAAGAGGCCGGGAAGCTGGTTAATGGACTGGAGAAAGAGGACATCATTGAATCAGGGCTGGGCTAGCAGAGGAAGGAAGGGAAGGAGCTGTCCAGGATGGCTTCCTGGTTCAAAGAGGGAAGAGCTTCCAGCCTCTGGGTTTGTCCCTCCATCAGTGCCCTGCTCCTGTCCTTACCACTGCGGTGCACAGCAACCCAACTTCCAGCTGGCAGCATTGACATCTCTGACTGAGGATTTCTTTTTTTGGAGCCATTTATGTTCCTCTGTGTGCAGTGCAGGCTGGAAGTGCTGGCAAATCAACTCCCCCTGGAAGAGCTCCCTGTTCCATGACGGATGCAAGTTGGTGTCCAAATATTCCAGATCCCCAGCCCTTTGGGTAGGATAACTCTGACCTCGGCTCCCAGAATTCCCTAGTGGGATCAAGCTCCAGCTAACCACAGTGGTAACTGCCTACTAAAGCAAGCCCTGTCCCTTCTTCCGCCACCTTCACCTATAATCACCTCCCAAATAAACTACTTGTGCCTGCATCTTTCACTCAGCATCTTCTTCTAGGGGAACAAAACTAAGATACCCTGTCCTTTGATTGGTTCTGTCAGAGTTGAGGTGATTGGCAAAAAGGGGTCTTATCCTTTGGGCTAGATAGAGCCACCTTGTAGTGTAGGGCCTCGCACTTGGATTCCACTATCTGTTTCTACCCCAGAAGTACTTTCAGCCTCTGTTTTGATTTCAGAGTAATCACTAATGAGGATTTTCATGGGATACTAGTGGAAGATCTGAAGCACTAAAGTTCTTGTTCCCCTTATCTTATGCCACAGCCTTGTCTTCAGAGACCTCTTGCTGTAGTGATAAGCACAGCTTCCCTGGGGCACCTTCCTAGTCTCTCACTCACCAGCCCCACAGTACTGAGCACATGTTTGTTTTCTTCCCTAAGAAAATGTTAGACAGCAAAGGAGCTGGCATGCGTTGAGAGCCTTCAATGCATCAGTCACTGCACTATGTGCTTAATCACATTTAGATCTTCTGAGGGAGGTCCTGAGGCATCCATGTGGGGAGAGACTTGAATACAAGGAGAACCTCTAAAATAAGGTCCACTTACTCCTTCATCCTCACCTCCCCACCCCAGTGCTACCTACAGTGGAAATTAGTGAAAAGAGCAAGCATTTTATGGTGCAACAGATCTAAGTTCCAGACCCACTTCTGCCATTTGCTAACTTTGTAGCTTTGGCTAAGTTATTTAGTCTGTTTCCTCATCTATATAATGGGCACACTGACAATGACCTCTCAGGCAATTATAGTGGTTAAATGAGGCAAGGCACATCAATTTCCTAGAACAGTTCCTGGCCTAAATGTTAGTCACTGTTTTCACTTTGTGCCCCATTGAAGCTCACATATTTAGCTCTTTCTGGGGAGGATGACCAGATGGCAGCTTTGCAGGTCAGGAGTCTACCCTGAGATTAGTGTGGTTTGGGGACATGATGGAGACATCACTGATTCTCCAACTCTGCCCACCTCATTCTGGTCCCCTCCATGTTGCAAATTTGCAGAAGAAAGATTCACCACAAGTTGAATGATTTTCATGACAAAGTCATTTTTCTGCACATGACCTCTTGTTTTTGTACAAGAACTTGGTAGGTATCTGGCAAAACATCAGCCACAACCCAGATAAAAGTATAATTATTTCCTATTTGCTTGCTGGGGTTTTCAAATCAGTGCAGTAATTTAAGCATGACTCTTGGAGGCTTACAAAAAGATGTTATGATTAGTTTTATCTCCTTTGTTAAGGAAAAATAATTACAGTGAAATAATTAGAGGCGGCAGAGTTGACATGAGATTAGGAGAGCTGACTTGGCACTGAAAGTGAAGTTCTAATGAGGAGAAAGTATAACAAAGGGATGGGTCTACAGGGAAAGTGCCAGGAGCTTGTCCAGTTTTGGCCTCAGGACTCAGGGACAGAGAGAAAGCAGTACAGCTGGCTGGCTCAGTGACCAGCTTTGTACAGAATTAAACCACTCAGGCAAAGCACTGTCCTGGTGTCATAAGACCCAAGTCTAAGTTCAGATTCTAGCACTGCCAAGAGTGTGCCCTTAGACAAGTCCCTTGATAATTCTGAGCTACATTTAGTAGCTTTGTGTTGGCTTCTTTTTCTCTGTCTAGAAATGAGCTTCATGGAGATATTATAGGGATAAATAGAGAATGACCTGGCTTAATAAGTAGAAAGCCATCCGCATGCCCATACCCACCATCTTATATATCCCAGTTATTTATTGTAGCTTATTTACCACTCCCTTACCCCATGAAATGGTTTGAACTTACACAGATGTGGGATCAGGTCCTTGTTCAAGAGCACCAATGTTCTCAGTGTTCTGGCAACTTGGCCAAAATACCAAGGGTTCTGCACCTGACCTTTGTTAATGGCCCAGTATAAGATAAAAATAACAGCTAACATTGTGTTAGAACCTACCATGTGCTGGGCACCATGCTAAGCACTTGGAGTGTATTGACTCCATCCATCTTTATACAGTGCTAAGAGGTGGACAGTACAGTAGATCATGTTACATCCCCCAATCATGTGGAAACCCAGGTTTAGAGGTCGTAAGGAACTTACTCAGTTGTTTCTTGCAACTGACCTTGCAGTTGGCAGGATCAGGTTTCAAATCCAGGTCTGTTTGACTCAGAGATGGGGGCATTAACTCCCAACTTTAGTGAGGTTCCTTGGGGACTTCCAAGGTATTGTCTCTTTTGGTGACCGAAAGAAAGGAAACAGTGGCCCTGGAATAATCCAAGAATAATGTGGGAAACTATCCTCAACCTAGCTTACTAGTGCCTAGAAGATGTTCCCATGTGTATCAGTTATCTACCACTATATAACAAATTATCCCCAAACTTGTTTGGCTTGAAACAACAAATGTTTATTATCCTACAGTGTTTGTGGGTCAGGAATGAGGGAGTGGTTTAGCTGTGTGCCCCCGGCTTGAGGTCTGTCGTGGGGCTGCAGTCAAGCTGGCCAGCCAGGGCTACAGTCTCATCTGAAGGCTGGGCTGGAGGACCCACTTCCAGGTTCAGTGATGTAGTAGGCCTCAGATGATCTGCCTCTAAGCTCACCCATGTGGTTTCTGGTCAGCTTCATAATGTGGACCTCTTTATAGATTGCTTGAGTGTCCTCATAGCATGACAGCTGGTGATCTGAGAGAGACAGAGAGAGAAAGATTGAAGTATTGAGAATCAGAGAGTTCCCAAGTTGGAAGCCAGTCTTTCTATTACCTAGTATTAGAAGTGACGTGCCATCACTTTTGCTGTATTCTGTTCATTAGAAGTGAGTCATTATGTTATGTCTATACTGACAGGGAGGGGATCTCAAAGTCATTAACACCAGGAGGTGGTATCATTGTGGGTTGTCTCAGAAGCTGCCCACAGCACTACTTTTTACTGCCCACTCTCTTTCTTTCCTCTAAGTGTTTAGAATGGAGATGGATCATATTCCTGCATCCTCTATGAGTTCATAGATCCTAAGAGGACAAGGTCACTGATCTGGCTTGTGTCTTTGCATTCCTATCCATATGCTTCTGTATAGTTTGGAGAGAGTCAAGGTGGCTCGACTGGCTGTTGAATCCTTTCCATGTTTTGGGATGCTAGAACTGGTTGAAGTAATCCAGAGACTAAAATACCATTCAATACTTTAGTGATGTTCATTTACCCAGTCAACTAACAGCTAAGTGCTTACTTATTCCTCAGGAGTAAGAAGAGAGAAGACCATCAAGGTCCCTGCCTATGTGGAGCTCACTTTCTAGTGGGGAAGACTGGTAATAAAAAAGTAAACAAATAATATACTTTTAAATTATACTAAGTGCTATAAAGGAAATAAATAGGATGATATGATAGAGTAAAAGGGAAGATCCACTTTTAGTAGGTGGTCAGAGAAGTTTTGAGAAGATAACCACATGACATATTACTGTCATGAGCAAAAAAAAAAATTATGTATCTATCTATCTAGATGATAATAAAAATATCCATCTAGAAAGATAGATAGATATATCTCAACTCTATGATGATCACATTGGGAATGATGCTCCTTAGAGTTTTTCAGTACACTGCCCTGTGAACTGCATGTAGCATTTCTGGCAAAAGCTGTATTATTCATCTTACCAGTTTTCAAAGCAGCTGATAATGCCTATCCCCTGGTAGATGTGAGATTAGATTGTGCAGGTCCTGGCAGACTAGGTTAAGGATTTTAAGCTCTATCTTAAGTACAAGTGGTAGACACCAAACAGCTAGAAGCAGAAATCTGTGTCTGATAACCCATGCAGTGTCTGAACTGGCTCTCTGATACTTGGGTAATCAGAACAGATGAAAAGACTACTTTCCCTTCATCACCACTGTAGGTTAGGTGACTTTATTCATGACAGCCCTGGTCATTCCTAATTTCCCACTCTGTTGTTGGGGGATGCCATTCTCTTAGTTTCTGTCTTCCTGTCTCATTTTCTCTTGTTTCTTTCCCTTCCTCCTTTCTGTAGCTCTTCACTAATAAGAATAAGTTCAGAGAAGAGCCTTAGGGAAGAGATCTCTACTTGACCATTACTTCTATCTGAATTAGACCATTTACCGTCAGCCTTAAGCCTTTGTAAGGGCCTGGGGTGCCCCCTCCCCAACATTTTCCCTTTATGATTTAGAAGTGCTGCATCCCCCACTGCATCCTGGCTTTGGAACTAATTTCTAAGGAAGGGAGAGAACGATCTCCCAGGAGGGAAAGATAATTCTCGTTTTCCCTTCTCATAAGCTCCACAAGTGGTTGTTAGGTGAGAAAGCTGCCAGGTCAGCACCAGTCCCCCATCCTAAGCCGCTTATCACTGCTACCACGGCCGCTGCTTTATTAGCTTAACTTCTCAGAGGCACAACTCCTGGATTGAGCTGGGAGAGAGCAGGAAATGACATCCTTTTAGTCAAGAGAGAAAACTGTCACGGATGGGGAGAAGCAGGTTTCACATTCCTGGGTCACTCCTGCCTGCCAGTAGAACTCGGCTGTGTTCTCACTGGTGGGTGTTCTCACTGGTCTTGGATGCAAGTGATGTGACCTGCATCCCATGCACTTAGGATGCCTTGGTGGGGGGGGGAGGTGTTTGAATTGAGTTAGAAGGAGTCTGATTCATCTCCTTTCTCCCGTTACCCCATTTTGCCCGCATAGCCTCACTTTAACCTGCTTTACAACCCAGAATTCCTGGGTCAGTTTTCACTCCTTGTTCTCCCACTGAGCACCCACAGGATGCCAGACTCATTTAAACATGGGGAAATAGACCAAGCATCTGCCCTTAAGAGAGTCCACACTTCAGAGGAGAAGCTTGCCAAACGGCTCTCTTGTTTTAAAAAATAATGATCAGTAATCATGTAATAGGTAATAATAAGTACATTCAGTGCTCACTGCTGGATACTCTGCAAGCATTTTATGTACATCTTACATTGAATCCTTCCAACTGCCTGAAAGGTTTAGGGATTAATGGTTCATCTGCATTTTATAAAGAAATGAAGGGTTTCAGATTCTGAATAGTTTTCTCCAGATCATCTAGCTGTTCAGAACCTGACAATGATTCCTGTCAAAGAAGTTGGGAATCCCTAGTGGTTCTGACTCCACCTGTGGGAGCCACGTTGGGCATTGGGGAGGGTTTAGGCTGGTTTTCCAGATTTCCAACAGTGCTCTCCTAGCATTTAAGAGAGGAAGGTAGGAACAGGGGTATGAAGAGGCCCAAAGTAACCTCTGGATGGCACTGGACACATATAGGTGACTCTGCCTCCTTCTGGGAACTGGGGAATAGTGTCAGTACAGATATGATCATGTTGTTGGTCCATGCTGTTATTAGTCACCTAGACACCTGACATAGCCTCCCCTTGATTCCCCACCTGGTCCCTCAAATTTATTTTCTTTGTTTTTAATTTCTATTATTGTTTCATTGAAGCATAGTTGACATACAATATTATATTATTTTCAGGTTTATCACAAATTTATTTTATAATCTATCCTCAAAATGTAGCCAGAATGATCTTTACAAAATGCATTCTGGATTGTGACACTTCCCTATTTAGAACAATTTCCCATTGCATAGTCTAGCCCTTGGTCCTCTCCAGCCTCACCTGTCCCTTCTCCCTGTTCCCCTCTGCCCTTCCTTCCTCACCCTCCTCTTGTCTCCTCTTCCAGCTTTACTAACCAACTCCTTTGGTTGCTTGGATATGACCCTCTTTCTTCTGCACAGGACTCTTGCATTACTTCTTCTTCTTGCCCATTACTCTTTCCCCACCTGGTAGATACTCCTCCTCAGGCTTTAGAGCTCAGCTTGATCACCACCTTTTAAGAGGCCTATCTTGACCAGGTCAAATCCTCTATCTCTAGCCCCCACGACAGTCAGCAACAGCCCGCAGCCCTCCATATCTCTTATCACAACTGCAATTCTACCTTTTTCCCCCAACACTAGACCACGGGCAACTTGAGATCAGAGACTATGCTTACCTAGTTCCACACTGAGTATTACCAGAATCTGGCATATAGTAGGCTAAATGAATGAATGAGCCATTGGCATTCCCCATGTTGATTAAGATTAGTGCATTCAGTTTACCAAAATTTACTCAAGAATGTCATTGTAGCCATTATGTTTGAGAATTTGAATAAGTTGTACTTTCTGTCCTCAAACTGATGACAAGGGTGGTAGGGTAGATGCACAATTACAATGGTAAATACCATAAATGAAAATAAGGTAAGAAGCAATACCTGGCTCTGCCTGGGAAGTCAGGGAGGCTTCTCGGGGCAGGCATCTTTAGCTCAGGCTCCCAGAAATGGTGTTTCAATAGGTGCCCAAAGAGGGAGGGCATTCAGACAGAGCAAACAATGGGTGGAAAGGGGGCATAGGGAGAGCCTGGGACTGTGACCCTTAGGCAGGAATCACATGAGCATCTCATTTCCCAGTGCCAGAGAGCTGGGGCAGTTTTTTTTGTTTTGTTTTGTTTTTTGTTTTGTTTTTTTTAGAGCTGGGGCAGTTTTAACCTACTACCTCTCCTCTGACTTCATGTAGGTAACTAGTTGAGACGTCTATACTTATCATCTGGATATGTAGAAATCATGTGGAAGTTGTTGACACTTTGGTGAAATTTGGTTAATTCTTGTTGCCCTGGTTAAATTATTAAAACCCCTCTAAAATATCCTAGATTGGATAATAAATTATATAGTTACTCTATTGAAAGCCCAAAGATAACAGCTTTTTTTTTTGAAATTGATATGATATCCATATAATATAAAATTAACCATTTTAAAGTTAGTGGTATTTAATACATCCACAATGATATACAACTAACACCAATATCTAGTCCCAAAACATTTTCACCACCTCAATGAGAAATCCTGTACACGTAAAGATACTCCCCATTTCCTCCTACCTCAAGCCGCTGGCAACCACTAATCTACTTTCTGCCTCTATGGTTTTGTCCATCTGCATATTTCATCTAAATGGCCTTTTTTGTCTGGCTTCTTTCACTTAGCATTATGTTTTCAAGGTTCATTCATATTATAACTTCGTTCTTTTTATGGAAATATTCCATTGTATGGATATTCCACGTTCAGCTTATGTATTCATCAGTTGATGGACATTTGGGCTGTTACTAGCCTTTGGCTGTCATCAAGAGTGCTGCTATGAATATTTTTGTACAAGGATTTGTTTGGGAGCATGTTTTCACTTCTTTTCGGCAATGCTGGGTCATACAGTAATTCTTTAACTTTTTGATAAATCTATCACAACTTTTTGAGTGTTCACATACTGGTCTTGACCTGGCTCCCTTGGCAGCAGGACAGGCAGCTCTCTGTCAGGCACTGGGAGAGAGTATCCTTTTCAGGGGCATGTGAAAGCCCTTGTCTGAGAAGGAGGCCGGTCTGGAGACTAGGTGAATGCCCAGGTACAATCCTGGTCCTTGAGACACAAGGCCTTTGCTGGATAATTAGGCCGATGTGGGTTCAGGAATAAAATATCCTTCAAGAGGACATTGTTTGAAAACTGTTCCTGCTAAACATTATGATTTTCAAAACTGACTGAAAGGGAAAAAATTAAAAAGATGCATCAAAAGAATGAACTTAATGGAAAAGCACAAATAGTTCCTGCCTAATGAAGTTGTATATTCATAGTTGTGATGATGGCATGTGAGTATGTATGTACAATGCAAGAAAGGTACCTGAGGAATCTATTCTGTTTTTCTGCTGTGTGATGTTGAGCAGGAGACCCCATGGATAATGGGAATCATCAGTTCCAATCCACATTCTGTCTCTGACGTGATAGCAGAAATTTACCTTAACCCTTTTAAATTCTATGCAATTCTGTAAATATCTCAGAGAACAAAAAGGTCCTAATAAGCAGTGGGGTTAGGAAAGACCAAGGAGGAGGAACTCTGGTCCTGTTCCAGTTCATAATTGGCTTTCTTATGGCTTTTGATGTGACAAGGATCTTTTCCTGTCTCACCTACCCTCTCTAGGAGATACCTTTTTTTTTTTTTTTTTAAGATTTATTTGTTAATTTGAGAGAGCACACGTGGGAGGCCAGAGGGAGAGGGAGAGAGAATCTCAAGCAGATTCTGCTCGAGCTAGGAGCCTGATGCAGGGCTCGATCTTACTACTCTGAGATCACGACCTGAGCCAAAACCTAGTTGGTTGCTCAACTGAGTGCACCACCTAGGCGCTCCGAGAATATCTTTCTTTATCAATTCACATGTTCAGATCCTATACCCTCGGACAGCTTGCAGTTTTTATATAAACCACTTATAGTGCAAGGTGGAATTTGATGAAAGTTAGAATCAAATGCCCTTGTTGGGGGAGAGAAAGGAGGAGAAAGGGAGTAAGGGGAACATTCAGATGCAAAAAGTATCCTATCTGACTTAGAAGGACCAATGAGGGCATCAAGATGAAATTGGTTTTGATATGGAGCCAATCATTGATATTGATGAGAGTATTGGTAATAGCAACTATTTCTTGAAGGGTAATTAAGGGGATGAGAAAAATGGGAAAAGGAAGCATAGAAGAAAGGGAAGAAGGAGGGGAAAGGAGATGCAGCAGGTAGAGGAGAGCCAGCCAAGACAGACCTTGCCCGCTCCCTGGTCTTGCTGGAGCAAGGCAACACACTGGAGGTTTCTGCTTAGCTCGGTAGAGAATAGTCCCCACCCACCAGGCGCTACAATTGCTCTGAGAGCCCACCTCCCCTCCAAGCTGGACCCAGGACCCAGGTGAGAGATCTCACCATACAGAGACCCCAGCCCACGCTGGCAGAAAGTTCCTGCTGGCTTAGGTCATTCACCCCCATCTCCATCAGTAACCACCCATCCCCATGTAATTTATTTATCTATTCATTCTCCTTACCCAGATTTCCATAAACTCCTCCAACCCCATAGTGTATTCAGATGGAAATAAATGAGTTTAATTACTTAAAGTAAATTTGGAATTCAGGGGCGATCGCACTCCATTCTGCATGTGAGCCCAGCCACAGAAGGAAGTGTAAAATATTCAGGCCTTTGAAAGATTGCAACCACTGGGCTTGGCAGACGCCAGCGTGTTGCCTCCCTTCCTGGATGTGCTCCCGAGCTGAGTAGAAGAGATTGGCTCTTCATTCTTCCCTAGCTCTAGCGGGGGAGCAGGGACAGAGGAGGCCTTGGCCAGCATTCTCCCCTTCCCTATTCCCAGAGGGCTCCTTGTGAGGCCTGGGCCGGTTTCCACATAAACCTCTCTAGGCCTGCTGGAGCAGCTGATAATTTCACTCTGCACCCAGTGATGCATGTGAGCGATCAGAAAATCTATAACTGGGGGGGTTGGGGTGGGGGGACGGCTGCTAATGTCGCGGTAATGGGCCAGTTTAGGGGAGACTTCCAGGGAAGGGAAATTTACAATTTAAATAAGAAAAATAATAAACTCTAAATTAACAAAAAGAATTCTATGGCTGTGTGTGGGGGAGGGCCTTTCTCTCTGAGCCTCCCTTTCTATAAGTCACTAAGCTGGTCTGAGATCCTCAAGTGTGACACAAGGGGGACTTTTGGGGACCCTCAGAACAAAGTTGGGAGGGACCCCACCAAGTGAGAAGGAGACTGTGGACTGCTATTGAGTATCAGGAGTCTTCTGTATCATCCCAGCTAAAGCAGAGGCATGGGGAGGGGTGCACATGGGATTGGAGCATCTACCCTGAAATCCCACCTGAAACGGCTGGTTGTGAATTCAGAACCAAATCCTCTGCCCCCCGAGTTAGTTCTTAACCGTCGTGACTTCCTACATTTCACATAGGGATCCTCTGAGACCTCCTTGGTGTTCCCACCATCCCAGGAACATCCTGACTGTGTGAGTCTGTCTTCCTTGTTCTTTACCTGGAGCTTGTTACTGGAGATATTGTCCTCCTTCCCCAGGACTGGGGTGATTCTGTGGGGCCCAGGGACTGGGGAGCAGTGTCTGGCTGAAGATTCTCCTTTGCAGATACTAGGAACACAGTAAAGATGAGAGCTTTCTTTAGGCAAAAACCACAACAGAGTGCCCGAAGTTGGTGCCAGGGACCTTCTCTTTCTCCTCGCCTATTCTTGGCTCTTTCAGCCAGAAGTCTGGGGCTCTCCTGCCATCTGATGCCCATTAGCATAGACTCCAACTGGAGTTGATCATCCATGCCATCCTGCTATTTTCCTGTCTACTTCAAAACTTGCCTCTCCTGAGTACCAGCGCTCAGAAACTCCCCCTCACAGTGGCAGGCAAACTTCCACTGAGTTAAGAGTTCCCCCGTTGTGCCTACACCTGCACGTGAATGTTCATAGTGGCATTATTCACAATAGCTAAAAGATGGAAACAGCTCAACTAATGAATGGATAAACAGAGTTATGGGCTATCAGTAGAATATTATTCAGCCATAAAAAGGCATGAGGCACTGATTTGTGCTACAACATGGATGAACCTTGAAAACATGATGCTAAGTGAAGGAAACCAGACACAAAAGGTCACGTATTATATGATTCCATTTCCAGAATAGGGAAATCTCTGGAGACAGAAAATAGTTTAGTAGCTGCCTGAGACTGGGAGGAGGGGCATGGGGGTGACTACTATGGGATTTCCTTTCCAGGTGATGAAATGTTCAATGGTTTGAATGTATTATATGCTAATGAATCGCACACTTTAGAACAGTGACTTGTGTGTGTGTGTGTGTCTGTGTATCGAGAGAGAGAGAGAGAGAGAGAGAGAAAGAGAAGAGACCTGTGCAGCTGGTCTCCTTCTCAGTCTCTCAGGTCTATTCCACCCTTTTCCCTGAAAGGGGGGCCTTCTCTGGCTGTGCATTAGCACAGGCCTCACCACGGCTGCCCCTACTGCCTCATCTCAACTCCCTCAGGCAGTGCTCACTCTCACAGATAGAAATTCTGAGCCTGGTAAGCCAAACTCCTCTTTACTTAGATCATTCCTGGAATATGCATCAGGCCGTCTCTACTTTTCCACCTGTTGTTTTGCTTACCTGGGGAGAGGGGCCATGAAAGTGGGTGCCCTGCTCACTTGGGGTGGTATTCTAACTCAACTAGCTGGGAATTGGATGAACAAAAGTACGCCTCTGTGTGGTATCAGGTCATTCCAAGCCATAGTGTTCTCCTGGTGAAAGGGGAAGGTGAGAATGTGAGAACAGTGCAACCTTTGGAAATCCAATGCTATTTCACATTAGATCTGCATATAGTCAATGATACGATGCTTCAGCAGGACCAGGTCTGTCAACTCTACTGCCTGTCCTTACCAACACCACATCTTTCTCAAATGCTCATGGCCAGTATAGTGGAGGAAAGCTGAGAATGGGACCAGGACCAGGGCAAAGTACCACCTCCCCAGGTTGTCCAAAGAAATGTGTGGTGTCCAAAGAAATCTGGGGTTGTTACATGGACTGGGGGTGCTTTTGAAGTTAATTGTAGGGGGAGAAGGGCATAGGGATGCTGAAAGTATTATAAAGAACAAGAAAGACCTGTATAATAATCATCCCACCCCAAAATGTCCATACCTATATAAAAAAGAGTGGTGGATTCTACTACATCTCTGATTCAATCACTAGTTGTGTGACCTTGGATAAATCACTTAAACCTCACTCTCTTTATTTTTGCAATGGCTGCACCCACAGTTTACAAATCAGATCCTTCCTTAGCCAAATGCTTAGGGTCTACAAAATTTTCATCCATACTTGTAGGTTACTGAGAGTGGTTTTTCCTCTGAAAGGAGTCTATGCATTATTCACATTTGAGAAACATCAAGCTAAATGGTAATCTTATTTTTAACAACAATAATAGAAAACAGTTACTGAGTGATTGCTTGTTTTATAAATCCTCAGAGCAGCCTCTTAGGGTAGGTATTTTTATTAGCCCCCTTTTGCAGAGGTGGTTTATATGATTTAGGTAAGCTAGTCGGCATTAAGTTGGGATGTGAATACATGTAGTCACTCTAAAATCCAAACAGTTTTTTTTTTTCTTATGTTCAGTTAGCCAGCATATAGTACATAATTAGTTTTTGATGTACTGTTCAATGTATAATCCAAACTCTTAGCCACCAAACCAGTGTCCCCAAATTTGATTTTCCTCAGCCTCATTTATTTTTACAGTATCCATACACCAGCATGACTTTAGCTGTATTTTCCTACTCTAGTTCTATTATTCATGTAATTTTTTTTTTTTTTTAGATTTTATTTATTTGACAGAGAGAGACACAGTGAGAGAGGGAACACAAGCAGGGGGAGTGGGAGAGGGAGAAGCAGGCTTCCCGCTGAGCAGGGAGCCTGACCCGGGGCTTGATCCCAGGACCCTGGGATCCTGACCTGAGCCCAAGGCAGACACTTAACGACTGAGCCACCCACAGGCCCCGATTATTCATGTAATATTTTTAAATTGATTTAGTTTTAACTGAAATTTACTTAAATTGGAAGCTGCTTTTTTCCTTGAAATACAAGTGATGTGGTTTTGGAAAATAGGTGAGGTTCGGTGGGGTGAGGTCTGGGGCTGATGACCAAGAAAGAATTCTTGAGATGTCTTTGGTGCAAAATGGTGGTTTATTAAAGCACGGGGACAGGACCCGTGGGCAGAAAGAGCTGCTGCGCTGGGGTTGTGAGGGGTGGCTGATTATATACTATGGGGTTGGGGGAGGTAAGGAAAAGGGAGGTTTTCAAAAGAACTTTCATATGTTAAAGAGGACCTACAAGATACCGGAGGCCTTGCTATTGTCACGTTAAGGTTGTTTTCCCCTCCAGCAAGGTATTAACATTAAGATAGTTGGGAGATTCCTGGAAGAATGTCACACATGTCCCACCCAGGCGTGGGGGTTAGGGGAGGTTGCAGGGTGTCTGTTTATGCTTTGTCTACAGCTAGTCTTCTGCTCCCTCACCACAAGAAAACAAAACAGTTTTACTAAATTCTATGCAGATTCATAATGGGCTACTGTGAGACTTGCCCTGTCTTTGTCAAAAGGGGAGATAAGAAAGTATTAGGAATTAAAGATACATACGTAACAAGCTGAGATTTTTTTTTTTTGCCTTCCAAAATATTGGGGATAATTTTTTTTTAAATAAAATTAAAAAAAATAAAATTCTTACCCTAGGTACCAATTTTTTTTATGCCTTCTATAAATGATCACCTATGAATGATTTAAAATCATTTCCTTAAGCATTACTGGTGGGAATCACTATACTTTTCCACCTCCATTCATGTACCTCCAAGCCATCAGATTCTAGCCCCCTAACTTTTTTATCATGCCCTTATTCCAGGGTAGGTCAGCCCAATCAAAACAACCCAGCTGCCTCCTTAGCTGGCCTCAATCCCCAAACTACGGACCGCCATTTTGGTTCCGCAGTTGTCTGACCAGCTCCTTCCCACCCTGGCTTTGGAGGGTTAGAAATCTTTTGTTTTTCTTCCTTTTCAATTACAAAAGCCTGTTTGAACAGCCTCTGTGACAGCCCATGTTCAAACAAGCTTTTGTAATTGAAAACAGAGCTTGCAATGTGGCTGCAGGGACGCTAGCCTCAAAAGGAGGAGATGCAGAGCATGCTGTGAGCTGGTCCCTGAGGCCACTTTCAAAGTGTTTAAAGCTTCCTTCCAATTAAAAAAAAAAAAAATGGAAAGAAAGAAAATCCTGTTTAAATACACAGTCCAGACTGACTGGTTGGGTGATTGAAAATGGAGATTTGGACCCAGGGACAGTGGTGTTCTTGGGAAGGAGTTGGTGGAGGGTGCTGCTTCCTGCTGGGCATTTTCACCCATGCTCTGAGCCCCCTTGCCATTATTTTAAGGGGTCTCTGAGGTTGAATGCACAGGTCTCCCCAGCTTTTTCAACTTTACACCCACACTCAAGTTCAATCAATTTTTCAATCTCTCTCTCTCTTTTTCAAGCATTTGCAAATGTAGCGGCCAAGAGCAATGCTTCTGAAAGGATAATTCCAGCTGTGTGACCTTCGTACTCATTTAACCTCTCTGGGACTCAGTTTCCTAGCCAGTAAAACAGCATCACATTAGCATTTGTCTTAGGAGATTGTTTTAAAGATTAACGGATGTAATCTATTTAAATTACATTTTACCACATTGCAAGGCAAAGGCTCAGTGTGTAATAAGGTTTAGTTTTTCTTACTGTTAATAGCAGTGTTAATGGTAAAATGATAATTAAATGAGAGATTTTATAGTGGTTAAGGTTACAGATTTTGGTTTCAGATTGGTCTGACCTAACCGCCCCAAACCTCTGTTTTGTTTTGTTTTAAGATTTTATTTATTTATTTGAGAGAGAGAGTGTGTGCATGCACAAGCAGGGGGTAGCAGGGGAGGCAGAGGGAGAAGCAGACTCAGGGCTAGAGCCCAGCTCCCTGAGATCATGACCCTAGCCGGAGGCAGATGCTTAACCGACTGAGCCACCTAGGCACCCCAAACCTCTGTTTCTTTTAAGATGGAAATGATGGTAGATCCCCACCCTGCCAAACACACACATGTAACTGTGTGCCACACACTGGAATGGGATGTGAACAGTACTAAAAACAGGCAAAAGGGGGTAGGACTAGAAGATAGGTGGGTACAAGAGCCAAAAAAAAAAAAAAAAAGGAAAAATAAGTTCTTAATGAGGGTGGGGGAAGGTGGTAAGATATTAAGAACAAGTCATTTGAGCTAAGTACCACGTGGATGAGCAGAGGAAAAAGATGGATATACCAGGAGAATCATGGGTGAAGATGATGCCCAGGAATGGCTTGCATTTTCAGTATGGCTGGAGAATGGGCAGGAGAAGGGTCGCACATGTGGGAATGTGGAATGAGGATGACATGGGAGCATCCATGTTAGCCTTTTATTTGGCAGGGACAGAAACCCAATAACTTCAAAGTGTTAAGAAACAAAACTCAAATGAATAAACTTGAAGATCTGATTGGCTTTATTGATTGATTCCTGAATCAGGTAGCATCCCATCTTGCAAGTAGAGGGGAGCACCAAAAGGCTACAGAAAGGGAAAGGTTTTTAAAGGCAGGACAAGGAAGTCATAAACAGAAAAAATATATATATATATTATTTCAGGGGAGGTCACCTTCCTCTGGAGACAAAAGGGTCTGAGGAGGTAGATTACCTTAGCTTCCTTTGGGGGATAAAGTGTGCCCATGTGACAGATTATCTTATTTGTGCTGACCAGAAAATTCTTGACTGACTGGTAAAGACTTATATTTCTGGGGGAGGCCGAAAGTGTGATTAGGTTGGGTATCAAGCCCTGATTTGGTGACCTGGCCTAAGTGATGCCATTTTGGGCCTGTGGTTTTCTTTTTAACAAAAGAGAGAAGGATAGATGGATGGATGGGTGGATGAATAAATGGATGAATGGATAATTGGATGGATAGATAAGTGAATGAATTAAATAAAAAGAGAAATAATTTGTCCAAAAGTAGTCTGCCTTCAGACTTAGTATGATCAAAAGGCTTAAGTGATGTAATTAAGACCCATTTCTCTGTGCTCTCAAGGCTGCTCTTCTGAACTGACTTCATTATTAGGCTCCACGTTAGTACCCCTTCAACTCTAGGTATATCATCCTTATCACTTATAGCTTCAGTGGAAAAAAAGAAAAACACTCCTTTCTGGCATCTTCTGCCAATCTGCCTTGGGTCAGCTTTAACCATCCAGATACCAAGCACTGAGACCCAGAGGAGAGGGCATTTTGAATTGACCAAATAAGCATCACCTGCTCATCCTTAGAGTTGGACATGGGGGCCTTTCTCTGAACCACACAGGCTTAAATAAGTGGAAAAACAGTTTGACAGGAGAGGAAACCAGGGGGCTGTTAACAGAAAGAGAGTGAGGAGAGTGGTTTCCAGAAAAAACAACAGGTAGCCAAAATAGACGTGCTCACCTAGCTTCATTCTGACTTTCTATGTAGGCCATTGGGAGGAAGGGCATGGTAAATTTTTGAGCTGTCGAGTCAAAAAAAGAGATTAAAGACCCAGGATCTATCTGAGGCCATTAAAATGGTCCAAATAGGAGCTTTTAAGATCAAAGGGATCAGGCAGAGGTAGATCCAAGTTTTGTGGGGCCTGAAGCTTATACAATTTTGTGTCTCAATTTGTGGTGGGCAGAATTCTAAAATGGCCCACCGAGATTTCTCACCCTTGTCATGTACACGCCCTGCATATTCCTTGGGACTGGGAATATGATAGATTTTACTGCTGTGATTAGATTGTTGCCCTTAAGATAGGAAGATAATATGGCTGGGTCTGACCTAATCACAAGTCCATTAAAAGCAGAGAATTTTCTCCAGTGGTTGAAAAAGAGGAGCTCAGATTTAGCAAGAAGGATTTAATGCATCACTGGCTTGAAGATGGAGGGAGCCATGTAGTAGAAATACAAGAGGTCTGTAGGACTGAGAACAGCCTCCAGCAGACAGTCCGCGAGGAAACAAGGCTTCAGTCCTACAGCCTTAAGGAACTACGTTTTGCCAACAACAAGAATGAGCCTGGAAGCAGAATTTTCTCCTGTGCCTCCAGATAGAAACTCAGCCTGGTCAGCACCTTGCTTTCAGCCTTATAAGGCAGTAAGCAGAGGTTCCAGCCACATCATGCCAGACTTCTGCCCACAGAACTGTGAGCTATAAACAGGTATTGTTTTAAGCCCCTAAGTTTGTAATAATTTGTTAGACAGCAATAGAAAACAAGCATGCTCTTTCAAAGAGACAGAACTATGATTTTAAAATTAGGTACAAGGGCTCCCATTAACTCCATGGAAAATCCATCTCTGGGGTCCAGTGTTACTTTGGCCGTGTTTACCTGCAGTTCATGTCTCCCAGTTCTCTATAAACACGAGATGGGGAAGAATTCCTATGTGCATTTCTTGTGTGTCCTCCGGAGCTCAGTTCTCACACTTTGGGGCCACACTCCCCGACACCCTGCACTCCCCATCTCCATAATGCTGAGATGCTGCCAAGCCATTTGGTCCATGTGCCTTCCTGGCAAAGAAAAAAATAAATAAATAAAGCTCTCAAAATTATTAGGTAATGATATCACTTTAAAAAGCGACACAATATTTTAACAGCATGACGCCACTTAGCTGTGGTTTAATAAAATGTAGGAAGTGTGGAGCTGGAGAAGCTGTGGCAGCCTTAGGTGGGGGCAGACAAACAGCTCGAAACTCACATCAGGAAAATTACTTTTTCTTCAAATGGAAACTTTTCAATTGCTTTCAAATAGCTGGAGCTGATGGAAATAATTTCCTTAGCACGTTTGCATATGCCGCCTGCTTCTTCTCCGCACGGTGCCGGGAGCTTCCTTAATAAAGATTGTCGCGAGGTTCTGATGTTGCCACGCTCTTGTTATTTAGAAAAGGCACCAAACCAAGTCAAGGGGAGTCAATTGATTACTAAATGCAATTCCTGTTTGGTGTCCCTGAGGCAAATGGAGGCCAGTGGGGAAGCGTGTGTGCACGTGCGTGCACACACGTATGAGCAACTGAGCCAGGGCTGCTCTGAAATTCAACCTGATCCTCAGCCCCTTTGGAGGGATCTCTAGGATAAAGGGGCTGTCAGGATCAGGTCTTTGCATTTTACTGGTGGGCAAACTGATGCCCAGGGAGGGAAATGACAGCTTAGGTACAGTCACACAGAAAACCAGAGACTGCCTAATCACTCAGGGGGCCAAGCTGTTGTTTTAGGTCTAGCAGATATTTTTGTGTTTTTATAACATGCACAGGGAGTTAGGTTTTGGTCACTCTCCTTCTGGGCCTTCCTGCCCTGAATGCCATGTGGAAGCTTGAAGTAGAGGATGAATGGATTCAGGTGTTTGCACTGAGGTCTGGGAGCACTGATAGCCATAAAGTGGTTTTTTTATAATGACATGGCACACATGGAACACGGGAAATCATGTTAAGGCACATGTTCCTGTTCCATTTTCTTTCAATCTCCCTTATCTTGTCAGGGGGAAAGGCTCATGTTGGTGCAAGCGTGGCTTTCACACTTCTCCAGAGTTCACTAACTTCCCTTTATTACAAGGAGGCACAGAGCCTTGCAAAGACAACTGGACCTGGCTCATCATATTTATTGTATCTGTGGTATTTATTTTTACGAATACCTATTATTTATGGCAAGTGATATTGATTTTGCACTTATGTAAGGCTTCCTTTTAAAATCTATTTCTTTACTTTTTAAAAATGGAGTCCATTTAACGAAATACATAAAGTATGACAAGAATCATAAGACTTCGGAGTGATGTCGAGAAATACTGACCTCTAGTACATGACTCTCCACCAGATCAGGAACTGAGGGCTGCAGCATGTACATGACCCACCAAGTATGTTAAAATATAGTGTATTAGTAGAAAATTTGAAGTTTAGTAGGGCCAACAGATCAGAAGACAATTGCCATTAAAAAGACACTTTGTTACTTACAGTTGCCAAGAAGAGGGTGCAGCACAGACTCAAGACCTTTTGAAAGGAGGAATGTCAAAGAATTTGTGACTGTGTTTTAAAACCACCACACTGGGGGCGCCTGGGTGGCTCAGTCAGTTAAGCGTCTGCCTTCGGCTCAGGTCATGATCCCAGGGTCCTGGGATCGAGCCCCGCATCGGGCTCCCTGCTCCGCGGGGAGCCTGCTTCTCCCTCTCCCACTCCCCCTGCTTGTGTTGCCTCTCTCGCCGTGTCTCTCTCTGTCAAATAAATAAATAAAATCTTAAAAAAAAAAAAAATTCTTTAAAAAACAAAACAAAACAAAAAACCACCACACTGACTCGTAGAGCCTTAGAGAATTGGAATAGTTAAGTAGGTTCCTTCATAAAGCCACAGCCATACCCCAAGCACACAGACACAGGGCGTAGTTCCAGGTTGGCTGTATGGTGGACTGACAGAGACTGGGCTTCATAGTCTGGCAGACTTGTGTGGAATCCTGACTTGAGAGCCTATTTGCTGTGTGACCATGAACAGGTTACTTACCCTCTCTGAGCTTCAATTTCCTTATTTGTAAAATACAGCAGATACCCTTTTCTTATGGGATTATTGAATCAAAGGGACAAGAACACAGTGAGTGTTAGGTCAATTTAAATTCCTTTGTTTTCGCCTCTTCTGCTTTGCATGCCTACCGCATCTTCCGCACTGATTAGAGTCACCTGTGATCTTGGGTCATGATCCCAGGAAGCATTATACTGGAGGAAGCGTTATGAAGTATTAGACTTATGAAGATACTTGAATAACCATTGAGAAACCATCTCTAATTGTGAGACCTTAGGCAAGTCACTTCCCCTCCTGAATTGCAGTTAAATTCAGTGTTTGGCTTCATTTACCTTAATATTGAAAACCTACTTTTCTAGGCATGCCCTAAGAACTTGATGTACACCTTCTCATTTGGGCCTCATAACAGTCCCCCAAGGGAGGCAGGAGGAAATGTAGGCTCAGAGATCAGAGGGACCCTCTCAAGGTCAACCCCTGGGAAGCAATAGATGCCAGCCTGAGCCCCAGACCAGTGGGGAGATTAAGATGCTAGCTGTGAGGTTTGTGGAATTTTAATGATAGCTTGCTTTGGGAAATTATAATTCTTTAAAAATTCCAATCAGGGCTCTCAGAAGAGCACCAAAAGTCCCCTTCAGGAAGCAATTAAAGGACCTGCCCCATAGTGGGAGCACCCGTGGTAAATCAACATTTCAGCAGAGCAGTTTCTAGGCGAGGAATCAGAGTGAAAATGAAATCATTCAAGTGGATGGAAGGAAAGATGAACTCTTTGCTGAGGCCATAGTCAGGTGGACTGGCAAGCATAGGACTTTGGCAGGAGGCTAAGCTGTATAACATTTTGGCTTTGAATCAGGGTAGAAGGACCGTGGTCCCAACCCTGCCTTTTTACATTGGGCAGTTGAAAGGGCTAGGGGTCTGGATTTGGAATCAGACTGGCTTTGAATCTCATTTCTGCCACTTACCTGAGTGACCTTCCAAGTCTATTTCCTCATCTTTACCATAGAAGAAAGAATGCACTTATGTCCCGGTGGGTTGTTCTGAGAATTAAATGCATGCAAAGCCTCTAGGACTTGGCCTGGCAGGAGGCCATCCTCTATAAAATAGCATACACAAACAGAAGGTATTTTTTTTTTTAATTTTTTTTATTGTTATGTTAATCCCCATACATTACATCATTAGTTTTAGATATAGTGTTCCATGATTCATTGTTTGTGCATAACACCCAGTGCTCCATGCAGAACGTGCCCTCCTCAATACCCATCACCAGGCTAACCCATCCTCCCACCCCCCTCCCCTCTAGAACCCTCAGTTTGTTTTTCAGAGTCCATCGTCTCTCATGGTTCTTCTCCCCCTCCGATTTCCCCCCCTTCATTCTTCCCCTCCTGCTACATTCTTCTTCTTCTTTTTTTCTTTCTTAACATATATTGCATTATTTGTTTCAGAGGTACAGATCTGAGATTCAACAGTCTTGCACAATTCACAGCGCTTACCAGAACACATACCCTCCCCAGTGTCCATCACCCAGTCACCCCATCCCTCCCACCCCACCCCCCACTCCAGCAACCCTCAGTTTGTTTCCTGAGATTAAGAATTCCTCATATCAGTGAGGTCATATGATACATGTCTTTCTCTGTTTGACTTATTTCGCTCAGCATAATACCCTCCAGTTCCATCCACGTCGTTGCAAATGGCAAGATCTTATTCCTTTTGATGGCTGCATAATATTCCATTGTATATATATACCACATCTTCTTTATCCATTCATCTGTTGATGGACATCTTGGCTCTTTCCACAGTTTGGCTATTGTGGACATTGCTGCTATAAACATCGGGGTGCACGTAGCCTTTCGGGTCCCTACTTTTGTATCTTTGGGGTAAATACCCAGTAGTGCAATTGCTGGGTCATACCGTAGCTCTATTTTCAACTTTTTGAGGAACCTCCATACTGTTTTCCAGAGTGGCTGCACCAGCTTGCATTCCCACCAACAGTGTAGGAGGGTTCCCCTTTCTCCGCATCCCCGCCAACATCTGTCATTTCCTGACTTGTTAATTTTAGCCATTCTGACTGGTGTGAGGTGGTATCTCATTGAGGTTTTGATTTGGATTTCCCTGATGCCGAGCGATATTGAACACTTTTTCATGTGTCTGTTGGCCATTTGGATGTCTTCTTTGGAAAAATGTCTGTTCATGTCTTCTGCCCATTTCTTGATTGGATTCTTTGTTCTTTTGGTGTTGAGTTTGATGAGTTCTTTATAGATTTTGGATACTAGCCCTTTATCTGATATGTCATTTGCAAATATCTTCTCCCATTCTGTCAGTTGTCTTTTGGTTTTGTTGACTGTTTCCTTTGCTTTGCAAAAGCTTTTTATCTTGATGAAGTCCCAATAGTTCATTTTTGCCCTTGCTTCCCTTGCCTTTGGCGATGTTTCTAGGAAGAAGTTGCTGCGGCTGAGGTCGAAGAGGTTGCTGCCTGTGTTCTCCTTTAGGATTTTGATGGACTCCTGTCTCACATTGAGGTCTTTCAACCATTTGGAGTCTATTTTTGTGTGTGGTGTAAGGAAATGGTCCAGTTTCATTCTTCTGCATGTGGCTGTCCAATTTTCCCAACACCATTTGTTGAAGAGACTGTCTTTTTTCCATTGGACATTCTTTCCTGCTTTGTCAAAGATTAGTTGACCATAGAGTTGAGGGTCCATTTCTGGGCTCTCTATTCTGTTCCATTGATCTATGTGTCTGTTTTTGTGCCAGTACCATACTGTCTTGATGATGACAGCTTTGTAATAGAGCTGGAAGTCTGGAATTGTGATGCCGCCAGCTTTGCTTTTCTTTTTCAACATTCCTCTGGCTATGCGGGGTCTTTTCTGGTTCCATACAAATTTTAGGATGATTTGTTCCATTTCTTTGAAGAAAGTGGATGGTATTTTGATGGGGATTGCATTGAATGTGTAGATTGCTCTAGGTAGGATTGACATCTTCACAATATTTGTTCTTCCAATCCATGAGCATGGAACGTTTTTCCATTTCTTTGTGTCTTCCTCAATTTCTTTCATGAGTATTTTATAGTTTTCTGAGTACAGATCCTTTGCCTCTTTGGTTAGATTTATTCCTAGGTATCTTATGGTTTTGGGTGCAATTGTAAATGGGATCGACTCCTTAATTTCTCTTTCTTCTGACTTGTTGGTGTATAGGAATGCCACTGACTTCTGTGCATTGATTTTATATCCTGCCACTTGACTGAATTCCTGTATGAGTTCTAGCAGTTTTGGGGTGGAGTCTTTGGGATTTTCCACATAAAGTATCATATCATCTGCAAAGAGTGAGAGTTTGACTTCTTCTTTGCCAATTTGGATGCCTTTGATTTCTTTTTGTTGTCTGATTGCTGTGGCTAGGACTTCCAATACTATGTTGAATAGCAGTGGTGATAGTGGACATCCCTGCCGCGTTCCTGACCTTAGGGGGAAAGCTCTCAGTTTTTCCCCATTGAGAATGATATTCGCTGTAGGTTTTTCATAGATGGCTTTTATGATATTGAGGTATGTACCCTCTATGCCTATACTCTGAAGAGTTTTGATCAAGAAAGGATGCTGTACTTTGTCAAATGCCTTTTCTGCATCTATTGAGAGGATCATGTGATTCTTGTTTTTTCTTTTGTTAATGTATTGTATCACGTTGATTGATTTGCGGATGTTGAACCAACCTTGCAGCCCAGGGATAAATCCCACTTGGTCGTGGTGAATAATCCTTTTAATGTACTGTTGGATCCTATTGGCTAGTATTTTGGTGAGAATTTTTGCATCCATGTTCATCAGGGATATTGGTCTGTAATTCTCCTTTTTGATGGGGTCTTTGTCTGGTTTTGGGATCAAGGTAATGCTGGCCTCATAAAATGAGTTTGGAAGTTTTCCTTCCATTTCTATTTTTTGGAACAGTTTCAGAAGGATAGGTATTAATTCTTCTTGAAATGTTTGGTAGAATTCCCCTGGGAAGCCATCTGGCCCTGGGCTTTTGTGTTTTGGGAGATTTTTGATGACTGCTTCTATTTCCTTAGTGGTTATAGGTCTGTTCAGGTGTTCTATTTCTTCCTGGTTCAGTTTTGGTAGTTGATACATCTCTAGGAATGCATCCATTACTTCCAGGTTATCTAATTTGTTGGCATAGAGTTGCTCATAATATGTTCTTATAATTGTTTGTATTTCTTTGGTGTTGGTTGTGATGTCTCCTCTTTCATTCATGATTTTGTTGATTTGGGTCATTTCTCTTTTCTTTTTGATAAGTCTGGCCAGGGGCTTATCAATCTTGTTAATTCTTTCAAAGAACCAGCTCCTAGTTTCGTTGATCTGTTCTACTGTTCTTTTGGTTTCTATTTCATTGATTTCTGCTCTGATCTTTATTATTTCTCTTCTCCTGCTGGGTTTAGGCTTTATTTGCTGTTCTTTCTCCAGCTCCTTTAGGTGTAGGGTTAGGTTGTGTACTTGAGACCTTTCTTGTTTCTTGAGAAAGGCTTGTATTGCTATATACTTTCCTCTTAGGACTGCCTTTGCTGTATCCCAAAGATTTTGAATAGTTGTGTTTTCATTTTCATTGGTTTCCATGAATTTTTTTAATTCTTCTTTAATTTCCTGGTTGACCCATTCATTCTTCAGTAGGATGCTCTTTAGCCTCCATGTATTTGAGTTCTTTCTGACTTTCCTCTTGTGATTGAGTTCTAGTTTCAAAGCATTGTGGTCTGAAAATAGGCAGGGGATGATCCCAATCTTCTGGTACCGGTTGAGACCTGATTTATGACCTAGGATGTGATCGATTCTGGAGAATGTTCCATGGGCACTAGAGAAGAATGTGTATTCCGTTGCTTTGGGATGGAATGTTCTGAATATGTCTGTGAAGTCCATTTGGTCCAGTGTGTCATTTAAAGTCTTTATTTCCTTATTGATCTTTTGCTTAGACGATCTGTCCATTTCAGTGAGGGGGGTGTTAAAGTCCCCCACTATTATTGTATTGTTGTCGATGTGTTTCTTTGCTTTTGTTATTAATTGCCTTATATAATTGGCTGCTCCCATGTTAGGGGCATAGATATTTACAATTGTTAGATCTTCTTGTTGGATAGACCCTTTAAGTATGATATAGTGTCCTTCCTCATCTCTTATTACAGTCTTTGGTTTAAAATCTAATTTGTCTGATATAAGGATTGCCACCCCAGCTTTCTTTTGGTGTCCATTAGCATGGTAAATGGTTTTCCACCCCCTCACTTTCAATCTGGGGGTGTCTTTGGGTCTAAAATGAGTCTCTTGCAGACAGCATATCGATGGGTCTTGTTTTTTAATCCAATCTGATAGCCTGTGTCTTTTGATTGGGGCATTTAGCCCATTTACATTCAGGGTAACTATTGAAAGATAGGAGTTCAGTGCCATTGTATTGCCTGTAAAGTGACTGTTACTGTATATTGTTTGTGTTCCTTTCTGGTCTATGTTGCTTTTAGGCTCTCTCTTTGCTTAGAGGACCCCTTTCAATATTTGTTGTAGGGCTGGTTTCGTGTTTGCAAATTCCTTTAGTTTTTGTTTGTCCTGGAAGCTTTTTCTCTCTCCTTCAATTTTCAATGACAGCCTAGCTGGATATAGTATTCTTGGCTGCATATTTTTCTCATTTAGTGCTCTGAATATGTCCTGCCAGTCCTTTCTGGCCTGCCAGGTCTCTGTGGATAAGTCTGTTGCCAATCTAATGTTTCTACCATTGTAGGTTACATATCTCTTCTCCCGAGCTGCTTTCAGGATTTTCTCTTTGTCTCTGAGACTCGTAAGTTTTACTATTAGATGTCGGGGTGTTGACCTATTTTTATTGATTTTGAGAGGGGTTCTCTGTGCTTCCTGGATTTTGATGCCTGTTTCCTTCCCCAAATTAGGGAAGTTCTCTGCTATAATTTGCTCCATTATACCTTCTGCCCCTCTCTCTCTTTCTTCTTCTTCTGGGATCCCAATTATTCTAATGTTGTTTCGTCTTATGGTATCGTTTATCTCTCGAATTCTGCCCTCGTGATCCAGTAGTTGTTTATCTCTCTTTTTCTCAGCTTTATTTTCCATCATTTGGTCTTCTATCTCACTGATTCTCTCTTCTGCCTCATTTATCCTAGCAGTTAGCGCCCCCATATTTGATTGCACCTCATTAATAGCCTTTTTGATTTCTACTTGGTTCGATTTTAGTTCTTTTACTTCTCCAGAAAGGGTTTCTCTAATAACTTCCATGTTTTTTTCAAGCCCAGCTAGTATCTTTAAAGTGATGATTCTGAACTCTAGATCTGACATCGTACTAATGTCCGTATTGAGTAGGTCCCTGGCAGTCGGTACTACCTCTTGTTCTTTTTGTTGAGGTGATTTTTTCCGTCTTGTCATTTTGTGCAGAGGAGAATAGATTAATGAAAGAACAAAATGCTAGCAGGGTAACAACGTCCCCAGAAAATATACTCTAAACAAATCAGAAAAGACCTGAAGCAGTGGGAAAAGAAAGGGAAAGAGAGAAAAAAGAAAAGGAAAGAAAAAAAGAAAAAAGAAAAAGATAAAGATAAAAACAAACAAAAGCAGAACAAAACAAAACAAAACAAAAACAATGTGATCAAATATGATCAGGCTGGATTATAGATCAGTGCCACACACTAGATTTTGGGTGTATTTTGGTCTGTTAAAAGAAAGTCCCTCCCAAAATTTTAAAGAAAGAAAAACTTATATATGTACAAAAATAAGGGTTGATACGATGAAGGGATGGAATATGACTGTAAAGATGGAAATTATAAAAAATTTTAAAAAAGGATTTGATAAGTTGTTTGAAAAAAGAAAGAAGAGGATTAAAAAAAAAAAAGAAAGAAAAAAGGGAGAGAATGTGATCAGGCAGGGGAGTAGAAAAAAACCATACACTAGAGATTTAGAGTATATTTTGATCTGTTAGAAGAAACTATCTCAAGATTTTAAAGAGAGAACAACTTATATATATATGCCAAAAATACGGGTAACTACTATGAAGGGATAGAATATGACTTTAAAAATGAAAAATAAAAATGTTTTTTTTTAAAAAAGGGATTGATAAGATGTTGGTTGAAAAAGGGAAAAAGAAAAATTCAAAAAAAAAAAGAAAAAAGGAAAAAAGAAAAAAAGACAGTTAAAAAAAATAATTAACTTTGAAAGACTAAAGAATCATGGTAAAAAAGCCATGAATTCTATGTGCAGTATTCCCCTAGCGCTGGAGTTCTGCCGTTCTCATTGATCGGTAAACTTGGTCTTGGCTGGCTGTTCTCGCTGATCTTCTGGGGGAGGGGCCTGTTGCCGTGGTTCCCAAATGTCTCTGCTGGAGGCAAAATTGCCCCGCCCTTGCCGGTCCGGGCTAAGTAATCTGCTCGGGTTTGCTCTCCGGAGCTTTTGTTCCCTGCAAGCTTTCCGTACAGCTTTGGAGGCGGAGAGTGAAAATGGCGGCCTCCCAGTCTCCGCCCCGGCGGAGCCGAGAACTCGGGGTCCCGCTCCTCAGCGAGCCCTCAGAGAAAAGCCGTCAGTCACTCCCGTCTCCCCGGTCTCCGGCCGCACTCCGCGCTCACCCGGCCTGTGACCGCGCCTTTCTATCTGGCACCCGACCCCGGGTGGAGTCTCCAAACCCAGCAGATCCCCGCGGTGCACTCCCGCACCTCTCCTCCCCGGGGAAGAAGGTGAGTCTCCCCGGATCTGCCGCTTGTTGGGTCCCTGCTGGAGGAGCAGTGGCCCGACTGTGCCGCGGATCACGGTTTATAGCAACCCCGAGCTGAGAGCCCACGCCTGGGCTCCGTCTCTGCAGCCGGCTTCCCTGCTCCGATCCCTGGGAGCTCTGCCGCACTCAGGCACCCCCGGTCTTTCTGTGACCCTGAGGGTCCTGAGACCACACTGTCCCGCAAGGGTTCCACCCCCCACTTCGCCACCAGAGTGACGTCCCTCAGCGGAGCAGACTTCTAAAAGTTCCGACTTTGTGTTCCGCGGCTCTATCACTTGCCAGAAGCGGCCGACGGAGGCCCCTCCCCCGCCGTCTATCCTCCCGAATATCGCCTCGGATTCACTTCTCCGCACGTCCTACCTTCCAGAAAGTGGTCGCTTTTCTGTTCAGAGAGTTGTTGCTCTTCTTTTCTTTGATCTCCTGTTGAGTTTGTAGGTGTTCAGAATGGTTTGATCCCTATCCAGCTGAATTCCTGAGAGGAGACGAAATCCAGGTCTCCTATTCCTCTGCCATCTTGCTCCGCCCCCCAGAAGGTATTTGAATAAGACTTTCACGGTAGTGTGGGGAAAGTCAGAGTAACAGTGTAGTTTAAGAAAGTTAAAGGGCCTTGGGTTAAGAAATAAATATTTACTAAGGGTCCCATGAGAACAGAAATTGTGTTTATCTTACACATAATTGTTTCCAGTAAGAAGTCCAACACATAATATGTGTTCAACTAGAAATTGCAGAAGTAGGACGTCCTGGTTATTTTAACTGAACTAGGCAGGAATTTTTCCACCCTTTTTTTTTACCCCCCACCCACAGAGGTGGAAACTAAAGCCCAGAGAGACTAAAAACCCTTTCCATGGAACACTACATCAAAAACTAATGATGTAACGTATGGTGATTA
>NW_022589805.1:2049787-2193944 GCF_004348235.1 Phoca vitulina
TAATGATGTAATGTATGGTGATTAACATAACATAAAAAAAAACAAAACAACCCTTTCCAGGAGTTCATAGATTCTCATTGGGTCTCTAGTATGTCCCACTTCATCCCACTTCATGAAAAACAAGAGTGAGGAACACCTTTTGTGTGGAATCTCCAGAGAGTCCTCTTTTCAGGGCAGGGTCTGCTCCAGAAAAATAAGGAAATGTATGTGTGGATTTTCAACGCAATAAGAGAACAAGAAACATCATTATTTTGGTATTTTTCTAAATTAAATTGGACAGCAGAACTTCAGCTTCCTAGGTGGAGGAAAATCAGAAATCAGTCATTGGTGGGGTTTCCTCCTCCTGTCCACTGTCTCATTTAAGAAACCTAGACCAGCTGAGGGCCCAGGAACCTGGTGGGCTTGAGGGAGAGCATAGGGGACTGGTCCCTTGTCCACTGTGGCTGCCATCTTTACGGTTGCTCTTTTGGATATGCGGTATCCCTTCTAGTGATCCTCTTCTACCTGGGGGGCTCTACTGCCTTACTCTAGAGGAGCTGCCAAACTTCCCCCAAGGGGCATGGCCTGACCATAAGCTCAACATGGGGGTCCCTGACCACTGTTCTTTAGCCTCTGTTCCTATCCCCTCATGAGAGATTTTACTGCCACAGGGGGGCCAGTCCCTGGACTTCAGTGCCCAAACATATGTCCTCAGCAGGCCAGATCAACACCTCCATATGCCCAAACCAGTGTTTCTAGGTATAGCCTATGGATCACCTCCATTAGCATCATCTGGGGTAATTATTTAAAAGGACCATTTCTCCAACCCCACTGCAGACTTACTAAATATAAATTTCTGTGGATGTGGCCCAGGAATCCACAGTGGACTTCCCAGCTGATTTTTTTGCACATTGACATTTGAGAATCATGGGTTTGTAGATACCTGTCAATCCCAAGGCTTATAGTCTCCCTGGGTCCACATACCCAGAACTCAGAAACTGGTACTTTCCTGAGAGGGAAGAGGGTGGGAAGTATTTCCATATCAAAAGACAGTAAGACAAAAGATTTTCTCAGTTTGGCCAGAGGATTAACTGAAATTTAGGGCACCCAGTGCCAGGAGAAGGGGGAAGAAGAGGCCAAGACAAAGGACTGGGAGACCTTGAGTCTCCTGGCTCATCTGTCACTGACCCTCTGGGTCACCTTGGCTAAGGCTCTTCTCTGCATCTTGGTTTATTTATCTGTGAAATGGAACTAATGAGGCATCCCCAGAAATCTGGGAAAGATTCCAAGGAGGATGACCTGGTAAAGCTGAATTTGTCAGCAACATTGTAGCAGACAAATTGCAAATTGTGCCTGACCAGGGCACATCCATCTACTCACCTGTCTATCCATCCCTGCCTTTCACCATCCCTCCCTCCCTCTACCTCCCTCCCTCCCTCCCTCCTTCCCTCCTTCCTTCCACCCACCCACCCATCCACCATCGTGATTGAGTGTCCACTCCATACCAGACATATAGACGTAGTAGTGAACAAGACTTTGTGCTTATCCTGACATGCGAGACAGCTATTGATCAAGTGATCCTAGCACTGAGTGAACAATCATCAGATGGAGTCTGAAGGAAAGAATTAGATGCAGTAGGAGTATATAACAAAGCAGCCCAGGGGCGCCTGGGTGGCTCAGTCGTTAAGCGCCTGCCTTCGGCTCAGGTCATGATCCCAGGGTCCTGGGATCGAGCCCCGCGTTGGGCTCCCTGTTTGGTGGGAAGCCTGCTTCTCCCTCTCCCACTCCCCCTGCTTGTGTTCCCTCTCTCGCTGTGTCTCTCTCTGTCAAATAAATAAATAAAATCTTTAAAAAAAAAAAAGCAGCCCACATAGGCTGTACTCTTTGCTCTGTGTAAGTTCAAGTTCACTTGCCCATAATTAGGAATAAATGAATGATCATTGGTATGTAGGTTTTGGGGGTTCTGAACAAGCTTGGAGGCTGTTTAGGGGAGAGGAGAGGCAGTAACTGTGTAAACATAGCACACAGTTATGTCAACGCCTTCTTGAATTGTGCTCCTGTCATTTGACCAGTTTCAGTGGGCATAGCTGTGGTAGAGCCAGCTCCAGCCCAGGCAGCGGTAGGTGGGGATAGACATCTGAAGACAGAGCATCTTTTCTCAGGCAAAGCATGTTGATGTCCTTTAGCTGCATTTCTCAGTGGAGAAAGCAGGGCTTTGGATTCAGTTAGATTCGGATTCAAATCTCCATTCAACCCCTTGGGAACTATGAGCCAAGCCTCAGTTTTGACATGTGTAAAGTCAGATGGAGGCAGGGAGGAAATCCATCTTTCTTTCCCCAACGTTGTCACTTCCAGAAAGCCCTTGAGAGAATGACACCCCTCCCTCCCTCCCTGAGATTCTTTTGGAGGGACAGTCCAGCTTAATGTGGGTATAAGTGCTGTGGAACAGGCCGCATGTGCTCCCTGGTAGGCCATCCACCCTGGCTGAGACATTTCTGGAGGGGTATTGACTAAATTGTTACAGAATCACTTGCAGGCTGACCATATGCCAGGTGGCAAATGATTCAGATTAAAAGGCCCCTTCAAGGGTCCTGACTTTGCTCTTAGCCAGCAGAGATGAGGACCCAAACGTGGCTGGATGTTGTATCTTGGATTGTCATCACTGGGGATGAAGGGCAAGTTAGGATGGTGCTAACTGGACCTGGGAAAGCTATTATGCTTTGAGGAATGAGATCTTGTTGCTTTTGGAGAATCGGCCCTGATTGTCAAGGTCTGTGCTTTGCCCAGAGCTAATGATGATATTTATTTGAGCTTTCAGCATGTGCCAGGCTTTGGGTTGAGAGTTTTATCTGGCTGACTTACCCTAATCCTCAATACCCTCTAAAATGGGTATGGTTATGATGCCTTCTTCACAGAGGAGAAACAGGCTTAGAGAGACGAAGTAACCCCTGGTGCCACAAAGTCAGGGGCAGAGCCAGGATCAGGACACAGAGCAATCCTCTGCTACCCACGACTTTGACTTCCCTGGATCTTGATGGGTATAGGGGGCTACCCAGGGAGGCTCCAGAATTCCCATCCTGGCTTTAACCTGTCTGTGGGTCTCTATTTACCAGTCCATGTGAAGTGTAGTCTCTCAGTACATATTCCTGAGCCCCTCAGATGGTGTGTCTGAAACAGGCCACTCTGTCCCATGGCTGAGAGAAGGATGGAGATGCTATAACCCTGCCTTTATATCTAGTGTAGGAGAATGCACTGTCCACACTGGAGCTTCCACGGGGGCTGGACAGGAAGGGACCTATTTTGTTTGTTAGTAGAATGAGGGGGAGACTATGTTCTAATTAACCAACCTTTTAGCTACTCTTCTCTCCCTTTTTCCTTGACTTTGGAGATAGCAAACAGCCCTCACATTCTGGCAAGACACGATGCACACACGGAGGATCGAAGCTGGAGGGCCAGGCTCTGCCACATCGGAGCTAGCGCCTGGGGCAAAAGCCCGAGTGTCTCTAAATCTGTTTTCTTATCTGTAAAAGGCAGATAATAATAGTACCTTCCTCACAGGATTGTTCGAAGCTTAAATAGAACAATGGATGTGAGCATGTATTCATCGATTTACTCCTTCATTCATATATTTTATTCACTCGTGGACATTTATTGAATGCCGACTGAGTGCCAAATGCACTAGTGAGCCTAGAGACAGAGCCATGAAAGCTCAGCCAAGGTCTCTGCTCTCATGGAACTTGTGTTCTAGGGTGGGAGGCAGACCGTGAATGTGGGTTTAAGAAATCCTGTATTATCAGGTATGGTAAGGGGGTACCAAGGGGACAATTAAACGGTGTGTGGTGATAGTAGCTGGTACAGATGTCTGGAGAGCCTCTCTGAGGAAGCAGCACCTGAGCTGAGGAAGATGCGGGGGTAGTGCATTCCAGGTGGGAGAAATAGCAAGTGCAGAAGGTCAGGAGCGGGAATTCGTGTGGGTGTTCTCGAAGCGGAAGGGAGGCCAGTAGGGCCAGAGCACAGGGGGTAAGGAGGAGGGGGCCACAAGCAGTGGTCAGATAGCCCTCAGATGGATATTGACCCTGACAAACACTTGCCATAGTCATGGTTTCAGATATTTTTATTGTTACTCTCACCATCTTTCTTCTTCATGGCAAATTTCCTGCCATCCTTGGAGAATGGGAATTGGGATTTCTGCCCTTGTTTTACTCTATCAATTTCTAAGGGGATTCCTCCACCTGGCAGTGCAGGGATGCACCTGCTTATTGCATTCTTCATGAAGGAAATGGAAACCTAAGTTGCTTTTAAAATTTGCTAGAAGTACCTGTTGTAATTACCATGCCCCCATAATGGAAGTTTATGTAATTATTAGTTTGAATGGCTCTGCTCATTATGGTATGAATTTTAATTTGCAAATGCATCACCAGATTCTTGATTGGACTCCCTTTTGACCATGCAGCTGAGGACATATGTTCATACATTTTCATGGCTGAAACTCTTTGGTGAGAACCACTGCTGCTAAGAAAGGACAGGTATAGAAGGGTGATGGGTAGGGACTGGCAGGTGGGTTTCCAAGGAAGGATGGCTCAATAGGAAGGGAGCAGTGGCACCACTCTCCCTAATGTGCTGTCAGGAAGCAGCCTTTGTTTGTCGTGTAGGAGAGGAAGGAGTCATCTTGCATGGTGTATTGAGCCTGCAAAGCTGGGATGGCTGAGTTTTAGCTTTGAGGAAGGCTTTGGTAGCATTGATGTGCAGTACAGCTGGCCCTGTGCTGGACACCGACTTCTGTGATTTTTGAGAGAAGGGGCCCAGGGCTTTCGTAGGAGACATGTGCTTCTAGGCTCCTGACCACCTCCTTCCTCAGGACTTTGGCCTAGGAGCAGGGACACTTGTTTCCTAGGTAACAACCCCCAAAACCTCAGGGTTTGACTTTATTTGGAAATGGAGTCTTTGCAGATGTAATTAGTTAGGCTAAAATGAGGTCATACTGGGTTAAGGTGGGCCCTAATCCAGTGACTGATGTCATTATAAGATGGGCATTCGGAAACACGGAGACACACAAAGAAGAAAGCCACATGACAACAGAGGCAGAGATTGGAGTAATGTGTCTCAGGCCAAGCAATACCAAGGACTGCCGGCAGCCACCAGAAGCAAAGAGAGGCATGGATTCAATTCTGTCTTAGAGCCTCCAGAAGGAAACAACCCTGCTGCCACCTTGATTCTGGACTTAACAGCCTCCAGAACTGTGAGAGAATAATTTCTGTTGTTTTAAGCCTCCTGGTTTGTGATCATCTGTTTCGGAAGCCCTAGGAGACTAACACATACTAGAAGATCAGATCATTAGGGCAGGGACAGTGCCGTTTTATTCACTTACACCTAACACCTAATAGGTATATCACATATAACAGGTGTTTCAGTGATTGCTTATTATTTTGTTTGACATTTTCTCTTTCTCAGCGTGAATCTCTGTCAGTGTGTGTCTAGGTGTGTCACATACACACATTATTTTTTTTGGATAAACTCTTTGAAGTAATTGCAAACATCATGAATGGTATGTCATCCCTAAATATTTGAGTTTGCATTTTCTAAGAACAATGGCAATCTCCCATATAACCAGGAAATTGTTAGCAAACCTAAGAAATGTGACATTGATACAATGATCTTATCTAATATATAGCTTATATTATCCAAATTCCCTCAGTTGTCCTATGAATGTTCTTTATAGCGTGTGATTTTTTAGACAATCAAAGATTCACACATTGCATTTGGTCATCATGTCTCTTTAGTCTCTTTTTGAATTAGAAGGGTTCACTTACTTTTTTGTTGTTGGTCTTTTACGACACTGACATTGTATACGAGGCAATACCAGTCAGCTATTCTGAAGAACAGTCCTTCTCAAAGTGTGGCCCTCAACCAGCCCCATCAGCATCTCCTGGTATATTAGCCAAGGTTCTCTGGATAAACAGAACTGCTACTTTGGATTTTGATTTTATCCTTCCCATGTTATAGGCTTAGTACACATTGGTGTATCTTTAAAGGGTATGGGGAAAATATTGTTAGGAGTTGCTTGTTTTTGAGTTTTACAAAAAAGGTATTCTTTTTTTAAAGATTTTATTTATTTGACAGAGAGAGACACAGCGAGAGACAGAACACAAGTAGGGGGAATGGGAGAGAGAGAAGCAGACTCCCCGCGGAGCAGGGAGCCCGATGCGAGGCTCGATCCCAGGACCCTGGGATCATGACCTGAGCCGAAGGCAGACGCTTAATAACTGAGGCACCCCGGCGCCCGCTTTTTGGTTTTATTCCATCTAACTTTATGTTCCTTATAAGTATTAATGTTGATGCAGACACCTGTAAATTATTCATTCTCACTGGTCCATAATATTCTGTGGTGTGACTCTACCACAATTTATTTAGCTATTCTTCCACAAATGGACATTTGGGGGTTTTCCTACTATAGACATGATTAGTAGGAGAGTCCTGTGCAAATGTGTGAGAGTTTTTGCTAGGGCATGGCTTCCCATACCTGCCTGACAGAATCACCGGAAACACTTCGTAAAACTGTAGGGTGAGCAGGCTTTGGCCTCAAAAAATTCTGTTTCAGAAGGTTTGCATTGGGGGCCAAGGATCTGTTGCTCGTTGGTTTCGGTTTCTTTTTACAAGTACTTCAGATATTAATATTATCATCAGGGAATTTTTTGAAAAATACAGTGGCAGCAGTTCTCAATGTGGCTGCATAGTAGTATCTCCTGGGGGCACTTAAAAAAAAAAAAAGAGAAAGAAATTATCCATGACCTGGCCCTGGCCCTGTGGATTCAGGTTTAATTGGTCAGGGGATAGGTGCAGTTTAAAAGCTTACCAGGTGATTGTAATACGCAGTTAAGACCAAATGCCTGGAGAAGTGTTTCTCACCTGGGGAGTAGTTTTGCCCCTCAGGTAGGGTAACCAAATAAGATACAGGATGCCCAGTAAAAGTTGAATTTCAGATGACAGTTTTTTCATGTAAGTGCGTCCTAAAGATTGCATGGGAATACATATATTGAAAATGATTTGTTGTTTATCTAAAATTCAACTTTAACTGGGTAAACGGTATTTTTATTTGCTACATCTGGCAGCCATACACCCAGGGGATGGTTGGTGATGTGTGGATATATCTTTCCTTTTCAACTGGAGTGGCGAATGCTACTGGCATCAAGCGGGTGGAGGCCAGGAAGCTGCTAAATATCCTAAAATGCACAGGAGAGCCTCTCACAACAAAGGATTACTCAGTCCAAATGTCAGTAGTGCTGAGGTTGAAAAACCCTGCTCTAGTGTATATACTTCAGTTTTAATTTCATACTTCAGCTTGAGAAATTCTTTACCACACTTGGCTGGCCATGTTCTAGTAGGAAGAAGGCGCTTCCTGGGCTTGGAACAGTCCTCTGCCCCCAGCCTCCTTTGAGCTACACTCACATCAGGACAGATGTGACAGGCCCCACCGTTGGAGCATCCTCTGGTCTGTCTCTGGCCAGGAGGGGGCAGGGAACGAGATGTTGTGAGCACGTGGTACCGCAGCTCCTCGGTGAGCACCACCACTGGACACCGCTGGGAGAGAAGCATCTAACCCAGCAGAAAATGATCTTTGGGAAGGTACAAAACAGGAAGTTTTTTCATCCTAATTTCATAGATGCTCACAGTACCCTTGCGTGGCATCTTGAGTCCTCCATTATTAAAGCTGCTCTTAATTAAAGTGATTTATGACCTTCAAAGGGACTCAGGCCAGAAAGGGCATTGTTTTTGTGGTTCTAAGCAGTTTTTTTCAGCTTGGAGAAACATAATGAGAACTCATAAGTTAGCAGAGCAGTCAGTAAGACCCCTTAATTCTCGGCAAGCCCCCGATTGTACCTGCCATGAGCCATTATTTAATCTCTGCAACCCGGAACTCAGCCGAACAACAGTGGCCAAGTTTTAAAATGCTTCCTTCCTTCACCTCCTGTAGTCTCTTTGGTTCTTAGCCAAGAGTTCCAGAAAATTGTGGAAGAAGAGGGTATTACCAGGGTGGAGGTAGGGGAGCTGACTAACTTGACAATTTAGGTAGGATTTTGCTGTTTCTAAACAAATGGTCCCATTTGGCCGGTGGGTTCTTGAAGAAGGAACTAATTCTTGATGAAGCAGCAACCTGAGAACACCAGCCTTTTTTTTGGTACCTGAAACTGACTATTTTCTCAGACATTTCTATCCTGGGGACCAGGGAAGAAATAAGAAGGATACTTTTGAGAATAATAATAATGATAAAAATATCAATAGCTAAGGTTTATTGAACAACTGTCATATGCTAAACACTGAAAATAAATTTCTAAGTCACTCTGTGGGTACAGTGATGGTTAACCTTGTGTGTCAGCTTGACTGGGCCACAGGCAATTCAGACATTAGGTCAAACATTATTCTGGGAGGGTGTTTTTAGACGACATTAACATTTGAATTGGTAGACTGAGTCAAACAGATTGCCCTCCCTAATGTGGATGGGCCTCATCCAATCAGTTGAAAGCCTAAATAGAACAAACAGGCTAAGAGGGAACTCCTTTTGCTTGACTGCACTGGAACATCAGTCTTTTTTTACCTTTGAACTTGAACTGAAAAATTAACTCTTCTTAGGTCTTGAGCCTGCCAAGCCAGACAGGAATTTATACTACTGGTCTACCCTCCTGACCTCATGTAACCCTAATCACCTCTCAAGAGCCCCATCTCTGAATACCATCACCTTGGGGGCTAGAGCTTCAAAACATGAATTTTGGGCAATGGGGGGATACAAACATCAAATCCATAGCAACAGCACATTCCATTTCTCTAGCAGCCATCTTTGTTTAGATACAATTACAAGGATGTTTTCCAAGAGGAACATTCTTTGTTTTGGGGGTAGGGAATAAGAAACCAGGAAAAATTTTCAAAAATCCAAAGCAGAGTTTCTTTATTTAAACTTATAATGAAGGAAAAAAAATCACACTGTACATCTAAAGTAAAAACACAATTGAGACTGGATTGCGCTTTAAGGATATGTAAGGAATGGTAGAGTTCACTCAAAAACAAAGATGCTTGCAGATTCTAAAGAAACCATCATTGGCTTCCTCTCCTGTCTCTCTTCATCAGGCTATCCACAGGTTTTTAGCATGAAAGGGACCCATGGTCTACTAAGCCCTTTTATCTATATTATTTCATTTAATTCTTACCACAACTCATTTTTCAGTAAACACATTGATACTGAGTAGAAGAATATGATTTAAATCTGTCAGATTTCATGTTACTCCCAACCTATGCTTCTCCCATATGTCATTCTCCTTTTTCTCCACATCAAAACTTAGCAAATATGGAGCTGTGATGATGTCATCTTCAAATATATTCCCCACACATAGCTATAACTATATTTGCAATTAAACTATGTGCATTTCCACCCCCTTTTTTCCCTTGCCTTTTTTAGTGTTAATCAAAGAATCATGTCTTTCATAGAGCAGTTATATCTCTCAGAACCTTCTAGCTCCTCATGAAGTATTTGGGGGGTTGAGAAGTAACCTGGTTTCTCTGAAAGAGTTTTCATCCTCAAGACCTCCAGCCCCATCTCTTTTACTGTTCTGTCATTGTTTATCAACTGAACATGCTGAAAAGCCAAACATCCCTGTGACATAATCATACCCTTTTATGCAGAAATGAAGCCAAGAAACTCTTCTTCCCAACAGAACAGCGTTTCCTGGAACATGAAGATCAATGGTGTTGATAGACTGTTGATAAAGTGTTGCCCATAAGCCCATTAAACAGGATGTGAAACTGGAATTGTGGTCAAAGGCCCCATCCTGAGGTGGCCAGAAGCCAGGAGGGCCAAGAAAGCCACTATCTCTGTGCTTTTCACATTCACAGCACCAGGGTAGTCCTGGAAGGGGGAAAGGAAGCTTGAGAAATGTGTTTTCCTAAAAGCATTTCTGATTTTCCCCAACCTTTTGGCAAAAGTGGTCATTCATTCTTATTCATCCCCCCTCCCTAAGAATTTTGGGCTTTCTTCTCTTTGGACACATTACATTTTACTTTATTCAGCATCACTTAATAAAGCTTGCATCAACAAGCATGCTGAGCATTTTACATTAGTTGTTGCATTTAATCATCCCAAGAATCCAGTTAGTGGTTGCTATTTATTATTATTCCACATTTAACCCCTGTTGAAACTGAGGTGCTTGTGTAGGCTTCCAAAGTTGCTGAGTGGCAGAGACAGAATCTAAACTCAGGTGGTAGGACACAAATACTTAACTCCTATATCATACTATATTTGTTTGGCTTGTTAGGATCTTGCCTGTTCTTTAAACTTTCCTATCATGTAGGTAGATTCAGTTGCTTCTAATAGAAAGTCCAAATAAGAGAAACTTGAATAAGGTAATCATTTATCTTTCTTTGATGTGAAAGAGATCCAGAAGCAGTCTTTGGTTAGTATGGTGGCTCCATGAATGTATTGGGGACCCAGATCTCTGCTACAAAATCTCTTGTGTGTGGCTCTAGTCCTCATGGTACAAAATAGCCTTTGGAGATCCAGCCATCATGTCTATGTTCCGGGCAGTAAGACAAATGAAGGGGTAAAGAAGGATGCACTTCCTCCTTTTTGTAAGACTTCCCTGAGGTCCCACATCATATTCCATTCATAAATCATTGGCTAAAACGTAGTCATACCGATTCCTTACAACTAAATCTTTGGCAAGGCCCACATCCCATCAAGGCTGAGCTATGGAATAGTTTCCTAACTCATTTCCCTGGTGCCAGTCTCTTTCTGTTCTAATTTTTATTCTGTACTGCTGTTAGGACAATTTTCTTTGTACAATGCTTTGTCATCCCAGTCCCCTGATCTGAAGCTTTCCATGAATCCTCTTTATCTGTAAGATTAAGTTTAAATTCCATTTCCTGCCAAAAATGCCTATTCACTTTCCCTTTATGTGGCATATATATCCCCTTCTCCTTTTTTCTATTCACATTATTCCCTCTGACTAGAATATCTTCACCTCTTTGTCTCTATGGGTCTAAATCTCATGTTTCCTTTAATAACTTTTACAAATCCCACATCATTTATTCATTCATTCATTCATCACTGAACATATGTTGTTCATTCATATAAAGCACTCAGAACAGTGGCTAATAGAGAACAGAAGGTGACTATTACTATTAGTGATTATAGTAAGAGTGGTAATAGTATGTATAGTATTTCCAACCTCCAGATTGGAAATTATATCAAATCCTTCTCAGTAATCCAGAACCTAAAGTTATGTGAAGTGAGGGATTTTATTGATAATGATAATGATGTGTTCCGTTGGGAGAAAGACATTATTTTTACCTGAGAGAGCTTATAGTTGGGATTCCAGCCAAGGATCCAAGCTCAATATGCTCTTCTAATGCTTGGGAAGCAATTTTCTCCACTCTGGTCATGAATTTAGAAAGTGTTAAGTTAATAAGAATGACATTTTACTCATTCACAATTGCATTTTTTATCATCAGTTGCAGTGTATGTGAGTTCACATTTGAAAAACTACATCACAGTTTTAAAAAGACTTTCGAGATCTGCATGTTTAAGCACATTTTGGATACTCATGTCAGTCAGTACAGGTTAGGTAATGCTGCCGTAATAAGTAGCTTAGTACAGCAATGGTTTAGTTCTTGCTCACATTACACGTCTATTTTGGGCTGGTAGTAGGGTTGATCCAAGGTGACAGCGCTGTTACCACCAGCATTGCTGGTTGCTGGGTCAGAGGGGGAAAAGTGAGCTCTGGAGGGTTACACCTCAGCATTTAAATATCTGTTTATTTCTCCAGAGGCATTATTTTCATGTTTATTTGCCTTTATAGTTTTTTCTAGTTTATTCTTCATTACTAAAATTTTTTAAATTTATTTATTTATTTATTTATTTATTTATTTATTTATTTAAAGATTTTATTTATTTATTTGAGAGAGAGAGAGAGCACATGAGAGGGGGAGGGCCAGAGGGAGAAGCAGACTCCCCGCTGAGCAGGGAGCCCGATGCGGGACTCGATCCTGGGACTCCAGGATCATGACCTGAGCTGAAGGCAGTCGCTTAACCAACTGAGCCACCCAGGCGCCCCAAATTTTTTAAATTTATAATTCTTAAATTCTGTCACCTCATTTCTAAGGTTTTCTAATGCTGATTTATGTTGTTTCCCATATATTATATCACTTTCTTAATGCGTTTGGGTGTGTTTTGAAATAGTGTGTCACAACGTTGCATCTTATTTTTGACAATATCTATCTGGTGTGCTTTTGTTACCTGTAAGGATTTTATTCTCCTTATCCTTCATTTTTTTTCTTTTAATTTATATGAGACATGCCTATGATTCTTTTCTGTTACTCATTTGTTCAAAAGATTTTATTTATTTGAGAGAGAGCAAGCAAGAGAGAAAACACAAATGGGGTGGGGAGGAGCAGAGGAAAAGGGAGTAGCAGACTCCCCGCTGAGTGGGGAGCCCGATGTGGGGCTCTATTCCAGGACCCTAGGATCATGACTTGAGCTGAAGGCAGATGCTTAACTGACTGAACCACCCAGGCACCCCTCTGTTACTCATTTTTATGTGAGATTATATTTCATGAAATTTTAGGAAGAGTCTTATTTTAGGTGGCTTTTCTAATTTCATAGAGCTCCCTCTTCTGCCTTCTTTTTTCCATATAGTTTTTAAAAAATTGTGGCTTGCTCTCTGTGATAGCCTGGTTCTTTATCCTTTTCTCACGTTTTTCTGGACTTTCTTCTTCCTTCACCCCTATTGTATTTTCTCAGCTCACATCCAACAATGTCTTCTCAGTGTTGGACAGTCATGGACGCAACCCTAACTGGTCATTTTGGGGTTTACAAAGACTAGAGTGCTTCAGCCCCTTCGTAGCTTAACCAGGGATACATTGTACTCACCCGCTATTGGACTGGAAAATATCCTCCCTAATTTCAGCTGCTATTCTCAAGTTGGCATTCACACATTCCAGTGACTGTCTGCTGGTCATATTGGGGGTTCTCCTTTTGTCAATTCTGTCACATGACCTGTTGTTTCTTTCTGCTTCCTCCTACATGGATGCTGGTAACATACCAAGTGTTGGGGATGTTGATGATTTGCTCCCACCTGCTTATATTTTGACATTCACATAGACATTTTATTGTCATAAACACTGTCTATTTTTTACTTTTATTAATTCATTACTCTATTTTTAATGTGAGGATTTTGGAAGAATCAGAAATTATACTGATACTTCTGCTGCCTTATTTCCAGAATTCTATGTAATATTAACTACATGTTTCTGATGGGGAATCTGAAACTCCAAAGGATAAGTGGCTTGCATGTGGCCACTCATCTTGGATTAAACCAAGGCAGACTGTCCTCTTGGTTACTAGGGTATATTGCTGCTACAAATAATGAACATTCTCTAGTTTTTAATCCAGATATGTATGCAGACTAATCACAGTTCCAACCTTGGCCAATGAGTTGCTTAAGTATAAATAAGATAGAAACCTTGTCCCTTGGGATGCCTGGGTGGCTCAGTCGGTTAAGCATCTGCCTTTGGCTCAGGTCATGATCCCAGGGTCCTGGGATCAAGTCCCATATCGGGCTCCCTGCTCAGTGGGGAGCCTGCTTCTTGCTCTGCCTGCCACTCCCCCTGCTTGTGCTCACTTGCTTTTTCTCTCTGACAAATACATAAAATCTTAAAAAACAAAACAAAAAAAACCTTGTCCCTGGGTAAGTTTATAGTCTGTAGGAAGACAGGCATAGAACCAGCCAAATCAAAGTAGTACCTACCAGACTGTAATAAGAACTAAAGTAGGATTAGAACCTGGCTCATGTGCACAAAATTATTGTGTTATAGAGCTCTTTCCTTTGTTTACAGAAAGGACCCTACCAAATTGACTAAAATGACAATAATGGTAGCAAAAACTTGATGCCCATGACTCCGTAGCCACATTTTCATTTCAACAGCAAGATATGCCTGCTGTTAGTATTCATGTTGCTGTGTTTTCATTTTTCATCCTCTTTTAGAATTGGTTGGGTCATATATGCAAGTACAGTCACTGTTGTTAAGCATGTGTTATCAGTATACTCTAAACCACATACCCAGGTCAATTTTATACCCAGATTTTTTTTTTCTGAACCATCTCATTTATAAGGAGGCACCTTTATCCTGGCTTGCTAAGTGTCTGTACCAAAAGGGATTCCCTGTGTGAGGTAACATTTTGATGTGCCTTTCCCTTTTATGAATTTATCTTCTCTACTCCATAGTCCAGTTGTCCATTGGTTAAAATTGCTAGGCACAGTGCCGGCTTCAGGGACGAGGCAGTAAACCAGACAGACCAAATACCTTTCATCAAGGAATTTACATCACAATGGCCAGTACACAGACCTTTGGACATATCTCTGTGCACAATTGATAATGTGTAACTGGTTGTGTGCCAAGGCATATAAGGCTCATGTAGGAGTCTTCATCACGTGAGAGGAAATGACATCATGTTAGAAAATTATCCTCAGCAAAAGGAAGCCTTGGGGTTTCTACAGAGGAGGCATGAGGGTAGAGGGCAGGATGTGCCTGGCTTGAGGACCCCTAATCTCAGGAGGTTTCAAGCCTGAAAACGTGCCTCAGTCTTTTTCTTCTGGTGTCAAATTATCTGTCATTCTGGGGTGTTGAGTTTATTATGGTATAGAATCACTGTGTTTTAAGGAAAGCAAAGAACTAGAATAGCATCAGAAGTTAGACTCTGATGGTAATGCTCTGGGGCCTTTGGATAAGTTACTTAAACTAGTTAAGTCAGAGTTCCTTTCACAGTAAAATGGTGGTAATGTTGCCTTCCATCAGGGTCAGAGTCAGAAAAGAGTGCATGATGTACCTCTGTAGTCTGGAAAGCACTCTATACCATTTTGGATTTATCTTTTAGATTTATGTTACTTTTGTTACTGTTGTTTCTGTGATGGTTAATTTTATGTGTCAACTTGACTGGACCACAGGTTGCCCGGATGTTTGGACAAACATTATTCTGGGTATTCTCAAAGGATCTTTTTGGGTAAGTTTAGCATTTATATAGGTAAATGGAACAAAGCAGATTGCTCTCTTAACTGTGGATGGGGCTCATCCAATCAGTTGAAGACCCTTCCCCAAGTAAGAGAGAATTCCTACTGCCTGACTACATTCAAATGGGGACAAGGGTTTTTTCCTGCCTTTGGACTTGAACTGAAACATTGGCCCTTCCTGGATTTTGAGCCGGCCAGCCTTTGGACTGGAATTACACCATTGGTTTTCCTGGTTCTCAGGCCTTTGGACCCAGACTGGAACTTACACCAGCGGCTCTCTTGGGTCTCCAGCTTGCTGACTCACTCTGCAGATCTTGGGACTTGTCAGCCCCCATAATTGCATGAGCCAATTCCTCATAATATATCTCTTTCTAAATATATACATTCTATCGGTTCTGTTTCTCTGGAGAACCCTGACTAATACAGTTGCTAAGTGGATTCCTAGAATAAATATCATTTCCATAGGCCATAAATGGAAAACAAATTCGAGAATCAGCCTTAAAAGTAGAAGGTTTAGCTGACCATCGATAGGGTATGATCTGAACAGCGATGGGCGGGTTTCTCTGTTTTGAAATCTGCCTTTCATTATTCATCCAGTGCCTGAGAGTCTACCATTTGTTCCATCAAGTATTCCAGAATTCCCTCTTAAAATGAGATTGCTTCTGGGAAATTGAAAGGACTTTGGCCCTTAAGGCAAATCTTTTAGCTAAGAGTAACCCTGTTACAGGATGACTGGATGAGATATGGCATCCAGAATAACTGGCTGTAGGAAATTAGGCCAAGGACCAGGGGATAGCTGACCAAGGGATGGAAAGTTGTCCTCTTCACCATTTGGCCTCCAGCTGGATCAAGACTACCTACTCTGTACTGGTTCTCTAGTGACCTTCCCCTACTGGGCTATACCTTGTTCTTAGCCTCTCCACTCTGGAGGTTCTATTATCTGTCACATTCCTAGCCATTTAGATGCCTGAATTGAAGAGGCAGTCTTGTCTTCAAGATCAGCTTGGAATGGTTGTGGAAGTTTGTGCAGCACTAACTACGTTCCCCCAGCTCTTGCACAGACGAAAACAAGGCTTTGCACGAGTTGTCATTCCTATTGGCACTGTATACGTACAGAAAGTGAAAATGGGTGAAGCATACCTGCCTGGCAGGGTCTTGAACAGATCAGCTACCCTGAAGTGCACATAAGGTGTGTGGCAGCAGGTTGAAGAGTCAACTTACTGTCCCCTGTAAAGCGATGTACCAAATAATATTCTTTCCTACTTTATGATATTGACAAATGTGACCACCTATGCTTAGGGATGGTGGAGAGAACTTGACTCATTCTTATAGATATTAGGTAGGTAAATGAAAGAAGGGGAACATTGGAAAATGCTGGATGGATTCTAAGATGTGCATATTGATTAAAATGTCCCATGTTGGAGAAGTAGAATTTACATCACGGATGAACTGTCTCTTCCCTGACCTCTGGTCATCAACTTGCTATTTTCTAGACATTGTTTCCTTAAAACTTATTACACTTAGTACCATTTGCAATTTTGTGCATATGTCCCTTCCCACCCTCCTTGCTTCCTTCATTTGTAGCAAGAATGAGGGATCTGTCTCTTCCACTAGAATTATGTTCCTTGCACATAGGGCTGATATATTTTCAACTGTCACTGTGTCTCCTGTACCTTGCATGGGTAGGGCTCAGTAAATACTTGTTGATGGACAGATGAATGAATGAATGAATGAATGAATAAATAGAATGGACTCTGGGTCATGTGGACCTATAATTTAATCACCAGCTTAACTGCTGACTATAAAACCCTGGGTAACATTAGTTTAACATTGCTAATGCCTAATTTCCTCATTTGTAAAACAGGATTGATAGTAGTACCTACCTTATAGAGTTATAATTCAGGTAAAATGAGATGGATGGGCATAAAGAGTTTAGCCTAGTGGCTGGAATAGAGTAAACTCTCAATCATTTTTGTCTCTATGGCCATTCTTATACCTCTGGTTTGCTAGCTAAATTCTGTTTAGGTTTCAACTACTTCAGTTGTCCCTGAAGCACTAGGAACTGCAAAGGGGAGGGGTGGAGGGTCAGGAGTAATCTGGTGCAGGCTTATTTCCTTTCATGGAGAGAAACATACCTGTTTAAAGGTGATTCACCTCAGCCCACATCTTACCTTTACTTAAAGACTTCATTATTCATAAGTGTTCGTGTGTAGAGGAACTTTATCATTTAAAAGTAAAAACCAAAACTACAAAAAAAAAAAAAAAAAAGGTTATCTGTCCTTCTTTTTTAATGTTAAGTCAAAACAACAACAAAAATTGCCTTTGATGCCTTTGTTGTTTAGTACTTAATAAATCATGGCACATAATTATGTTGATAAATTCCAACAGCCTAGCCGACTCCTCTTTCCTGATGCCAGCATGGGATGCCCCTGATAAATCAATCTCGACTTCCTAACGGCATTGCTATCCTGCACGGGATCTGTTCTGTTCCTCCTTCTCAGTACGTTGGGGCAATACATCACCCAAGCCCTTCATCCTTCTTCCATATCATTAGAGCAATAGCTGATTCTGATAATGCATTAATGTAATACATCAGGGAGCTGGGTACCTGGCTGCTACATTACTCAAAAGCTAATGTGATAGGGAAGGGAAAATCCTAGTGTGCTGATAACTCCAAAAGTTGGGGTTTTGTTTTATACTTTCAAGCTTGGCACTTGAAACTTCAGGGCCCAGATTTTCCCATTTACAATCTGTTTTCATGTGATCTGCTAAGTTCGTTTTTTCTGAACCAGTTTCCTGAGTCCAGAAAGCTGCTTTATCTCTGTGATCTGTTCCAGTGTAGAAGCCCTAATGTCACTGTCACTGCTCTTTGCCAATGTTTGAGCAGCTCCTAGCATAATTTAAGGTCAACATCACAACACTCAGGTTAGGCTCCAGGTTCTGTAATTTGCTGGTTGTGTTGCTTTGGGGAGAGCAGTTGTATGATTGAATGAAATGATGTATGTCCAATGCTTGACACATAGAAATAACTCACTTAAAATTAACTGTTAATATTTGTCATTATTTTCTAGCCCACCATTCACCAAATGAGGTATCCCAGAAGGCTGTTGTTAACAAATAGTGTAAAAGAAAAAATAAAGGGGCGCCTGGGTGGCTCAGTTGGTTAAGCAGCTGCCTTCGGCTCAGGTCATGATCCCAGGGTCCTGGGATGGAGCTCCACATCGGGCTCCTTGCTCAGCAGAGAGCCTGCTTCTCCCCTGCCTGCCGTTCTCCCTGCTTGTGCTTGCTCTGTCTCTCTCTCTCTCTCTGGTTCTGTGTCAAATAAATAAATAAAATCTTAAAAAAAAGAAAAAAGGAAAAAGAAAGAGTTTTGTGGACACATTGGGTTGAAGAAAATTACATAGGCTTTTTTGCTGTAGGACTTATCAGAGTCTTTAATATGCTAAAGCAATTTATGTGTGTCCTAAGGAGGGGTAAAATAAACATTTCTTCCTAAACTATTTGCCTTTAGAACCCCCTTTTTAAGAGTAGGGGGAGTGAGTGATGCCCCTTAGAATAACACTGGAAAATTTGAGTGTGATCCAATTCTCTTTTTAAGGCCATTGACATCTTGGCCCAGACAATAAAGCAAACAGTTGTAGAACAGGGCCAGAACTCAGGACTGCTGAAGCTCAGATTCTTCTCTTCTTCCTCCTATACCTGTGCTTCTCAAAGTGTGACCTATGATCACCTCTCTCAGGATTACCCAGGGAGGGGATGGGTAGGAACTGGGACTCCTATGGGCATCTCAGGCTTATGTATCAGAATATCTAGGGTCATAGTAGAGGAATCCTAATAGTAACAAGTTTCTCAGGCAATATTCTTGTAAACTGAAATCTGGGACCCACTAGATTAGACCGTGCTTCTTTGCAGCTGTGTTATATGGGCCAAACCCATGTTATCATGCCTTCTGAAAACTCTGGGGTCTTTGGAAAATGGTTGTTGCTTGCTGCTTATGGCCCTCTGCAAGCCCTCCTGACTCTGGAGAAGGTCTGTATCTCAGGAGAACGCTGGAGGCATCTGTGGGTTTTCACAGCCCAGCTCACCACACTGATGCTTCCATGGAGACCCCTGCCCGCCCTTGGTGGTCAGTGTGAGAACCCCTTCCCTGTGATCCCTGGTAATGCTCCTCCAGGGAAACATGAGCTAGGAGATTAGTTTGAAATGGAGAAACTATTCCCAGCTCTGCCAAGTCACTCTGGAGAGAGCATGACAATGCTTTGGTTTCCATGACGACCAGGTGACTGTAAGCTCACCTTTGGCCCTGGAAACAGCCTCCAGCTTCTGGGAATAACTGTGAGTCTGCTGCTTATTATGAGACGGAAGAACATGGATAGAGAGGGGGAAAAAACAGCTGCCTTTTCAGAAACAGGCTCAGCTGCCCATTCTGAACGGCTGGAAAGTTAGAGCAGAGTGCCCCAGCAAAGATGCAGAAGGTCCACCAGGACCTCCAGCCAAGAGAGGTGGATATGGGCAGGCAACCCCCCTACCTTTGTCATCTGTGTTAGTGGCCACCGTCAGATTTCAGTGTAACCCTCTTGACAGCAACAGTCAACAGTTAACATTTGTTAGTTTGTTATTTCCTTCTTTGTATTCCAAGGGAGGAAACATTCATTCCGTGTAGGACTAGTGACTGTTGAGGAGCTAATACCACAGTAGCTAATTAACTGAGCATTTACTATGTGCAGGTGCTTTATATGTATTAACCCCATTTAATTCTCGCATTCTTTCAGGTAAGTTTTCCAATGAGGACATTAAGGTGCAGAGAGGTTCAGTTAAGCTTCATGGTCACATGCACCAGTGGCAAGTGGTAGAGCTGGGTCCTGAACTCAGATGTAATGGGGCATTAAAAAGAGACTCCTGAAAAGTGTCTGATGAGACACACCCATATACCTCTCCCCAGGAACTTTGACGTCTTCCTCCCTGAAAGGCAGGAAATTGCCGTTTCAGTCATCATATACCATTCTGTTTATTTAGCTTGGGACATGAAAGTCAAGGGCTAAAATGCTTTAATGCCTCTTACCACTGTTTGCATCTCCCTGGCTAAGTGATTATCATCGGAAATTGGCTTCTTCCCTCCAGTAGAATCTGTGACCAAGCCACCACTTGCATAGTGGAATTCTGCGTAGTAGTCCAGATGGTAATGACTTCCCAGCTAGAGGGCACCTGGCCCTAGTGAATTCTGCTGGAAATGTAGATGGTATTGATGGGGTGGGGAGCCCCAGGGTGAAGGAGGCGATACTCACTCTGGTCTTGGAGTGACAGACAGGAGACCTTAGAGCTGGTCACAGTTTTTATCATTTCCTCATTGGGCAATGGGCAGAGATGCTCTGTATTTCTAATTCTTTCATGGGGAGAATTGGACTAGGTCAGCATTTCTCAAAGTGTGAGGGATCTCAAGTTGTTTTAAAAAGTTATTTGGGGGCCACCTGGGTGGCACAGTTAAGCGTGCGACTCTTGGTTTCACCTCAGGTCATGATCTTCGGGTCATGAGATGGAGCCCTGAGTCAGGCTCAGTGGGGAGTCTGCTTCTCTCTCCCTTTGCACACACCCCCCTCCGGTGCTCTTTCTCTTAAATAAATAAATCAATCTTTAAAAAAATAAAAAGGTATTTGGGATAATTTTTGATGGGACACAGACCTGGCATTAAATAACATTAAATAATATAATGAGAAAGGTTTACTTGCTTCAGTTCTTCTGGAGGTACCAAGGAGGGAATAGCAGTTGGATACTCTTATATACATCTTTTAACACCTCTTCAGTTTTTGATAATGTCCCCTTTTAGCACCAGAGGGGACAGACCTCAGACTTAGAGCTTTTGCTGGCAATAGCATCTCCCTGCAATTCAACATGGTTTTGTCCTTGCTTTTAATAACTACCTTCAACATGCAACAAGGTGAGTTTCCATTTCTGGAAGCGATTTCCATTTCTGGAAGTCTGTAAGCCAGCAGCGTTCTTGGGAGCTCATTGGAAATGTGAATCAGACCCCACCCCAGGCTACACACATGTTCACAGGATGCCCAGTGGTTCCTACACTTTTGATAGCAGTTTGAGAACCACTGATAAGAGTTTCCCCTTTTTAGAAGCAATGTTTAAGTAGAAGAAATGGGCCAATTTAAGGAAAAATATGACAAATAATAGTATAGGTACAGCAACATTGTGGAGGGGCAACAGGAAAGACAGGGTTGGTGAAGGAGTGGATTAAAAATTGGGGTGTACAAACCAGAGAGCTGTGTCTATACAGATTCTGGGGCATTCTACCCTGGAGAGATTGGTTCTGTACATCTGGAGTTGTGCCCCTGAACCTGTATTTGGAGAAATTAAAAAAAAAAATCTGCCCCCCAAATGTACAATGAGGTATGGAAATTACTGGATTGGATTGTTCCTTCTCTCTGAAAGTCACGTGTTGTTACTCGAAAACAGTGGTTCTCAACTAGAAACCCTTCAAGGGATGTTTGACAATGTGTAAGGATATTTTTGGTTGTCATAATTGGAAAGTTGCTACTAGTGGGTAGTGGGTCTGGTGGATAGAGATCAGGGAGGCTGCTAAACATCCTATAATGCACAGAACAGGCCCCGACACAAAAAATTATCCAGTCTCAAATGTCAGTAGAACCAAGGATGAAAAACTGTGGTCTAAAAAGAGTTTTTGTTATTGAATGTATATAAGCACAGATGAGTGAAATGCCAGGATGCAAAACATCTTGGCTCCAAACACTTTAGTTTTTATCTCATGAAGCATGGAAGCCAGGGGCCTTCCCCAGCATCTTACCCTATTACCCCCTCTAAACTCATCATGTCCTATTACCTTCACCCCAACACACTCAGCTTCAGCCCCACCGGCCTCCATGTTGTTTTTGGAATAGCCCAAGTATACAAATGTTTCCACCTCAGGGCCTTTGCACATGACTAAAAAAAAAAAAAAAAAATCCCTCTTGTACCCAGAACTCCCATCCACATAGTTCTATCTATTTTCTTCAAATGGGGCTTCTGCTTACACCTCATCTCACCATCTCTTTCCTGGCCATCTTGTCTAATAAGCAACCCCTTTTTCAACTCCCTCTCCTCCTTTCCCTGTCGTTTCTCCTTATAGAACTTACCTTCAGAATATATGTTTATTTCTTGTTCCTTCACTAGAATATAGTAAGTACCATGAATGTGTACTCCCTCTTATGTTCCAAATTGTAACTTTGTGTGGCAAATGAATGCTTTAAATGAGCAAGGAGTGAAAGAACAGATGGATAAATAAATGGATGCCTGGATTTTAGTCCCAGGGAGCCAGTGTCTAGTGGTGTCCCTCTATGCCTCAGTTTCCCCCTTTGTCAGGTGAGGTTATACAGATGGCCTCTAGAGTCCATTCCAGCCCTAATGTCTGCCGGTGTGGCTTCTCAGTTCTCACCTGCATCCCTGTCTCTCCAGTTAACTGCCTGCACCCTCCCAGCACCACCCTTCATTACCCCAGATGCCTTCTGTCAGAGCTGAGAGGCCTCCGGGAATTAGGGATGTCAGAACTCCTCAGAAAGTGGCAGATCCATTGTGTGAACCACTGAATTGGGTAATTAGGGAGGGTGGCACTTCAGTCGTTTTAAAAGCTTAGTGGGTGGGAAGAAGAACTGTTCCCTGACAGCTACTGCACATCCACTTCGAGGTGCAGCTTTTCCTTCGGAAAATCTGGTTTTGTCACTGAATAGTGCTTTATTGCTCTCCAAAGGACTGTGTGAAGAAAGGGGTTACAGGCTGGGGGCCTGGCTTTGGACCTCTTCCTTGTGAACCTCTTGTGGACTTCTTGCTTTAAGAGAGGAGGACGATGGGGTAGAAAGGAGGCTAACCTCGTAGCCCCGCTTGGGGACTGAGCCACTCCTGGAGTAAAAAACACCAGTATCATAGACCATGGATATTGGTCCCTAAGCTCAAGTGCTCAGGAAACATCTCCTTTGTTCTTTATAACCAATTTCATTTCTGACCCTGAACTCTCATTCTGCTGGATCAAAGGAAACTTAACCTCCATCCTGCTTGGGGTTCCCCCACCCTGAGGGGGTCATAATGTTCAGAATTAGATTGGATTAGATTGTTTCTTGCACTCCTGAAGTTATGAATGTTCTAAACAGTGGTTTCTAACAGGGACAAGGCTTGGAGGTGGGGATGGGGATCAAGTCCTAGGTGGTCTAGGATGCTCAGCCTTTCCTACCCCTCCTCTTCCTCCTTCTCCAAGGTCACCAAGCAAGGGACATCTTTCTTGTGGAGAGGAGGATGAAAGCCCCATTTCTTTCCTATTCTCCCTATACATTTTCTTCTCCCCATATTGGGGTTTATGCTTTTACAGACAAAAGACAGTTAAGAAAGTATCTGTAGTAATCTTGACTTCCCTGAAACAATGAGCTACTTAAATGGAGGGAAAGAAAAAGGAAAACTATAGAGAGAAGAGGAAAGCATCCATTAATTTCTCAAATTATTATCTAGCCATGGTAATAATGGTGACCCATTACATACCAAGCATTCACTATAGGGCAGGCACTGTGTTGGGGCCTTTGGAACAACCTTGAGATAATAATAGCATGCTCTTGTATCATCTTACTGTTGGTCAGCACAGGGCTAGGCTCTTCACCCATATTAATTTCATTAATTCTCCCTGTAATCCTATAAGGTGGTTGCTGTTATTAATCACATATTGGAGATGAGGAAATGTGGCGTAGAGGAGTTAAATGAAGTGCCCAAAGCCACACAGGCTAGTAAGTAGGAGACCTGAAGTTCGAACTCAGGCAGCCTGGCTCTAAAGCCAGAGCACGGGCTGGCTCCACCAGCCTCCCAGGTGAAGTGGAGTCGTCTGCTGCCTTGCCTGGGACTTTCTCAGTAGTGCCCTCCCTCTGTCTTGCCAGTTGGGAAGCTATTTGTAACTTCTAGGCAGCTGCACACACCTGGCATCTGGGAGCAAGCTGGTCCCAGAGGCAAAAATCCAATGCATAGTCAGCTGCTGCAGTGGGTCAGGGGGAGAAATGAAACACCTGGCTGCCTCGGGGCACACTCAGAAGGCCAGATGCTCCACGATCCAAACAAGGATGTCTCAGCAATAGCTCTTATATCTGGGAAGAATGAGGTCAAGGCAAACCTGTGCTCCTCTTTCCTGTAGACTTAAGAATCAATTAGTGCCCACCAATATACAATACAAGGAACATTCCTTTTTATAGAAATAATAGCATTTTTTTTCCAACCAGAAGACCCTCCTGTTTTTCAATTGAAATTTTTATTGAGATGATTATAGATTTACATGCAGTTTTAATAAAGAAAGAAAGAAAGAAAGAGGGATGGGGTACTGTGTTTAATTTATCCACTTCCCTCCAACGATCACCATTTTGCAGAACTATAATGTAGTATCTTAAGGATCCATTGCTACAAGGATCTCTTCTATAACTGCATTCCCCTCCCTCTCACCCCCATCCCATCCCTAAAACCCCAGCAACCACTAATCTGCTCTCCATTTCTAAAGTATTGTCATGTCAAAAATGTCACAGAAATGGAATCTTATAGTAGGCAACTTATAGGTTTGGCTTTTTTCACTCAGCCCAGTTCACCGCAGATTTATCCAAGTTGGTGTATCCATAATTCTTTCCTTTTCATTGCCGAGTAATAGTCCATGGTATGGATGTACCAGTTTGTTTAACCATGTATCTGCTGAAGGATATTTGGGCTTTCTGGGGGGTATTATGAGTAAAGCTGCTATAACATTCATGTAAAGGTATTTCTGTGAACCTACAGTTTTCATTTCTCTGGGATAAATGCCCATAAGTACAATTGCTGCATCATATGGCAATTGCATGTTAGTTTGTAAGACAGTGCCAAATTGTTTTTGAGAGTGTTTGTACCATTTCACATCCAATGTATAGGTAGTCCAGTTTCTCTACATCCTTGCCAGCATTTTGTATTGTTGTTGTTGTTGTTATTATTATTATTATTATTATATTGCCAGTCTTATAGGTTGTGGTTATATCTTATGGTTTTCGTTTTCTTTTCCCTGGTGGCTAATAATGTTGTACATCTTTGCATGTTCTTATTTGCCATCTGTTATCCTTTTTGGTGAAATGTCTGTTCATGTCTTCTGCCCATTTTCTAGTTGGATTATGTTTTTCTTTCCATTTAGTTTTGAGAGTTTTTTTTCTATATCCTAGGTATTATTCCTTGTCAGATATGTGGTTGTAAATATTTTTCTATCACTTTGTAAATTGTCATCTCATCCATTTTATAGAATCTTTCACAGAACAAAGCTTTAATCTTGATGAGGTCCAGTTTATCAATTTTTCTTTTGTGGGTCATGCTTTTGTTTTTAAGTCAGCAAACTCATTGCCTATATCTAGATTACAAAGATTTATTTCTATATATTTCAAAATATTTTCTAGTTTTAGATTTTGCACTTAATTTTTATTTCATTTATTTATGCATGCATGCATACCAATTTCAATTGTTCTAATCCCATTTGTTGAAAAGTATTTTTGGAACCTTTACTGTGTGCCTGACAGTGAGCTAAGCAGCACCTTTAAGTCCTGTTTTACATAATCTCAGTAATCATCCTACAAAGTGGGAACCATGTTCCAAGTTCTTAGGCTGTGGAAACTGAGCATCAGAGAGGTTGCTTGATTTTCCTGAGGCCAGCCTCACATCTCTGCCTCACTCCAGCCCATAGCCTTTCACCATCTCTAGTTTAGTTCCTGAGTGACTGTCTCTATACTTATGTCCCCCACTTCATGACAGAAAATTCAAACTTGCTTCAAATCAGTGCCTACTTTGGGACCTCTCTTTGGGCTGTAGCTAAATCAAATTTTTAGGAGGTGCAAGTATAATATAATATGGATTATCTGTTCATCATTTAACTCAGGGAAGTCTTTTCCCCCTCACTAATATCCATGATAAAGCATATGCAAATGTCTGTAATTGAACATAGTTAAAATAATGAGAGTTGAAAGAATGTGATATTCAAAATAAATGCAATAAAGAGTTGGACACAGCCATTATCCTAATTCAAAGTGATTACTTTATGATAACATTATCAGGGCCTCTAATATTTCTGTCTTTAATATAAATTACTTACTTTGGGGAGGCAGGTGCTCTCTGATTAGGATGGATTCCTGTCCTAGGTCGATTTACCAGTCACTCCACACTCCTTCCTGAAGGAATGATGGTGCCATTCTGGCCAGAACCACAGGCCTTTGTACCTCCCTGCCACCCTGCCCAAGCATAAACTTGCACTGAGATAACTAAGAGGGTGCAGTGGCATCGGACAGCCTGGTATCCTCCTGAGCGCATATAAAACCCACCGAAGAGTAAGTACGCTGAAGGAATCCAAGGCCGGGGATTGCATCCCAAGGTGTGCCTGTCACAGTGCTATTCTTAGAGATTTGCAGTCTGAGCAATTCAGAGGTACTTCCTTGCTCTGCCTTCTCTCAAGTGTTTTATATAAAATTCAGCTTGGGTGCATAGTCATAGCTTATAGAGGCTTAGAAATTAGTGAAGCTCTTTAGTGGGTGAGAGGGTATAATATAGTACAGAGGACAGTACTCTGGTTTTGGATGGTTGTGCTTCAAATCTCACTTCTGCCTTGAACCCCTGTGTGACCTTGAGTGAGTTATTTACCCTATCTGGGCTTCAGTGTAATTTTCTTTATAAGGGAAGACAAAAATTTAATTTATAGGGGTTTTTCATCTGAAATAAAAGAGTATTTATATGAAGACCTTAGCATTAAACAATGCTTAACAAACAATGAATGTTGAATGTCACAGGAAACAGAGACAATTTTAAATGTTTTGTCCAAAGTTAGTTGCTGCAAGAATTGGGATTTGGGGATGAGAATGTGAGATTGTGGGCTCCTGGTTCAATAGAGAGATTCATTGACTTTGGTTGGGTGCTGGCAGGATGGGGAATATGGGCAGATTTCTCCCATTCTTTTCTGTGCTTCTACCTCCAACCCATAGAAGATAGATGCATCCAGATGAGTCTAAATTTCTTTGGGGTGGGGTGTGAAGAAAATGATCTCATTCACTTGTCTTGCTCTGGGCTCCCTGGCTTTTGCTGGTCATAATAATCCTATGCTAAGTCATCCAGCTAGAAGCTAGCACCCACCCAACAGAACTCTTGATGAGAAGTGAGGGTAACCTCCCCAACACATTCACGTAGACACATCCAACACCCCTGCTTCAGAACAGATGGAGCCTCCTAGGATGAGTGGGGACTGAACCCACAGAAGGCCAGTGGGATTTGGTGTATTTTCCTTGGTGACTCTCCCCAGACCAGCTTATATGAAGGTTTCCCCTGGCCACCATTAAAGGGAATAAACTGACCTTGGACTGTGATCATAACATATGTCATGGGCTAGGCATTGGCTCGAGTTTTCCCCGTATGTGTTGACCAAACTTATTCACATTTGAGGATGCTCAGCTTTTCGGCTCCCAGTAATTGGATTCTGGTCTGACCTATTCAGTTTCTTCCCTTTCCTTGCTGTTGCAAGAGATCCCTTCTTCAGCCAAACGGGTTCTTCAAGCTGCACAATCAGGAGGAAGAAGAGAAGAAAGTATTTGTGCTGCAGCTTTCTCAGAGAGAGGCATGGGAACAGTTGTATGTATGAGGAAAGTAGGTAGGAGGAGGGCTTGTAGAGAAGTCCTTGTTTTTGGTTATGCTTCCCATCAAGGTTCCCCCCACACCCCGGCCCCCATTATTGAGCATGAATCATTTGGGACCTGACAGTGGGGTTATAATACATTTTATTAGACTGATACACAAAAAAAACCCTACAAGGTTGATTTTAATATTCTCCGTTTAAAGAGGAGCGCCAAGGTGCTAGCCCAAGACCACACTGTCAGAAGGTAGATGCCCATGATTTGAATCCAGACCTCTCTGGCCTGACTCTGCCCCTTCCCCTGCCTGCTGGCAAATTGCAGCTCACTGTTAACTCACAGCACGTAGAAAGAATTAAAGAATAATCATCATTGCAGCTCTGTGCTGGGAAATGGCAATTAGCCTCTAGTTTGTTTGGATTAATATCTCTGGAGACCTTTATGAAGTATTATTTATTGATAAGGAACATGCAGAACAGCCCAATAGGAGTTCTGTATTCAGTGCTCTTGGTGGAGCTTCTATTCGACATGAACTTCTCTCATCATCCCAAAGATGTTGCTGCTTGGGTTTGAAAATTATTGGGTACTTTCTGGGTTTTCTTTTTTCGGAAAGTCTGTAACTTCTGTGGGGGAAGTGTGCTCTGCGGGATGAGCTTGCCTTAAGAGCTAGACCAGCTTGGACAAATTACAGCCCTAGCAATAATCAACACTGTTGTCTTGGGTAAATAAGGCTCTCTTAACTTCCTTGAGCCTTAGTACCTATCTGTGGGCATGGCTGGGAAATTAGATACGACGTATATGAGGCTCCAGCATCTGAGGTATGGAAGGCATTTAAAAGCAACAATCATTATTGTCACAGCTTTTTAAATTTAAACACATGTTAACATGAATTGGCATGAATCAGGTAGTGAGAAAAAAATTACTGAGATTAAAAAAAAAACAACTGAAAACGTGTTTTCCACAAAGTAGAACTCTGCACAGTAAGAGCTAAGGGTTGAGCTTAAATATACAGAGAGATGAACTGTAAAAATCCTCTACTAAGTTGTGATCTTTAGGAGTAGGATTAGGCTGAATTTACCTTAATACAAAACATTAAAAACCCTTTAAAAAGGAAAAAAAAAGAGAAGAATAAAGTCCTCTTTAAAGAACAAAGAGTTTTTGAGTTCTCTAAGAGACTATTTATGTGAATAGGATGCAGCTGCAGCATAGATCACAGTGGAGAGGGAAAAGGGTTAACATTGCTTAGGCAACTCTTCAACAAAAGCTACTTCTATAATTGACTCAAATTTTATCTCTTCATTAAAGTGAGACCACTAATGGCTCACCCTTTCTTAGCCATCACTAAGTACTGTGTACAGTGAAAATGTGTAAGTCTGAATCCCTTTGAACAGTAACCCCCAACTTGCAGCCTCTTAGTTGACCTTCCTGTAATCAGTGTGAATCAGTGAGCCTTCGTGGAGTGTGTGTGTGTGTGTGTGTGTGTGTGTGTGTGTGTGTTGGGGTTTTTACTGTTTCTCCAGGAATCCAATAAGGAATGAAAATTCACTGTCAGGAGACACTGTGAAGACTCTCAAGATGGAGCAGACATCTGCCGACCTGAGTCAGTATGAGGACACAGCTGCTGCAGGCAGGGAACTCTGGGTTTGAGCCTGCTGTCCCCCTTCCTCTGAGCCCCAGGCCCTCTCACGCCCACAATGACCATCCTGTCTAAACTGAAATGGATACAGAACATGCTGTGCCCACAAGGTTGAGCCAGTGACCTTCTGTCTTCTGGTCTCCTTCTCCGTCCACTTACACATGATAAATGCATAGAGGTGTGTGGATACAGGGACCTCAGAGTGAATGTTACTCACTGGGCTTAGAGCCATATAAACCCATCAATTTCTCTTTCTTTCTGTAACATATAAGTGAAAACCACAGGAGAGAAAATGCTTGTCCTCCTGCCTACTTGAAAATGCTATGTGTACATGTTTATGTGTGTGTGTGTGAGAGAGAGAGAAACAGATGTAGAGACAGACAGAAAGAGAGACTTTCAAGCCTCTTTCTTTACGAAGTTCTCAGTAAATCCATTTTACTTCTCAAAGTGTGAAGGAGGCAGAAAACACAGCCATGTCTGTAGGATTTGCTTTCTTACCCAGCAAGCATAGAGGCTGTGTTCATTGAAATGTTGGCCATTATTCTATTTGACTTCTCTGATGTTCTCAGGTTGATATGTTTAAGATTAATGAGGCATTAGTTCTCAATCAAGAAGCCATAATCAAGAATACCCATTTAGCTGCAGCGAGTTGTGTCGCTGCATTAATTAATATCATTTGACCTTTGTATTTTGGGTGGGATGATGTATCGCCGCATTTTCCTGAGCAGTGCCATAAAATTGATAGCTTGAATATTGCCGCTCGTATGGCCGAATGGTTCGTTTAAGTTAAATACTGTGCTGGTAATTAATATAGGATAGGTAAGTCTGGGAAGATGATACATATTAATTCTTATTTAGTGAAGCAAGCCCTGCTGGGTGGGAGATTCAGTGCTTGGACTGCTTCATCTGAAGCACTTTGGTGCTGGGGACATTGACATTTAGAGGAAAATTCTCCTGAAGGTACATCATATGGAATCGTTTTCTAACCTGGAGATCATGTCTACAAACATTTAAATATACAGATGGGACAGAGCCATGGGGGCTTGTTGGACCCTCCACATGAGCGTTTCTCCAATTATAGTGGGTATATTACTCAAATGTAGACTCTCTAAAGTCTTGGATGCACTGTGATTGTTGCATTCTTTCAGGTGGTGCTGATGCTGCTAGGCCAGGCACCAAAATTTTTGTAGCAAGTTTCTAGGTGAGACGTTGACCAACCTTTTTTGTTAAGGTTCAGAGAGTAAATATTTTTGGCCTTTAAAGCCATACAGTCTCTCTTGCAACTACGAAACTCTGCCCTGATGTGAGGAAATAGCCATAGATGGTATGTAAACAAATGGGCATGGCTGTGTTTCAATAAAACTTTATTTTACAAAAACAGGTGGCAGGTTGGATTTGATCCATGGGCAGGAGTTTGCTGGCCCCTGCTGTTCCATGTGGATAGGGCTGTTTTATTCACTACCATGTTTTAGTGCCTAGCAAAGTCCCAGGTCCATGATAGGGAATGCAAAAACTATCTAAGGGTTGATTGATCTACATCATTTCTTCAATGGCAAGAGCAGATCAACCTGGCCCCCAGTATAAGTTATATCTGCTGATGCAGGGAACCAAATGTCCCCACTCTAGACTCCTATTTGTTCTCACTGGCTGTGAGTTAAGGGGGAGAGGAGCAAGGAGAATGTGCCCCCTTTCCACAACCATTGATTGATCTTATATGAGATCCAAATATACTCCAGTCTTCTCAAAGTACATTTATGTGTGTCTATTACTCTATTTACAGAAATTTGATCAAAGATGCACATATCACACCATAACCTGCTTTGAAAACTTAATAATGTTTTAAAAACGTCTTTCCACACCCCTAAATATTCTTTACACAATTATTTTTATTGGCTGTACAATATTCCATATTTTATTTAACCAGTCTTCTATGGGAGGACATTTATGTTGTTTTCTTTACTCTAATTGCCAAGTGCAAAATATTGCTGAACATATATTTTAGAGCCCAAATCCGTATATTGTCTTAGAAAAAATACCTGAATAGGGAATTTCTGTGTAGAAAGGCAAGCACACTTTCAAAGTTTTTGATCCCTTAAGACTAATTGCCCTCCATGAATTGTAGAGTCCTATCCAAAGTACATGATACTACCTGCTTTCATAAAAATTTTTGAGGAGGATCTTTGAGAAGAAAAAGATAAACCATGCTTAGGGATGATTATTTTGCCATGTGGAATAGGGAATGCAGAAATGTTGGGGGGTGGGAGAGAGACAAATCTTTGTGTGTCTAACTATTACCCTACAGCCTTGACTTTAGAATTAAGTTCTCTAAAAAAGAAGGACAGACAGAATTTTTGGATACTCTAAGTAAGCTTTGCTTCATTACAAGCATAGATTTTGTTCAAGCTTGGTGGGCAGTCTACATGGAAAGAAGAAGAAGCCTTGGACTCTTAGGTCCCACTGATTTATGCAGTATAATAATGGGAATGGAGTAAGATGGGGCTTTGGTCAGTCTTGCCATTTCATTATAAGGAAAGAAACCCTGAATTGCAACAATGATTCTTTCTCTAGGGGCTCTGGGAGCTCTGCTGTAGGGAAATTCTCTCCACTCCATCACCGTTTTACCATAAGGAGAGAGACCCCACACAAGCCATGCTTCTGAATAGAAAACCATGAGAACCAAGGTCAGGACAATTATTAGGTTTCTTGAGTGTCATATCAGGTTGGAGTACTTCAGGGAGATGTGAGGTTGATGTATTTTTTTTTTTTTTCCTGCTCCCAATGAGCAATGAGAATTTTGCTATGTGTAAAAGTGGAGGTCCCAGCAGGAAACTGGTGGCGCATTCAAATGGATTAGCTTGAAGGTGAGGGGTTATTTACAAAAGCATGGATAGGGTATGGGAAATTCACAAGGGATAATCTGTACTCTGAGACCAGCATAGTATCAGGGAGACAGTTACCATGTCGAGGACTGAAGGGGGAAGAGAGGGAGCAGTTACCAGGACCTTCAGGTGGTGGGCACTGTGGGATATAATAGGGAAGTACAGACAGCTTGCAGCTACCCTCAGGGACAGTCTAGGGAGTCAATATCCCAAGCTCACTCTCCTCCCTCCATCTCTATTGATGCTCCCCATTGACCAAACCCATCTGGAAGCCAGAGGCAAGGAAACCCATTGATGTAGTTTGTCCAGATCAGCCTCTTGCCTGAGCATAGAGCAGAGTGGAGACAGGTGGAGCTTGGATCTCTGGGTAAATAGAAGGTGGCTGCATGGATTACTTAATCTTACTGTTCCCTAGGGCAACACACTTTGGTTTAGACCTGAATCTGTGAGCATCATGAATTTATGGCCACATGATATGATTTTTGAAGTCCAGTGCCTAATCAAATGCCAACCCTGGGATATTAGATGGGAATTGCATGACTATGTGGCAGGTGCAGTGGCACACACCTGCACCAAGTCCCTGACAGGTTCCTTTTAGATTGTTTTAAGAGCTCCTTGAAGATCTGCCAAATTTCTAGACTGACTGGACATTCAGATAATTTATCCTGGGTCCCAGATGATAAATGAACTATGCCAAGGAAAACAAAATATTGATTTCATTTTTAAAGATAGAAGAGAAATGGTTTTTACATTCACCCCAAGGCAGCCCATCCAAGAGCAAAATGAGCCTCATTCTCATAAAATTTTCTTTTAAATCTAACTCAATTTGCCAGAGCCTCAGATTCAATGTGTAAACCTGTTTCATTTGGTTTTATGTAGTTTTATGTTTTTGTTAATTTAGTTTTCCTTTGTTTGCATATTATGAACCATTTGCTAATTTTTTAAATGTTGGGATATTTGACATAAAATCTGAATTCTCACTTCTTTTGAAACATGAAAATGTGTCCATATTGGACTTTTATTACCACGTAGGAAAAAAAAACTATTGGAGCCAAGAATGGGTTTTCCTCTTTATCTGGTGCCTCCCCAGTTGCTCCTGGTCATCATTCCTGTAGGGGGTTTGAATTTTCAGTCTTTATAAACTCCTAGGTCCCTGCAAAGAGGGCATAGTCTCAACCCAGCCTTATTGTTTTGTTCTGAGGAGAATTCATGGACATATATACCAGATTCTCCAGACATAGAAGTTTTTTCCTGGAGTGACTTAGAGCTCTGTGAGAAGTCTCTAATATTCTCAACACTTGGACGTCATTGCAATTTTTTAAATTTGGAAGAAATTGAAGTAGACCACACAGACCTTTACATTTGCATTGTCTTTAACAAAAGAGAATGAAGCATTGTCAAAAGCAAATAATAGTATAAATCAGATACTGGGTTGGGGAGAAGTTATCAGGGGGCCTAAGTGGGCAAGCTTGATTTTTGAGTGTTTAAGCTTTGGTATATCCAAGGCTGGTGTCTTTTCAACAAGGTAGTGGAATTCTCTTTATTTCAGTGAAATGTATGTGGGTACTCAACATGTAAAACAGATCAAAGCTGAGGGGGGGGCTTTCACAGAAATGAAGTGGAGGGGAGGGTACAGAGCCACCTTTCACTCTTCTCTACATTTCTTTCCTGGTGATGGAGTAGCCCCAGTGGCACCTCTTTTGTGTCCTAAAGTGCAAAGATGTCCTCCTATCCTAATGATTTTTCTGTTTATGGCACATGAGAACCTCATGAAATATCCATCCATTATTAACATAAAAATGATATTTTTTTACATATTCTCTCTAGTCTGTGTCTTGCTTGGCACCTATGTTAGATGTTCCTATGTATATAAAAATTTATGTCATATTGCAGATAGATTTTGACTAGTTCCAATTGACATCTCCTTGAGCTCATTAGGATTTTTCTTATTTTATGATCTATGAAACATTTCTCAATGGAAGATGCTGACATATCTGCATTTTCCAGTCTAGAAAATCTATCTGAGCAAAATTTTACAGAAAACATTTATCCTGAATCAATTGAACTCTCCACTAATTATAAGCTGTCTTAGCCCTCTGTTCAAGGAACATGACAGAGTTCTTGAGTGAAGAAGGGGGCTCAAAAACCATCAGCAATTCATTAGTTATCTGTACCTTTCTGAATGGTCCTTTTTGTTTTGACTCCTTAGAGTTTATGTCTAGCCTCCTACCAGCACTGCCCTTCCATTATTTACTCATCTCTTCCCTTCTATTTTGTCTCTACCACAGGGCTTTTGAATATGCTTTTCTAAATGCCTAGAATGCTTCTTCATGCCTCTTTCCCAAATTTTGAGTCTTCCTCTATCTCAGTTCAAACATCTCTCCTTCAGGTGAGGCTTTTTCTAACTATTAGACCATGTCCAACTCCTCCCCTCTAAAGGCTTTCATTGCAGCTTATTAATACTCACTTATTTGTATGATTATTTTATTTTTTTTAAGTTCAAGTTCCCTTAAAAATAGGACCTGAAATAATACTTACATGCTAAGGCTTTATAGAGACATACAATGCCAGGACAGCTAAAATGAAGGAAAAAGGGAAGTGAGGCAGGAAAGACTGCAAGCGTATACAAAACAGTGTGCTACTGAGCTGGCCACAGCTTTATAGGAAACTATGGTGAGCTGCTCCATTACATGGGTGGTCTCCAGGGTAGGCTGTACGGGACTACCATACCTTGGAACAGTTTGTTGAAAGGGAGAAGAATAGGTCTGCTATGGTCTTTCAATCTCCTTTAATTGGCCAAATTCGCTCCATGGGAGAATGAACACACCTGTATTTACAAGGTATATTACCCAGCCCCTTAGGGCAGCTCCTGGGGAAGCCAAGATCCCATGCTTCACAGTGTAATACTTCTTATAAACCCAAAAGCAGTAGGAGGAACCATAGGTTTCATGAGTCTGGTTGGATTGTGCTTGGATTGTGAAATCATGGCAGGTATGATGAAGGTCATGCCAGAGCCCAACCTAAGGGAGGCTGTAGCAGCCAAGGATTGTTAGGAGATGCGGCAGTAGTGGAGGCTGGACTTCCCATTGAGGAAAGGGCCAACGCACAGGGGATTGGTGGGCCTGAAAAAATTCTGGGGAGTGTAAAAGTGTGGTCCCATGCATGCTTGTCTATGTCTTCTATCTTGTAAGCACTATGAGGTTAAGAACTGCATTTATTTGACTCTGCTCAATATTGTATATTCAGCCCCTAAAACAGTGCTTGGAAATGGAGTTAACTCAATATTTGTTGAATGGGTAGATGGGTGGGTGGATGGATGGATGGATAAATATGTCAATGTTCATTGAAATCTCCTAGCCTCTGTTTTCCTTTTTATAAATCACAGGTAAATTCTCGTTAGCAAGTGGCAGCAGTATCTGATTGATTGGGAAACCCTCTTTTGCACATGATGAAAACCCTATGCTCTGCTACCTGGGAGTCTGGAGCTGTCCAGCTGCTGTGTGGGTCCTGGAATCCTGAGAATCCCCAATGAGATGTTTTTTTCTCTAGATTGTCACTTTCCTCTCAGGGTTTAAGTATTATTGGTTTACAGGCACCAAGGTCTAGGTGATGTAAGAAACCATTAATGGTGTGGCTTTTGGAGCTCTGAAAGGTAATATTTTCTGAGTGTCTTCCATGGGCAAGGCATAGTAAGTACCCTGCACAAATTATTTAATCCTTAGCAAAGTTGTATAGGGCAAACTTTCCTGAGTGATGGAATTGGGACTTGAACCCAGTTTTGTCTGACCCTGGGGCCCATGATTTTAACCTCTGTGCTGCCATTTTCTAATATATGCATGTGTGTGTTATACAAGATGGGTTTTAGATACTTCACCAACAAGATTATTCATTTTAGTGGTTATATGTTTGCTTAAATACATATTAGAACAATATTAGTTTTTAATTTAGGATAATGTTTGAATTTAAAAATACATTAATTTAAAAAAAGACACTTCCAATTTTAATAAAAATATTGAGTATATAATAGTACAGCTGGTACAAATATGGCAGAAACCATGAGGGTGGCACAGGATGACTGACGTTTAGGAAATATTGGACTATGCTAAATGAAATATCCAAAGGGACTCAGAACCCCTAAGTCCTACCTCAACTGCTTCCCCTAATTCTTTAAGCCTGAAGGATCTATAGTTCTTAAGCTGTTGTTAACTGCTGTGTCCTTTACATGTTTTTCATTCTAGGCTAGTAAGCTAATCAACTATTAAGAACTAAGGGAGTCATAAGTGGAAGAGAAGTTTTGACATGGGAATCAGAAGAAGTGGTTAACTATAGATAGGTATACTACTTAGTAGGACTCCTATTCAGCACGGGCTGCACCTTTGCATTTTCAACTACTTTTGATTCCCTTTCTTTTAAAATAGGAAGTCTTTGCCCCTAAGTTTGGAAGAAAGGCTGAAGATGTGATAACATGATCTGACCCCATACTTGAGAGAAGATCGCTAAGATCTCTGCCAGTGTCTCATTCCCCTACCCTTAAGAGTTTCCAGAGAGCACTCCATTCCTAGCACATAGCGGGCACTTAGAGAAATGAGTTAATTTTTGTAAAGTTCTTAGAAGTGTGCCTGGCACATCTTAATCACTATATTTGTGTTTGTTATTATCTTTAGTATTATTAGACTAGTATGTTGATTGAATGGGTTAGAGCCGAGGAAGTAGAAAAAGCATGGTTTTCAGGATCCATGGGAGTTGTATGTTAAGCCTCTCTTACCTGCTGTATGTATGCTCCAGCTTCCTTCACCCTGTTCTCTGCTCTGCAGTAACAAGATCCTGGGTCCTCTAGTGGCCATTTGGATCTGGCCATTGGAGGGCATCCTGGCTAGAAATCAGAGGGAAGGATAAGAATGAGGTCAGGGTATTTGTTCCTCTGGCGCCCTCTCTGAGATTTCCTGTGCCCTTTACCTGAAGGTCAGTATTTCTTTTCTCAAGCACCTGTTCTGAACAGTTCTGACTTTCTGAGTTTACTTTATGACTCCCCCTCACCCTCTTGTTCCTTGAGACCTAGGGATAATGATGGCTTTGTTGGTATTAGTCTATGTTGATATTAGATCTGGGGCCTTGGACAAGTTCCTCAACCTCCCTTGGGCTTAGTAGCTTCATCTACAAAACAGCTAAGCCAGGGTCTCAAACTCAAATGTCAGGGACCAGGCAAGTGTCTCAAATGAGTGAAGTGGGTCTGTACCCAGCCTGAAGCCTCTTCTCAGTTCCCACCATGACCATGCAAGAAAGCAGGCTCAGGTGACCAGACACTTTGATTTGTAAAGAGAATCCAGAAATCCAGCTTGTGTATGTAGTCTCTTGATTTGAAAGTGTTGGAAAATAAACGTTAATTTTGAAATACCAGGCAGGCCAAAATTTGGGTTAAGAGTTATTGAGAAGACCACAGGTAATACATACAAGGCAGTGTTGCACAGTGGTTTGCAACGCTGACTCCAGAGACTCACTGCCTTGATTTGAATGAAGGCTCTGTGCTTACTAGCTAGGTGATCTTGAACATTTTACTTTGCTTCTTTAAGCCTCAGTTTCCTTATCTACAAAGTGGAGATAATCTTATACCAGTCTCATAGGGTCATAATGAGGATTAAAAGTTCATATTTGAAAAGATATAGGAGACTAGTACATAAAAAGCACTACATAAGTGTTGGTAAATAAAAATGAGTAAGTATGATATACTTGATATAATGCTTGGCATATTGGAGATTTTCATTATATGGGGGCTTAAGCAAATGAATGTCCAGATTTTAACTATGGGAATATAAACACAAATTTCTCCAGCTTCTTGTATATTATTAAGTCAACATGAATTCCCAAAATAACGGAAGCTTTTAATTTCATTTCTCCCTCCAGAATGGTCTATTTAATGCCAGTTGCCTTGAGTTAGTGGTGTCTGACTTCAGAGGTCCTCATCAGGGTACATTGATACTCAGCCCTAAGATTGTTCTAATAAGCTTTATTGACTTGCTGAACCTCAGAGTTCTTTTTATTGACATGCGGTGTAAATCATTCCATCTGACATTTGAATGTCCTTTCTGAGAAACGTGTTAGACCTTACATGGGTACTGAGCTCCTGATGATGTGTGCATTCCTTAGTCAAGCGTGCAATGCCTTAGATGAAGATATCACACACACGGCCTTGTTTTAAACCAAGATTGGATGGGGGAAAGGCCATGAAATTTTGTTTTGTTGGGAAAAAAAGCTTTTTCTGAGCTATGGGAAGGCTGTACATTTTAATGGAGCTATCGTTATTTCCTCTGCCTTTAGAAGGGAGAGGAAGCCAAGAGGCCATTGCTTAATATTTGGTAGCTTGAGAAGTACAGATAGTAATACACAAGCTTGCTTTGCAGAGAGAATCATATGACTTTGCATTCAGAAACTTTTCTTTCAAATTTATTCTTAAAAAGGGGAAGGAAACACACCCTGCAGCTGAAATTTTCTAATACAATAGCCATTTAAGGAACCATCATGCCTTCCAGGAATTCAGTTTCTTGGATAATGTTTCATGAGCCCATCTGGACACTCATTCCCTTCCTCAGTCATTCTGCCAATGTTTATTGGGCATCTGCTATGGGCCAGGCACCTGCTAGTGCTGGGAGTACATTGACAAATGTGACAGTGTCCCTGCCCCTGAGAAGCTCAGGATCTACTTGGGAAGATAGGAAATTGATAATTAAAATACAAGGCATTAACTGTTACAATAGAGCAGAGGTTTTCAACTTTGGCACTGCTGACATTTGGGGCTAGATCATTCTTTGTTGCGGGGGCTGCCTGTTCACTGTAGAATGTTGAGCAGCATCCCTGGCCTCTACCCACTAGATGCCAGAATAATCCTCCCTCCAGTGATGATAACCAAAAATGTCACTAGACACTGCCAAACATCCCCTGGGGAACATTGCAGCCCCTGTTGAGAACCAGTGTTAAATAGAGACATTTACACAATTTCTTGGGAAAGGAGCAACTGATTCATCTAGGAGAAATGGGGTAGGTTTTTTAGAAGGATGATGGCATTGGGGCACCTGGGTGGCTCAGTCATTAAGCGTCTGCCTTCGGCTCAGGTCATGATCCCGGGGTCCTGGGATCGAGCCCTGCATCGGGCTCCCTGCTCAGCGGGGAGCCTGCTTCTCCCTCTCCCACTCTTCCTGCTTGTGTTCCCTCTCTTGCTGTCTCTCTCTCTGTCAAATAAATAAATAAATAAAATCTTTAAAAAAAAAAAAAGAAGGATGATGGCATTTGAGCTGGGTCTTGAGGTAGAAATATGGTTCAACAGCCAGTGAAATAGAAGTTTAGCACTTCAGGCAAAGGGGTTACAATGGTATGGCAGAACATAGACTATTTAGAGAACATTGTGTAGTTCTTTGTAGGTGAAATTAGACTGCATGGCAGATAAGGCTATAAGGGCACGCTTGGGCCAGTTCATGGAGAGTCTTATGTGCCAAGAAAAATGTTTAGACTTTATCCCATAGGTAATGGAGAAGCAATGAGTTTATTAATTAGATAAGTAGTGTGTTAATATTTGTGTTGTATGGCTTATTTGATTGTTCACTACCTGGTAATAGCACCCCCATTTTCTTTGGGGTATTACCTGTCCACCATTCTGAGACTGATGGTTTAGGTGGGGTTGAACTCATACTTTGGGTCCATTGATCTGGCTAACCAGAGCACTGGTATCCACCTCATCATGTGATTAGTTCAGTGGTGGGCATGTGATCTCATCCAGGTCAGTGGGGGCACATTCTAGGAATAAAAGACATTCTCTTTCTGCTGGGGTTACTAGTTTGGTAGAATACTATCTTCAAGTCTGGACTTATTGGAGGACATCTTGACACAGCAATTAAAGAGTGGGCCAAGAAGGACACCAAAATAGAGGAAAGTAGGAACAAGAGACAAAGAGAGAATGATCTTCATTGTTTGAGCATTTGGTCCCAGTAGTGCCTAAAACCAGTGTGCTTTGGAACTTTTACCCACATGTGTCAATAAGTCATGTTTCTAGTTTATACTGGGTTGAGTTGAGTTTCTGTAACTTGGAAGGGGAAGAGAGAGACCTGACAAAGTATTTAAAACATTGTTCTTGGATATCTAGAGAATGGAGCATGGGCAGGGAAAGGTTTTTCACAAGAAGACCAGTTAAGAGGCTAGTGTACCAGTCCAGACAAAAGATAAGATGCAGTGAGTGGAAATGAAGGGAACCGAAGAGAACTGAAAGAGGAAATAAGACTTCCTATCCAACATGTTGAGTTGCATGCATGGCTTGCAAGCCCCCACCCATGACACTGATGCATCCTTTCTTCTCATGTCTGCGCCATCCATTTAGGATTATACGTTCCTGGGAATGGGAATATGATAGCACCTAAGATGACACTAAATTATCCCTCTCTCCTGGAATCTGCATTCTTGGGTAACCTCTTCTCTGTAGGTATGGAGTGGACTTCTTGATTCACTTCAAATGTGTGGAATATGACAGAAATAATGAGATATCACTTTCAAAATTGGGTCATAAAAAGACAGTGACTTCCCTTTTGGGTGCCCCTTTCTTTCTTGAGGGAAGCAGCTGCCATGTTGTGAGCTGCCCAACTAAGAGGCTAGGAACTGAGGTTGAACACCAGCCAACAAACTCTCAGTCCAAGAACCTGTGAAGAACAGAATCCTTCCAACAATTGCATGAGTGAGTTGTGGGAGCAGATCCTTCCGTAGTTGACTCTTGAGATGAAACTACAGCCACAACTGACAGTTTGCAGCCTTCTTAGAGACTTAAGCCAGAGGCACCTATTAAGCTGTGCCCACATCCTGATTCATAGATACTATGAGTTAATGTTTTCTGTTTTGAGCTGCTAAATTTTGGAGTAAATAGTTCTGCATTTGAGATAAATATTACAGTGGGATTTAGTTCCTATTTTATGTTATATACATAGTAGGCAATCGATAAATACTTGTAGAATAAGTGAATAGATTCATTATAAACAGCAGCCCCAGATGCTTGGCAAATAGCCAGATAACAATGGTATGTAGGGTGCTTGAGACATAGGGGTGGAAACTTAGCTGAGAGTTGAAGGGTGGAGAGACCTTCAGGATCTGGCAGCTATGGGGACATAAGTGGCACATAGGAAGTGACTTTAGAGAAGTGTGTAAAAGAGTGGGATGCCTTTAAGGAGGGTGGTTCTAGGCAGAGTAGATAGAAAAAGAGATTATTATGGAGCAGCTCAGAGGCAGGAAGATGCCAGGAAGGGGTATTTCTGAAACCAGAGAGAGGTGTCAAGGGACTGTCAATACATCAGATGATGAAGAGATAGCAACCAAGATTAAGGACTGAACATGGCCATGGGGTAGGTCAGGAAGGGCAGTCATCAGGTAAGAAGATGCTAAGATCATAGCTTCAGTGGAATTGTATGAACAGAAAAAGCAGATTGCAGTAGGTCATTGGATGATGGAGAAATGGAGGTGATAAACACGGTTAGATCGGTAATAGAGGTAGACCCAAAGTAATAGTGCCATTAAGGTTGAGGAAGAGTTGGGAGAGGAGGGTTAATGTAAGTGAGCTTCAGCATATTTACATCCTGACAGCCAGGAGAGTCTGAAGACAGAGCAGAGGGAGCGATTAACTGGTGGAGAAAGATCCTGGAGGAGGGGTGGAAAGATGGAAGCAAGGCACTCCAGCAGGGCATTTAGCCTTGGCACTGAGACGTGTGTTCAGATAAGTACTTACATTTTGGTTCAACATCTGTCCTGTGCTGTTCTGTTCTGTATTCTCTGTGAACTACTCCAGAAAAATGTGGTTGCTTTTATTGCCAAGTCGCTTAATTGCCTTACGGAATAATGGCAAGCAAGCTAGTCTTGGAGCTTTTGAACATGGAGACGAATCAAAGCAGGAAGAGGTAGAGAAATCAAATAGACTGATGGCCTTTTCACTGACAGTCTTTTGAGTTGGTTACCCTTTCTTTTGTCATCTAGTAATGGTTGCTGACATCTGCAAAATACTTTTTGAACTAAAAATAGAGAGGAATTGTAGAAAATTCTACATGTTATCATCAAGCATATATGGTTTATGCTTTGCCTTTTCCCCCCCTTTTGTCTATTAATAAAAGAACTTCTCATGCAAATGCCAGGTCCGGACCATTCTTCAACAGTGCTTCCAGGATTGCTACCACTTCGTACTGTCTAAAAAAGACCTATCAAAAAGGAATGATGGTCAACTTTTTTGGTATATGTTGGTCTACCACCTAAAACTGCCAATGCCTTTTCACTTGTTTACACTTTATCCTCACACCAGTGAGTTAAGTAGGGCTTTCATGCAAAGAAACTGGTTCAGCAAGGCTTGACTGCCTCCACGCTGCCTACCTGGGACAGGAACGGAGGCTCCTGAAGCCTAATTTGTTTATTCTCACTAATGCATTACATCACTGTTTCTTAGTCCTACTTATGGTTACAGAGACTCCGAAATGGCACTTCGTGAGTGGTCCCAGGGGCTCCTTGCAAAATACCTGTACATTTTAATATATTCATGGTGCATAATCAGTGCTTCAGAATCTTACTAACAATTACCTCTTTTCTGTGAGTTTGAGAGCACAGCAAACAATTGTGTTTTCACAGAGAAGGGAAATACCCATGCACAGAACCCTCAGATCTTTAAATGTTGAATTCCCATTCTCTCCCCGCTTCCAACCCTATCCACAAGTCATTCTGCTGTTGGACTAATCACACAGGTACTTGGCACACCTGTGGTAGGAATACGTGTGTGTGTGTGTGTGTGTGTGTGTGTGTGTGTGTAATTTGAAAAATCAAATTCCCAGGTCTCATTCCAGACTTTGTGAATCAGAATCTGTAGAATGGTGCCCAGGATCTGAATTTTGGTAAACATCAGAGAGAATTTTTATATATACCCTGGTTTGACAACCACAGGACATTTGGACACTGGATCAGTGGAGCTTCATAGGTAATAAAAGGTACAGTTTCTTTCCCTTCCTACAGGGCACATCATTGACTGTGCCTGCAAAGCCAATATGTCCCCTTTTTTCTTCTTGGGGACACTGAGAATATAGAAGATATTGTCATTGCCCCACACCCTCAGACTCCTGTCCCAGTCCCTAAGTGTTTAGCATTACATACATGCATTCTGGACTTCCAAATATCAGCACCATTGCCTAAGGATTTTCTCTGACCACTAGATTCCACTCTTCCTGTGCCCAAGGAAGGCTGAAGTGGCATTGGGTTAATACACTACCATCCTCAACTAACCCTTAAGCAATGGCCAACATGAATAATTGTATAAATACTCAAGCTTCTTTGAACCCTGGGTGGAATAACCATAGGGGGCATTTCTACCCTGGCTTCCAGAATTCTTTAGTGGGAATAATCTCCAGTTAATCACTGTGATAACAGCTTGACAATACACTTTTTGTTGTCTCCTCTCCCTTCCCTAACTTACTTTCCCACTCCCTGGCCATTGTTTCCTCGGTTTGCCTCCCAAATTTACATGCACTCAAATATTTGTCTCAGGGTCTTCTTCTGGGAAAACCCAAAAGAGTATCTATAGATTAATGCAGCAGAGCATTTTTTTTAAATTTTTTTTATTGTTATGTTAATCCCCATACATTACATCATTAGTTTTAGATATAGTGTTCCATGATTCATTGTTTGTGCATAACACCCAGTGCTCCATGCAGAACGTGCCCTCCTCAATACCCATCACCAGGCTAACCCATCCTCCCACCCCCCTCCCCTCTAGAACCCTCAGTTTGTTTTTCAGAGTCCATCGTCTCTCATGGTTCTTCTCCCCCTCCGATTTCCCTCCCTTCATTCTTCCCCTCCTGCTACATTCTTCTTCTTCTTTTTTTCTTTCTTAACATATATTGCATTATTTGTTTCAGAGGTACAGATCTGAGATTCAACAGTCTTGCACAATTCACAGCGCTTACCAGAGCACATACCCTCCCCAGTGTCCATCACCCAGTCACCCCATCCCTCCCACCCCACCCCCCACTCCAGCAACCCTCAGTTTGTTTCCTGAGATTAAGAATTCCTCATATCAGTGAGGTCATATGATACATGTCTTTCTCTGTTTGACTTATTTCGCTCAGCATAATACCCTCCAGTTCCATCCACGTCGTGCAGCAGAGCATTTTGAGCCAAGCCTAGAGTAATGCTGTGGGGAAACTCAGAGAAAGGAAAACCAAAGAAGGCATGCAAACATGCTTCAAGGAAGAGTTCACTTTTTACCAAATGCCCAAACTGTATCCTCTAGATGTTTATAGTTCGAATCCCAAATTTTAGCTATTTTCTGTTATTTCCTCATACTACTATATAGTCTTGAAAGATATTCCCAGTGATTCTTTTTAATTCACAGATTTGTGCCTCTTAATAGAAGTATAAGGAATAAGTAGAAATAATAAGTGTGTAAATGGAGAGCATAGTAATGCATACTTTGACCATGATTTACAGATATTTTATTTCTCAGAGCATCTATAACCCACCAGTAACCACTGCAAATGCATATTCTTCCTTGTAAGATTGCATATTTCATCCTAAGTGGCTTAAGTATCTTTACTTATCCATTTGTAATAAAATGACTAGGACTTAAAGTAAGTGCATTTGAAAGAAATCGATTTTCAATACTCTGTGCTGCTAATACATGGAACATTTTTTCCCCCTGAGGTGTTAGTACATTAAGGCAAAACTATTTATGTTCTGATTATAAATTCATTAACTATTTACACCTCATTGACTTACAACTTTTATTTTTTCTTAAGTCTCACTTTCAAACTTCATGGTTGACTTTACTGGAACTATTCAAAGTGCTGTTTACATTTTTAAAAAATACATATATTTTTAGTAGGACTTTAGAATATGTACACAATTTTTCTGTCTCATGGCCTTTGGACATTCTGTACCTAAAGAGAGATTTTGGAGATGCAGCAAAGCATGCCATGGCCCTGAAATCAGACTGCTAGTTTTGTAAGCTTTGAAAATTTGCCTTTTTCTTCCTCTGAGCCTCAGTTTCCTTATCTGAAATATGGGAATACTAATAGTACCTACCCAACAGGGCTTCCCTGAGGCTAGATGTCATGTCTGAGGTTTGGCAAAGAGAAAGTTCTCAAAAAAAATTTTTTCCCCTCAAGTCCTAAGCAGGGATATAATTACTTATTACCTTATCTAGTGGGAGAATAAAACTCCCAATTCACCATTCAGTCTTGAGTGAGTGAAATTGGCAAGTGCCTTTTGCTAATGGCCACTCAGACTCAGAACTTACTTTCAAAGCTGGAAGAAAGGACGTTGTGGTCAGCTCCGCACAAACTGCCTCGACAGGTCATTGAGGATTGTGGTGAGTTTGTTCTCTTTGTTAGTTTAAGGCAGTCTGGGTGTTGGTCAGAACACTCAGCCCAATATGAAGCATCTAGAGGAGTGAGATGGAATAATCAAAGTGCAGAAAGCAACAGAATTGCCAAGACCACATTGCATTTCTTCAGCTTGACCCTGCTGTATAGCTTTTATGTGGAAGTCACCACTCATTTCATCTGAGCAGTTCCCATGTGCCAGGCTTGATGCTGAGGGGCTTCTCTGGGGTTATACCATTTAATTCTTGACACCTTGGTCTGAACCCTAAAACAACAACTTAATAGCTTGGTGACTGTGAGCAAGTTTCTTCATTTTTCTGGACCTCAGTTTCTTCATGTGTAAAATGAAGATAATAATAAAACCTGGTTTATGAAATTGTTATGAGGGGTCCATGAGAATATGAGTGGAGGTTTTGACCATGATGCTTGGTACATAGTAAACCTGAGTAAATGCTAATCATTATTACTGCATCACTACTATTACTAGTGGTAGTACTACTGCTATCACTATATTGATGAGGATGCTTTAGATCAGTGGACCTTACCCTGGGTGATTTTGCCCCCCAGGGAGAGTATGGAAATATCTGGAGACATTTCTGGTTCTCAGAATTGGTAGGAGGGATTAGGGGGTGTTAGACAGTCAGGGAGTGCTTCTAGCATTGAGCGAGTAGAGGCCAAGGATGCTGCTAAACATCCCACAGGGCACAGATAGCCCCACCACCACAAGGGGTTATCTGATCCAAAATGTTAGTAGTGCTAAGTTTGAGAAACCCTGCTTTAGGCCACATACAATCTTAAACAAGTTTACACAATAAGGGATTACATCATCACAAGGAACAGAGAATGCATCTGTATGGTAGTTTTGAATGTTGACTGACTTAGCAGCTCCTCAATCTCATAGATGTTACTGGTTCTTTATTCTTTCCTGCTCTGTCATCCTCAGGCTGGTTGTAAGGTATTTATGGCAAGTCCAGAGATCATAACTACACAAGGAAACCTCTGGAATAAGGAAAAAAAACTTTTCTATGGTTTTCATTTGAGTCAAGAAAAATGTTTTCAGTAAGTCTATCAACCACCTTTTCCTGGATCAGATGACATGGACCCTATGATAATTCCTAAACTAATCACTTAAAAAGAGCCTAGAATTATCATGCTTGAGGATGTGGGTCAGATTCGATATCCTCTGTATTAATAGTTGCTAGTAATATATTAATTATGTCTTCATTATTTTTATCATCATCATCATCCCTATTTTTTTCTTTTCTTTTTTTCTGTTTTACACAAAGGAAAGTGGAGGATTAGTGATGTTTAAAAAATCTTGCTTAGTTCACATTGCTATTAAGTAATAGATACCTGATATGAAAACAGAATCTGTTACTCCAGAGCTTTATCCACTTCTTTCTTCAAGATATTTGATAGGGGTGCCTGGTGGCTCAGTGATTAGGCATCTGCCTTCAGCTCAGGTCATGATCTCAGGGTCCTGGGAGTCTGTATCTCCCTTTCCCTCTGCCCTTCCCTCCACTCGTGTGTGTGCTCTCTCTCTCAAATAAATAAATAAAATCTTTAAAAAAAGATCTTTGATAGTGGTTTTTTTTTTGTTTTTTGTTTTTTTGTTTGTTTGTTTGTTTAGTGAGAGAGCAGTGCAAATGGTAGTGAGGGGGAGGGACAGTGGAAGAGAGAATCAAGCAGGCACCATGACCAGCACTGAGCCCTCCCAGGGCTCAATATCATGACCCTGAGATCATGACCTGAGCTGAAATCAAGAGTCCGACGCTTAACCAACTGAGTAACCCAGATGCTCTGATAGTGTATTTTTTAAAGACATACTAAATGACATATAAATTAGCCCACCTTAAACCAAGGACACAACTTAGTCTCTATACTCATTATTGGCCAAACATTTGGAAATCTTTGTTCACTTGATTCTGACCATGCTCAAAATATTTGTTTCCAAAATGCCTTTTATATAAGCAGGCTCCCTTTCATTCTGCAGATCACTGAACCTCCCTTTTTATTTTTCTTACTCCAAGACCAACAGATTAGGAATCTCTACTTTCATGATGGTAAATCACTGACATGATTCTCTAAGCCTACTTAAATCATGTATGAGTTCTAATTAATGAACAGAAAGATAAGATACATCATGATTTGTGCTTCATGAACCCAGGTCTGACACAAAACAGACTTAATTTTGAGTCCTGGCTTAATCATTCACTAGCTCTGTGGGCCTGGCCAAGCCATTGAACTTTCTCCTTCTTTTAAGCTTTGGTTTTCTCATCTATAAAAAGGAAAACATAAAGCTACTTACACCTAGAGTTGTACTATGAGATTAAATGAGATAATACAATTCAAGAGCTTTTATAGTAAATGCCACATGCTTCTCATTTCTCTTGCTATTCTTTTCATCATGATTGTTAAAAGTCTTATTTATGTTACCATCACTGCTATCATCATCATTATTTGGGGGATGTAGGCAGGAGAGAAGCAGAGAAACCATCATGTTTACTATTTCAAAGACATTTTTTTTTTTTTAAAGATTTTATTTATTTGACAGAGAGAGACACAGTGAGAGAGGGAACACAAGCAGGGGGAGTGGGAGAGGGAGAAGCAGGCTTCCCGCCGAGCAGGGAGCCCGATGCGGGGCTCGATCCCAGTACCCTGGGATCATGACCTGAGCCGAAGGCAGACGCTTAACGACTGAGCCACCCAGGTGCCCCCAAAGACATTTTTAAACAGTGTGAAAGTTTGTATCTTTTCAGAAAAAGGAAACTCATTCCTAGACACTGGATGGCTCATTCTCACTATAAAATGCTTTGGTTAATATCAAACTCCTGAACTTCATGATAGATTGTGAGTTAGTTCAACCAATCAATAACTGTATATTGAGTATCTGCCATGTGCCCAATGACTGAAGGGGGAATAGAGAATATGAGGTGAAATCCATTCCCCTGTGGTCTTCAGACTATTTAATTAGTTCATTAGTTGACCCAGACTGTGATAAAGCTTTGAGGTAAGCCTGAAGACTGAGAACTTGAGGGCAAGGCAGGTCTTACAGAATACTAAGATTGTGCAAAGAATTTTATTGAATCAGAGTCATTTATAAATAAATTTGAATATAGTATCCTCTCTTCAGTGACTGCTATTGAAAAGTATCCTTTGGGAGGAGAAACAGAAGGATGGTTGATTACTTCAACTATTTTTAGTTTGCTTTTTTCATCCTTCTCCTATCCTAATATACCATTCATCATCCTAAAAATCCTAGAGTACTTTAGAGTAACCTACGAATCCCTAGAATTCACTAGATGTTTACAGTGATCATCTGGAGAAGTTCTTGAACAGATAGAAGATAACAGTAAAATGATCATTGAAGCATCAGTGAAGGCAGAACAATGTCCAGACCATGGGTACTGAAATTATGGATGGTAGGTCTTGGCATGCTTTAGAGTCATTCTCCCAAAATTTCCCTTTTGGTAAGGCAAACATGCCTTTTGTTTCAATTCAGGGCCCTTTATGAGCTTGCCCTAGCCTCCATCTTCAGCTTCATTATTCACTGCCTTGCCTTCTGCACTGCTTTCCAGACCCTTGAATTTAGCATGACTCTACTTATATTGAATAGATTTGCTGTTCCTTAAAGGAGTTATACTCCCTTTTGCTTCAGAGAGTCGCCTAAGCTGTGTTCTTCTCCAGGAATGTCCTTCACCCAACATTTGGGGTAATTCCTACTTATCTTCTCTGTTTAGAGGTGATCTCCCATAGAAAGCTTTGCCTGACCTTCCCCTTTCCCTAATGTCTGGCTATATGCTTCTGTTCAGTATGCGCCTAAATCTTTCAAAACTGTTGAGATCACTTATTTATGTACCTACTTATCCTATTAGAGTATAAGCTCCCTGAGTGCAGAGACTGTCTGGTTTATATAGGAAATGGTTTACAGGAGAGACTAGCCTTGAGTAAGGTACATGTTTGATGGCTGAAAGAATGAAGGACTAAATGAATGGATGAACACGTTGATCTCACCCTACTTCAAAGAGGTCATCCCATTTAGACAACGATGACCATAAGGGAGAAGGAAGGTTCACCAAACATTTATTGAACTTATTTATATGTTTAGCCCCAAGCACTGAAGAAAAGTCCTTGACATCAAGGACCTTTCAGTCTAATGGAGGAGAACATTTATAATAGGTGAAGACAAATGATATGATAAAATTATAAATAGAGGTGTTTAGGGAGTTCAAAAGAGGGACACTCGTCTTATCTGTGTGTATGCAGGGGTGTGTGGGGAGGTTGGGGTTGGCAGAGAGAAAGGGATGCCCAAATGGAGATCTAAAAGCTATAAACTATCCAGGAAAAAAGAATTTGTAGGAGTTTTCCAGGTTGGAGAAACAGCATATGCAAGGGATTGGAAACAAGTAAGAGAGGATTATCCCCAGATCATTGGGTCACCATAAAATGAGAGCCAGATAATCTAGAAGCTTGTAACCCATGTAGAAGACTACAGACTTTATCTTAGGGGGCCATGAGGAACCATAGGAAGATCCTAAGTTTGAAAGTGAGGAATAAAATTTACACTTTAGATGGATCTTGAGCACTTTGTGCAGGGTTATGCACTCTCAGCCAACTATGAGGCTTCAAAGTCATTCCTACCAGCTTTATGGAACACATTTTGACATATGTTTGGATCACAAATTGCAAAGTATTTTTCATGTCCAGTAGGAGGAGCCAAAGTCTCCATGTTCTTTATCACCACAGCTGGGCAAGGTCATGGTCCTGGGTTGTCCCAGGGACTGTCTAATTCAGCATCCCTCACTACCTAGAAGTGGCTCAAATGGAGGAATGACAGAGAAACTCTGCCTGGAATGTGAGAGATCACTGTGAAAAAGAAATGAATACTTTCCAAATGAATAGCATAATAGCATACTATATTGATCTTTACTCTAATTTTGTTTTAAATTGTAATGAATGTCTTCCTCACCCATATTAAAGCTTTCTTACGCCACAAGGCAACACAGGTACCAGTAAGTTATGGCTGATACTCAATGCTCATATATCTAAGCTTATTTCTACTCCAAAATAAGTCAGAGTCGACTCTGACCTTGACTTTGAGATAGTTAAATATGTTTTATTTCATTTCCAACAGAAAGATATATATTAAAAATAATAAAAGCACCCAGTGATTACCCATTTTAATGAAACAACAGCCAGTGTTTTTGCCTTGAATGATTGCATTCATTTTTTTCCCCTTCTGGAATAAAAATGAAGGAGCACAGAGAAACAATTCCTGTTAGTGAATTTGCACAAAACATTATATTTCAACAGAACTTCCCATTAACTGCCATTTATTTCTTCTCTCATTATTGATAATTTGCTTTTAAATTGAGAATACCTTTTTTACAACCCATCTTATCTCCCTGCACGGCTAGACAATTACATTTAAATTCGGTGGTTTTCCCATTGTAAACAGTTTCTGGAGGAAATGATTACAATGTTACTAACCCAGATTTATGGCTTCATTGTGCTATCAGTGAAGGATAAGAGACTAGTATAAAAGGAAAAAAGTTGTTTACATACAAATATATTATTATCAAAGAGAGTCCTAAGGAAGCATATGGTAAAACCAACCCAAATTGCAAAATCATCTACTGGGGCCAGTGACAGAGATGCCTTTCTGGATTTTGCAAACTTATTTTCTCAAACGATGATAAAATATTATGTTTTAAAAAATTCTAGTTGTCATTAGGAGTTTCCTTTCTTTGTTTTATTCTAATGTTGGAAGAAACCCTAGCCTGACAGGATTGCAGAGGAACTCCCATAGAGCCTGCTATTCGTTAGGCACTGGGAAACGCTCACGTTACAAAGCAAACACATGCAACATGGTCTCTACTTTTGGAAATCTCACAGCCCTACTTGGAAGAGGAGCCATACTGCAAATGCAAAAACAATCAAAGGGGTGGGCTGGAAAATGAACCTGAGCCTCAGATCAAGTGTGTAAGGCTAGAATCTGGCCTTGTCCAATCCCAGTTGTCCCTTAGAAGGCAGGGTAGTGCAGTGGTACATCCCATGAAATTAGGAAGACCTGCCCAGAAATCCTGGCTCCTTTCCTGACCTTCAGCAAATTATCACTCAATAGCCCTCAGACCTTCCTATGCAGCATAATCACCTAAAACGTTTATCCAGAAAAACAGCAACCCCCAAACAAACAAGCAAGCAGAGTTTCTGGCTCAGTGAGTCCAGGGTGGGACCCAGAAAAGAAGCATTGCTTTAACTTCTCTAAGCACCTGGTTGGGGAAACCATTAAACCTACAGTACCTACTTCATCAGGTTGTTGAGAAAATTCAATGTAAATGTTTCAAATAGCATCTGGCAAAAAAGTAAGTGCTTATTAAGTCACAGGGATGCTGGCACTAAGGCAACTGCTAAGAGGAGAGTCTCTCTACGCCTCCAGACTTAGCGCCCAGAGCAGGATTAGGCGGTCTGCAAGAGGCAAGGGCAGGGGCCACAGTGCACACTCACTTCCTGCAGGGTATCTGGCCCGCATAACTTTTTACCTCTTGGATAGGGCTCTTTCCATGTCTGGCTGCTAGATTTAGATTAGCCAGACAACTTTCCCAGACCAGAAGTAGATGGGTCAAGAAGACGCCTTCACTTAGCATTTCTCCGGGGCGTTTGTCTGCTCTCACTGTGGGGGTCAAGATGGAGGGAGGCGCTGGTGCTCTAAGAGCGAGTCCACTTTGGGACAAGGACTTGGGGACGTGAAAGACGGGCTCATTACCCCTACTTCCAAGTCTCACCCCTTCACCTGTTTACACCTAGGCACGGGGTCCCCTGCGGACCCCGGTTCTGCCCTCCGCTGCCTGCTGGAATCCGGGGCTGCACGCGTGACAGCAGCAGCGGCCCTGGCGAGGGGAAGGGGGAGGGGGCGCTCCGGCTCGCACCGGATTATTTTTGGCTCCTCAGCCTGGGCTGCTTGCTGCCTGTCGTGCGCGCGCACACTCACTCTCTCTCTCTCTCTCTCTCTCACACACACACACTCACACATAGACACGCGCGCACACGCACATACACATGCACACATTTTCTCGCTTGCTGTCTCGCTCCGCTCTCCTTTGTTTATTTTCTAATCTGTATTTTTGTTTGAAGATCTCCTTTTCACTCTCTACTGCCTGCCTGCCAGCGCTCTGGCGGGCTGACCGGGTGCACACCGCTCTCCTCCATCACCCCAGCCCTCCTCCCGGTCTCCCCAAGCGCGAGCGCGGGGTTTGAAGGTCACCTCCTTTCCAGTCCCCGTGCGAGCCGCCGCCGCCTCCTCCAGCTGGAGCGGGTGGCACAGGCGGCGCTGCCCTGAAGTGGTTCTCGCAGCAGCGGGCTGCTGCAGCGGACAAAACCCGGGGTCTGAACGGGTGGGAAAACCCAAACTCGCGGAGGGAAATCCCTTCCGCTTCGCCCCAGCCCCTGGCTGCACCCGCGGTGGGGTGGGGGCGCTCTGCCAGCCCTGGGGACGGCAGAGGCAGCTGCGGCCGGACCCACGCGTGCGCCTCCGGGACAGGAGGAGGAAGGAAGGAACGAGGCTCCCCGCATCTGGAGGGGACAGCCGTGCGCCCCGCCCCTGCGTCCGGAGTAAGAGAACTCTGAGCCTCTGACCCAGGCAGAGCGCGGAGGAGCGGACGGTGCCTCGGCACTGAAGAACCTTGCGTTCTACACACCCTGGCAGTGGCCGTTAGGACCCGGGCTGTCCGGACCCACGCCTTGCCCAGCTGTGCCCAGCCCGCCACCCGGGCAGGGGCGCCAGGGCGGGGCTGACCTGCCCGCGAAGTTGCGGACGGCGTGGGAGAAATCTGCACCCCCTTTCGCCGCCTCCAGCTCATGGTGAGTGTGGCTGGGGGTGCAGAAAGCGCAGGAGAATTGGAGGGTCTGGGGACGCAAGCGGAAGGCGACTGGAGCGGGGCTCGCCGGGAGTTCTAGGTAAGTCCAGGTGGAGTCACCGCCCCTGCGTCTCCCCTTCCCCCCAACTAGCACAAAGGGTCCCACAGGGGAAGAGTTAGGTCTCCGAGAGCTGGCCTCCTCCCAGCGCCAGGCTGGACACGCTGGACTGGGAACTTTTTCTGTGCTGTAGAGAGATCTCAGTGTACGTCCACGCAGGGGGCCGAGATCGTGAGCCCTAGCGTTTCACTTCCATGAACACGCCCTTCCTCACCTCAAAGCGCCCCTGAGGAGCGCCAAGGCTGCCTTGTCCGCCCTCTGGGAGCGAGTCCCAGGTGCCCGGAGCGGCGGGAACCTGCCTGCGCACTTTGGTTAGTCTCTCCGGCCGGCTGGAAGCGAGCTTTCAGCGCGCCCCGGGTCGCTGCCTTCTCCATCGCCTTTCTGGAGGTCTGAGGGAGGAGGCACTTCAGTGACCTATGAGTGGGTTTAGAAACGCAGAAGCCCCTGTGGGAGGTGGGGAAGAGGAGGGTCGCTGAGCTGGAGGGAAAGCTTCTGTTTAGTGGTACTGGCCTAAATGCCCCCGAGATGTTGCCGCGCGCTCAACCCTGGGGAAAGGGGCCAGTCTGGGAGCTCGGGACTTGGAAACTCTTGCCTCACCCCGTCGATGTCTTAGACCACTTCACCCCGGGGTGTGTGGTTGGGGGGTGGGGAGGACCCCGGCGGTAGCAGATGAAGCGATGTGGGACCGTAGGCCGGGGGTCTCCCCTTTTCCGCTTTAATTTCTCAGCTACAGGGCTGGAGATGAGGGCGGGGTTAACCGGGCTTTGTTTCCACGTCCCTGCTGCCTGGGGGACCACCTGGCAGGGATGCTACTGGAGCCTCCAAGGCTCTAGGTCTAGTGACCAGGGGTCACGGAGAGCCCGGAAGCTGCCTGCGTGGGAAGGAAGGGGAAGACCCGGACCCACCAGGCCCAGGAACTACCAACTCCATCGCTGCCTCCAGGGAGCTGGGGGCCCTTCACTTATGCGCGGGCAAGGACCTGGGTGCACCTGCCTTCCCAAGCAGTGTATGGGGCGGGGCTGCTCACGTGCTTGGAAATCCACGCCTGGTGGTGTAGGGGATTGGCACCCAACCACGGGTCTTCTCAGTGGAACTTGGAAAGAAGAGGGGGAGGTGTTGCGGAATAGCTTTGGGCTGAAATATGATGCGCCATAACTTGAGTTTTATTTTAAAACAGTAAATGATTATTTATTTATTTATTTATTTATTTATTTATTTATTTATTTAAATCCAGTGCGCCCCAGCTGGTGATCCCTCCCAGCCCTTGTCCTAGTTCATCTACCCTACATTGCTCATTTATCTTCGTTAGGGGAAAAAAGAGAGAGAGAGTGAGGACCTGAATCCTTTCAATTTTTAAGTGACCACAGAGGGCCCGGCTGGAGACACAGGAAGATTTATTTCTGGTCAAGGTCTTTTTTCTTCAAAGGTAAAGGACCTGGGGCCTCTAAAGGGTAAAGGTGGCTCTGGCAGGGGTTGTCCTGGCAAACAATGGGGCTGACTCCAAACCTTCTTTTTGAAGGAAGCACTGGATTCCGAGGAATCCACTGGCTTTTTTCCTGCTTTTTGAGGGAAGCAGTGGGTCCAGAGGAATCTGCTGGGTTTCCCCTAAGTTAACTCATGGTTGAGTTGGGTTAGGAAGAAATAGGCATCATTTGGTAGTTTTCCCGGGTATTTTAAGGTTTCTTGAGAGTGGAGTTTTACCATGGAGAAAAGCACAGCCCGCCCCCACCTGCTAGCTGTGTGACCTTGGGGAAGTTACTTGACTTCTCTGTGCCTCAGTTTGTTACCTGTTAAATGGGAGTTTCAGTGATAGTATTGGCCTCAGAGGGCTTGAGGGAGAAATAAATAAGACAATAAACACTTAGAACAAGGTCTGGCACATGGTAAGTACCTGTATAATTTTTTTTCTCCCCCCCCCCCTTTTTTTTTTAAAGATTTTATTTATTTATTTGACAGAGAGAGACACAGCGAGAGAGGGAACACAAGCAGGGGGAGTGGGAGAGGGAGAAGCAGGCTTCCTGCCAAGCAGGGAGCCTGATGTGGGGCTCGATACCAGGACCCTGGGATCATGACCTGAGCCAAAGGCAGACACTTAACGACTGAGCCACCCAGGCGCCCCCCACCCTTTTTTTCCTTAATCAAGTAGATTACTCTATATTTTCAGCCTTACGACACTGGGTGGGAGAGAAGGGGCAGGCATTTTCCCTTACACACACACACTTTCTCTTAACAGATGAAATGGAAACAAAAACGGAGGTTAATTGTAAAGAGAGGTTGCTCAGCAGAAGCCTCAGTCTCTCTGAGATAGTCTCCTCTTCTGTCTCCACAAGTGCTAAGCAGGGTCAGAGACAGGCAGCCCATCCCAGACAGGCTGCGATGCAGGTTGGTGACCTTTGATGCCATCTCAACAAGCACAGATGCCCTGAAATTAAGTTTTTGTAGCACTTGTGCATTTCTTCTAATCAACAGAAAGGCCTGCTTCTCTTCAGCCTCCTGGGATGGAAGCATCTTCTCAGTAAATCTTACTTTCCTCAGAACACACTGTCTTTTTAATATCACCCTGTGGTCCCAGAGTTTTCCACTCAGAAACAAGCCAAAACGTGGGTCTGAGCAGATTTTTCCTCCTGGAATTGACCCACTCTGCTCTATTTTCTCTTCATGATAATTGATGCTATTTTTTTACCTACTCCTCTAAGGTCTGAGCACAGGCCTTTCAGACATCCTCACGTCTCTGATGAGTTTTTTTTTTTTTTTAAACAAGTTAAGTCTTTTCAGTTCAAGCTGTACCAAATCGTTACAGTTTATAAAATTCCTTTCAGATAAGGTTTTTTTGTTTGTTTGTTGTTTTGTTTTTGGTTTTTTTTGCATCCAGAAAATTGGGTCTGCTCTGCATAAATATGTCTGGCATTTCACCTTTCCAAAAATTAGACCATTTTATTTGCATCCTTTAAGCTGATGTGTGGAGTAATGAACACATTCCAAGAGGGAAATCGGATCTGACACAGAAAATACTTTGGGGACGCAGTGATTTCCCAGTGGTGTGTATGAAGACTATTGAAATCCAAGTGCATTTGCTCTGAAGGACACAGGGCAGCTAGTCCCGCCTTTGCCACCTAACATAAGAGCTATGTAGTAAGCATGCTCCATAAACTAATATTGGTTGACTTTCCTAAAATCACCTGGCAATTTGTCACATGCACATTCCCCCATATTGCCCGAGAGAAAACTTTGTTATACCAAAGACCTCAAATATGGAGATAATGTTTTTAAGGGAATCTTGAGGCTCTCCCTAATGCCTACCTCCATTATTTAAAATACTGCCTCAAGGCACACATATAAATATTAAAACTTTAATTAAAGAATCAATCAGTGAGGGAACTACAAAATGAGGGGCACCCAGCACATTCAGGTGACTTCAACAGGACATGGTTCTCTAGATTGTAAGGTCTGAGGGGTCTTATGGATATGACACATGGGGTTTTAAGGAGAGACAATCACCCTCATGTTTTGTATCTGTAGTTGCTATGAGCACCATCATTACCATTGGTTTGTTACTGGTCACTAGACACAGACGATGGGGATGTCTGTCTTGGGGAAAGGAGTGCCTAATGCAATAAACACTTTTCCAGGACATGCCACACATCAGACATTCTGCTCAGGGAGTGAGGCTAATGAGAATGTTGCCCTTTTGGGGTTTCTATTGTCATGGGGAAAGCCAGATAATAAGAAGGGGATGGAAGTGTATTTTTGTAAGGATAATGATAAGGGATAGAAAAATTATAATGTGACAGTATGGTAGAGAGTGACTTGGAAGGGCTTTCCAAGGAAGAGAGATTTGAGTGGAGATCTAAGTGAAAAGAAGTAGCTGGTATGTCTTAAGCTATACATTCATCCCGTATTTATTGAGCATCTACTATGTGCCAACCACTGTTCAAAGCACTTGAAATACACAATGATCAGTATATAGAGATACCCCTGTCATGGTGGAGTTTCCAGTCTAGGGTAGTCATCTGCATGAAGAAAATTTCAGAGGGGTGCCTGGGTGGCTCAGTTGGTTAAGCATCTGCCTTTGGCTCAGGTCATGATCCCAGGGTACTGGGATCGAGCCCCAAGTTGGGCTCCCAGCTCGGGGGAGTCTGCTTCTCCCTCTCCCTTTGCCCTCCTCATGCTCTTTCTCTCTCTCTCTCAAATAAATAAATAAAATCTTAAAAAAAAAAAAAGTTTCAGAGACAGGGAATAGCAAGTGCAAAGGCCCTGAGGCAGAAGCAATGATAATATTATAAGGATGAAGTTGGGCCATATAAGTAGGTCCTTGAGCTTTGGTAGGGGGTCTGGATATTATTCTAATGGGAAGCCATTGGAAGGTATAATGCAGAGAAATTCCAAGATATATTTATGGTTTAAACATTGTGGAAAACACAGTCAGATGTTTCTGAGAAGAATAAATAAACAAGCATGGCTTCCTGGCCAGCCAGCTTTTGTGTCAACGGTTGGATTCATCTCCATATTTGGTCCATAGACTTCCTGGTATCTGGAAGGGTAATCCCCACAACATCTAAGAAATTAAACTTTGTTTTTTCCCTCTCCTTTGGGAGTGAGAACAAAGTCTTCCATCCAAGGAGAAAGATTAGTTTAGAGGAAAAAAGAACCTCAGATTTCTCAGTAACACTCATTGTATGTGGGTGCAATACTGAGCATATATCTGTATACACTGGCTTAGTTCTTTTCTCTTTGCCTTCAAAGTTCTTTTCTCTTTGCCCCACATCCCACCACACACATCTTCCCAGTGGCTTGGTCGGCATCTGTCCGGCATACAGATCCCCTTAACTGATCATCTAGTAGGTTTCATTTCAGATGGTGGCCACGTGGTTCTCCCATTGGTGGGTGTTATGTTGGATACTGACAGGAGGAAGAGGGTTGCTTCCTGAGAGCTCTGAGTACAGCCAACATCACCCATCTTTGGAGGCTCTCCTGGCCTTGGAAGGTAGAAGTATGGTTTGATGGAGGGTTTGGACATCTGGATAGTTCAGTTTTCTTCCCACATTTGACCCCAAACCCATCTCTCTTTATGCACAACCCTGGAAGTCTGTCAATTACTGTTAGATACGCTGTGACAATAAGAAATGTATATGTTTTGAACACTTCCTACACAGTACAAACTGTGCTAAGTAATCTGCCTGCATTGCTACGTATTGAACTGTGCTTTTCCGGCACGTGATCATCTCCCTCCCTCACATTTCACCTTGTTCACTCCCCACTCATCCATCAAAAGTCCCTTGCTCAGGGAAACCCTCCCTCTTTCCCTGTGTGGATTCTCCTTCTTTACGGTTATCCCAGGGGCAGCTTTCTATTTACTTGAGTGATCTGTTTTATCTCTTTCTCTTACTCTACTGAATGGTAAACTCCAGGTGGGCCATGCATGCACCTGATTCAGACATCACTCTAACCTTAGCATCTAGCGTGGTGTATGGCACAGGGTAGATGCTTGATATGGAAATAGTGAATTATTCCATTTGGTGCATCTAACACACTTTGAGATGGGTTCTCTTCATATCTCTATTTTGTGATAGATTGCAAGATATAAGCAGGCTAAAGCAATTTGTCTCAGGAGACCACAGCAGGTAAATGGCATACCCAGGACTTTGAACCTGATGGTCTGAGTCTGTAGCCCATCAGCTACTGCTGATTGCACTGCATGTTCTGCCTCTTTCTCTGGCTTTGTAAGAGGCTAGAAAGGGAGGAGGTGGTGCAGTGCAGAGGTTAGGGGGAACTTGCAGCTTAGCTTGAGTTGCTCTGAGAAGTGATGCTGAGTCGATCAGAGGGACAAAAAGAAAACAGGGCACCTGTTTCTATTTGCTGCAATATTTCTTTTTTGTTGTATAAGAGTGGCCTGCCTTGGTGCAGTCTGTCTCTTGCTTTGCTATTCCTCTCCTTGCATCCTGAGAGCCCCGGGCTGCGCACAGCACCTCTGACCCCTATCCCCAGGCTCAGGCTCTAAGTATGATTTTGCAGGGAGTCTTGGAGCACCTCTCTGGTACAGGCAGTCCTTGGGTATAATACACCCGAGGCTGGCAATGCTCTGACAACCACTCAGCGCAGCACGCACACCGCTGTTCACTCCACTGACGCAGGATCACTCCGTCGTCTGACTCAGCTCCCCTTTCATTTCTTCTGAGAACAAAATTAGACCTTTGCCAACATAATAGATAAACTTGTGTAATCACCTTGCTCATTGCTAGGCCTGTTTTTTTTCCTCAATTTTCTCTTTTCTGTGAATTTTAGAATATAGAGTCAGAGCTGAGGGCATGGACTTGGGTGTTTGAAATTGTCTTCTTTGACTATCCTCCATCCCATAAGAGCTACCACCTTTTTGGAAGCACCTTCTGTGGGGGGCTTCACACACCGCATTTCACCAACTCTTTATCACAAGCCCTTTATTATCCTCATTTTTCAGGTAGGGGAACTGAGGTCCAAGAAATAAGTTGTAGACTCAAGCAATTGCTTCTGGAGTCCTGTGTTTGTCTCTTCTTCTGTACACGGAGAGGGTGTGCTTGGGTGCTGAGGGGCATAGCAGAGGAACTGTTACAGGACACTCTGGAGGTAGGAGGCAGTGCAGGGCAGTGGTTAGGAGTTTGGAATCACACTCTCTTGCTTCATTTCCCACCTTCATCACATTCTAGCTCCATGACCTTTGGCCTTAATTAACCTCTTTGTGCCTCAGTATCCCCCTATACCTGAAGGTAAGAATCATCCCTACTTTGCAGGGTCAGTTTAGTGATTGACCAGCCTTGTAAATTACTTCAGCAAAGGGCCTGACACGTAGTGTGTGTTTAGTAGGGGTGCTTGCTATGATAATAGTGGCAATTACTGTTGTCATTTAATAATAATGATATCATTATTACCATTATTGCTGCTGCTAGAATTTCACAATTCCTCTAGGCAGCAAATTGGCTCCGAAATGTGATTCCTTCATTTTCTTTTTGACTGTAACCAAGATGATAAATTGAGAGTGAAGGGGAGGAACCCAGCATAGCTGCAAACATATACTTGAAGGAGTTGACAGACCTGAGTCGCTGTATGGAGTTCTGCCTGCAGAGGACTGCTGACAGCGGCCATATGCACGAGCTCTGATTGATTGGCAGAGAGAAACACTAATTTATTAGACTCGTTATGAGAAGTGACAGAGCGGGGAATCGAGAGGCTGATTCAGCAACAGTGGCCCTAGCTAGATCCCAGTGGTGCTAGCCGTGTGTCTCTTTCCCTTGGGACACGCCCTCCGTCTTGATTCTGGGGTCATTGCTTGTATTCTAGAGTGAGTCTCTTAATGAGGCCCCAGCAATGAGCTGCTCCTCCTTAAGTCTTTCTGAAGGGAAGGCTGGCCTGTGGCATGGCTCACGGTCAGGGCATTGTGAAGAACACATCTTTTCCTTTGGCAGTCTTAGAAAGCTGAGTTCAGTTTAGGCTGCTGCTGATTGCAAAGGCTGATAATGGAGAGTTCACGTGCAGAAATTCCTCCAGGGAAAGAAAATAGTTCTCATTTGCACAGGTTGGGAAATTTCAAGAGTTTCCTTGAGGGGCAATAGAGAGGGTGATTGATACCTGTCTTTAAGAACAGGGGACTCTTCCTGGCAGGGCTTCTCATTTCTCATCTTGGGAGTTTGGTCAGTCTGAATTATAGCAGGTAGGATGCTGACTAACTAAGGAGATGATGACACATTGACCTAAGCTAATGGAGTTACTTAGGAGTCAGAAAAGCTTTGAAATGACCAATCTCCCTGAGAACAAAGGGTGTGAGAGGACACAGGCTTGGGAGCCAGCCATACCTAATTTTTTTGAGTCCACATTTTGCCACTTTCTAGCTATGTGACCTTGGGCGAGTTATTGCACCTCTCTCAGGCTCCATTGCCCTATTAAGGGATGAATGATTCAGAGTGAGGTAGGTTAAGCAGTTATCCCATAACCACCTCAGAGTAGTCCCACCTCATCTGTTCACTGACCTATAGCGTTCAGACAAGAGTTTTCACTCCAAGAACTACTCGAAGTCTAATCTGTTTGAATTTCCAATAATCTTTGAAAGTACATAACGAGGATAGAGAACCATTTACCCCCACTCCATTAATGGAGTTCTACTGAATTATGCTTTCTTGCTGTTGGCTTGTAATGAGAGATTGTCCAGGAAAGAAAGCCATTTGATCCCATGTTTAAAAAAATAGATATTAGGGCGCCTGGGTGGCTCAGTTGGTTAAGCGACTGCCTTCGGCTCAGCTCATGATCCTGGAGTCCTGGGATCGAGTCCCGCATCGGGCTCCCTGCTCAGCAGGGAGTCTGCTTCTCCCTCTGACCCTCCCCCCTCTCATGCTCTATCTCATTCTCTCTCTCAAATAAATAAATAAAATCTTAAAAATAAAAAAAATAAAAAAATAAAAAAATAGATATTATATACACACACAGAAAAAGAATAGATTGTTTAAACTAACGTTTAAGTGTGGTTATAGCAGAGGCGAAGTGAAAAGAACATAACATCATTGAAGACAAATGAGGGGAACCAAGAAAGACAGTGAGCTCTGAAGAACTGAGGCTTCCTGCTATTTGCTGTGATATTTCTGAGGACTCTGTTGGCCATCAACTGTGCTATCTCTGGGTTCAGGGTCGGAAAGAAGTTTTCCTTTCCTGAGGTATTGATTGGTACTTACGTACCAGACACTCTTATGTGGAACAACTGATCATGTTCCCTTTTCACAAAGCCAGCCAGGAAGCTCAGAGCTGATTTTAGAGTACAATCTTGATAGTAAATAGGATTTGCTTGCATAGGTTTTGCATATTAACCTTACTGTCAAGTCCATTTTACTTCTCTGTCTTTATGTTAACTTTCACCTTTTCTTGTAATTTCTGTTGCTTTTTTAAAAATAATCTTTGCAAGTGTTAACCTTAAAAATAAAATGGATATTTTACCAGCAAAAAAGAGGTTTGTCTAGGAATGGCAGAGAATTGCAATTTGGGACACGCATGCTATAACAAAACCATAGGCAAGTTCCACAGACAAGGGAGAGGAACATTATGGAGAAGGAGGAAGTTGGAAGGGGTTGTTTGGAATGAAAGTCCATTGGAGAGAAGCAAGAGTTTAGGGTGATGATGGCTCAGTGGCTAAGTTGCAGGGGTCGTGGATTACTTGTAGGAGATGCAATGTGCATCTTTCCCTGTTGGGATCTGTAATTGATGGTTCTTTCATTTTGACAGTTCTGCTGGGGTCTGTAATTTTCAGTTGCTCCTGTAATGGATGTTGGGTGGTAGGGCTCCCTCTTCCTACCTCCCCTTCTGTCCTCCTGACTCCACTTTATTGAGGTCTCCCTTTATTAATTTTCACACAAAATAAGTATTTGTAAGAGAGGTGGAAGTTAAAAGACGTAAATAAATAAATTACAGTCCTTTAAAACACCAGGAATCCCCAGAAAATAGGACAGTATAGTACAGTGCTTGGTATCCTGAGCTACATCTGGAGTAAAGGAGTATTATTTTCATTCCCAGCAGTGCAGATAGATATGCTTTCTTATTTTCTCCCATTTTTTTCTTTTTAAAATTGTTTCCCTGGAGCATTACTTATGACACATAGGGTCACTTTTATGGGGTTGCTCATTGCCTTTCTGATGCATTGGGTAAACATTTTCAGACCTGTGCTCTGTGTCAGGCACTGTGCCAGGCCCTGGGAATATTGTATTGGGGTGATACATTGACCAGTGACCAGGACCAACAAGGTCTATGTCTCATGAAGCATATTCTGTAGTTGGAGAGACCAACAGAAAACATGAAAAGAAATAAATGGATAACATAATTATCTATTGCAAGTATTAAGATGGAAACAGAACAGAGCAGCATAATAAAAGGGTGGATGACCACATTATGCAGGAGGGTGAGGGAAGGTTTCTCCAAGGAGAGACATTTAGTTGACATTTAAGCTGAGACCTGGAGAACGAGAAGGACCAGGTTCTGTAAGGAGAATTGATGGAGACAGAGGAGGAGGCCATGGTGAGCACCAGTGTGTTCGGGTAGGAGAGCATTCTGCATGTCCTGAAAACTGCAACGTGGCCCCTGTGCCTGGAACAGCCACAGCAAGTGAGTTGATGTAGCCGGAGGAGCTGCGGAGGCCAGAACTCGTAGCCTGTTCTTGGGACCCGATGTTCTTTTTCTCTGAAGTGGGTAAGGTCTTCGTACCATTACTCACAGGTGTATTAAAGGTGGGAGAATAGCTCTGAGGGTGAGGGAATAACTTCTGGGAGCACCTGTGGGATAAAGGATGTGCGTGTGCGCACATGTGCGTGCCAATGTGTGTGTGTGTGCATGTGGGTGCCAGCGTGTGGATTGCAGGAGGAGTAGAGGGAAAAGAGGACAACAGGGTGGTGGTGATGGTCTGCTCTGACTTCTGAGCCTCTGGGAAGGGGGAGACGTGGCAGTCAGGCATTCTGCCTATGACGTCTCTAGGGCATACGCTGTTTAGATTGAAGTCCTCCCTACACCAGCGCTTACTTGGCAGTGAGAACCTCTGAGAAGGTAGAACCAGATCCCAACTCTAGGAACATTATCTTCACAACATCCCTAAAATTTAATGAGAAAACAGAATTTGTTTGTTCACCTTAGACCTCCCCTTAATTGCCCCCTCATTGGCTCCGTGTCACTAACAGAGATTAAAAAACATTGGGAAAACCTTCTGGGACTTGAGCATTTTGGAATCTCTTTTCAAGTCTTTTGTTAGCACAGCAGAGATCCTTTTGCTTCTTTTCTAAAGTTAACATTTTCAGTGCCCTCCCTTTCTATTCACGTGTTTGGTTCTGCTTCTGCTTTGGTTCTGAGAGCCCTGAATGAATGTTCAGTTAGTTCTGTGTTCCTTGCTCTTGCAAGTGTAGGTAGAGCGCTTGCTGCCCCATGTCCCTCCTTTGTTCACCGTTTGGAGACTAGGACTGGTGACATTCCCTTTTGTAGAAGTAAAATCAGGGGAAGCAGCTTGCAAATTTAAATTGCCTCCAGTGTAACTCTTACACTTATTAAAAAAAAAAAAAAAGTAACATTATTCATTCCCTAGAGCTCCAGACTGCTTTACTGAAAGAAGGGAGGGAACCCACTCCAGAGGAAAGAGGCTCCTGGGCTTTCATTCCTTGATGGTCTTCTCTTTACATAATTTTGGGGAGCATGTTGGGGAATACTCATTTTGCCAGGCCACAAACATACCTCAGTGCGGGAGAATAAATGGAGAGCAGTGTCTGGAACAAATGCTTGTCTTAAAAACAGTTTATGAAATGCCAGCAGATGTCAGTGTGCCCTTGCCATTTAATTTTTTTTCCCTTTTAACTTTTAAAAGCAACATTAATTATTTTCAGTACTTAAAAACAAAACGAAACAAAACAAAAAGCATATTCTCATACAGTCATCAATTAAGAGACCATGAAGAAACATTTTTTTTTTTTTTTTTTTTTTTTTAGGTCTGGGAGGGAGACCAGCAGAACTCATTTCATAAGGTGAATCCTCTAAATCATCTAACTGTGTGATATAATTTTGTCTTTTCCCAGAATAGTGGTTTCAAAATTCAAAGCCTAGTGTAGATTTTATTTTTTTTCCCTTCCCTCCAAGCCATTATTCAGAAACTAATAATAGCCCAGGATCCAGCTCAGCTTCTGAGAACCGACTGGCTCTGCTAATTGATACAGCTCTTCATTCAAAAGCTGGAGTTTGCAAAGGGGGGTGAGGGGAAAGGTTGGGTAGAGTCTCAGAATTTGTCATCTGAGTTATAATGAGAACCTCTTGCAGTTTTTGTTGTTGTGAGCACAACAAACTAGGTGATAATAGTCAGCTCCTCTGCAGACATTTTTGGATTAAAAGTTTGGGGCATCTACACAGAAAAAGATTTGACCAAATGATTTAAAATTCCTCATTTTTAGGCAAGGGATGATTTGCTAAGCGTTTACAAAAGTCAAGTGGAAAAGAAATAGGCTAGTTTTGAGGCAGGGAATAATGTATTTAACAGGGCATATTTGATGCTTCACTTTATTTAATAGTTTAGATTAAAATGGCATAATACTAAACAAAAAATGCAAGAATATGCTGAGAAAAATATATGCCCTTCTCCTTGCCTTCTCTCACCAGACACAACTACTATTATAATTTCTCATGTATCCTATCAGATTATGCAGATACACACATTTACACCAATAGAAGATAACATAAGATATGCATAGTTCTACTCTTTGCTCATATTTTTCAATTTAAAGATATATTTTAGGGATTATTCCGTATCCATACATATATATCTCTCTCCTCCATTTTGTTGATGGATATATAATATTCCATTGCCATATTTACCCTCCATTATTTAATTGGTTTCCTTTTGCTGGATATTTGCATTATTTCCAATATTTTATTATTTTTTAAAGATTTATTTATTTATCTATTTTGAGAGAGAGAGAGTACACGCATGCATGCCCATGCATGGGGAAGGGCAAAGGGAGAGGGAAAAGGAGAGAAGCAGACTCCCTGCTGAGCGTGGAGCCCAATGCGGGGCTCCATGTGGGACTCAATGGGGGGCTCCACAGGAGGCTCAACCTCAGGACCCTGAGATCACCACCCAAGCCAAAACCAAGAATCAGGTCCTCAACTGACTGAACCACCCAGGTGCCCCTCCAGTATTTCATTATTAAACTGCTGCATTGAATATCCTTGACCACTACCATCACCTACACCTGTAAGTTTATCTATAAGATAAATCTGTAGAGATGCAATTGCTGGGTCAAAGGAGATGTACCTTTAAGGTTTAGAGACATGCCAAATCTAATGCTTTTGCTAAAATGTGCCCTTGTGTCTTGGTGGGTGAATGGAGTTTAGATGAAGCCATAGGGTGGTTCTGGTTCTGATTTTGTGGCCTTGGTGCCAGGCACGTGGCTATTGTTACATATTGTTTACCTGATGAAATATTTTGAGGTTCTTGTTATTCCTGTTTTTTGCTAACACTTTATATCTGCCAGGTATTTTGCTAAGAGATTTAATTTCATTTTCACATTTGGTCCTGTGGAGTAGACCCTTACTCTCATCCCAATTGCAGAGATGGGGACGTGAGGGCTGAGAGAGGTCATGTGCTTTGCTTAGGGTCAGATGGTTGGTGGTGAGGTGGGGGTTTCATACTCAGGTTCCCCAAGTTTAACCACCGTGCTATGTGCTGCAGTGTGTTTTGAACAGCAGAGAATATATTGTTTACTTGTACCAGGGTTTAACTTTGACACTGTTTCACTATTGACATTTTGGGTTGGGTAATTTTCTGTTTTGGGCAGGGGGGGAGGCTGTCCTGTGCTTTATAGGATGGTTAGCAGCATCCTTGGTCTCTACCTTTTAGAGGCCAGTAGCACCCCCCTCCTCCCATTATGGCAATCAAAAATGTCTCCAGACAGTGCTACGTGTCCCTGGGGCAGGGGTAATGTCCCCATTTGGAAACCACTGATTCAGATAAAGAGCAAATGTACTCTGGGGACATATTGTAACACTAGGGACATGGATTTGAGGAGACATATAGTGGCTGATGTCAGAGTATCTTCCATTCAGTTGTCCCTGCTCAGGGACACCCATTTTTGTCCTACTCATGGTAGAGCAGGTAGGCTGCCCCTCACCTTAAACACCAGTCAAGGAAGAAACGGGAGGGTATGCTTAAGCCACTGTCATGCTCCGCTCGGATCACAATAATGTTTCCCAACAGGACTTTCTCTTTTAACATGTAGTTTAGAAACATCCATGAAAAATTGCTTGGTAAAATAGACTTTTAAAAAATCATGCTCTCAAGTACAGCCCAGCTTATATATTATACAGTCTTTCTGTTTGTGCATTTTCATTCAGTGCTCAGTAATGCTGTACATCACAATGGAAAGCATGAGGCCTAAGTGACAGCACCCCCCTTATGTACACATGGCAGACATTGATAATCAATTCCTTCCCCCTCATCAGATACACTTCCTTAGAATCCTCAATACATCACTTTAGGCGTACACTATCAGCCAATTGGAATTACTATGTGAAATGAAATTTATTAGCTATCCCCATTACACGGTGCCTTTTTGGCCGAGAAGGATTACGCCTTCCAAAGAGGCAGGCTTATCATGAGGTATTAGCTTATTTTTCAGTTACTTCGAGAAAAGTACTTGATGGATATGAAGAAACATCTATTCTTAAGGCATCTGGAATTAATATCCTGTTTTATAAGAATAATTGGGCAGCTGGGTGTGCATCTATATCCCGGGCATTTTACATATGCTGCCCTCCTGCTGATTGTTGTTTGTATTATAATATCCTTCTCTCCCCCACCAAAAATAGTCCCCTACCTTTAAAGCTCCATGAAGCAGCCAACCGAGGGCGAAGTGAAATGCTTTGTGTACAATGAGAACCGAGACAATTCCCTTAGCAAAGGACATTCAGAAGCTGTGGGATATTACTGGAACTGTGTCACTTCCCAGCATGGTTCATGTGCGGAAACCTTATAGAGCAAAGGGACTGGACCATCCAAGACTTCCATGAGTAGAGTCTTATTTACAAAGGCACCGAGGTCACGTTGCTCTGGGAGGGGAACCTATATTTAAGATTTGAAAATGCTTTTAGGTGGCATCTTACAACCATCCCTTCAAGAATAATGTTTTACTTTTTTGCTTTTTTGGGGAGACTACAGGGATTTCCACAGAATTGTTTGCATAAATTTAGTAACTTAAATTGCATGTAAATACCCATCACTGAAATAGTTTGTAACTCGTCTCCTGTTTCTGATTCTAGGAAAACAGGTAAAAGTAATTCTGGGAGGACAAAGGCACTGGGTCAGAGGGCATCTGTTTCCTTCTTTGGGCCTGATGGGAATGTTTCTCCACTTTTAGATGGCTTAGTCTCTGCGAGATAGGGACAAATAAGACAGATTATTGTCTCATGTTTCCTCTTCTCAGAAAAGAATTAAAAACTTGGGGGCCACTCATGGGCCTGTAGTGGCTTACTGAAATTGTTTTGCAAATGGTAAGAATGAATATTTTTATCTGGCCATGAAGTCCATAGCTTTTTATTTTTAAATCAGATAGATTCTCAGAGGGCTGTGGCACACAAAGAAAATTAGGAGCCCACCTTTTTAGAACAATAACTGTCACACCTATTTTACCATGACCTGATTAGGCAGGGAAAAAGAACCCTTCACTCTACCTGTTTTAACTTTGTGGTTGAATTTTGGGTACAGAGGTGATGGGGAATGGACAAAGAATTCAGTGGCAATGTTGAAGGTTCATGAAGCAACCATATTTGATGAGAAACATGTATACCTCTGACTTAGCAGAGGGAATATGGTGTTTATTTGAACCACAACCTCTGTCTGTCTTAAAATCAAATTACTGAGAAATCATCAGCCAAAAATAGAGTTAATGCTGAGGTGTTAACTAAAATACCCATAAGAGGCACCTGGGTGGCTCAGTTGGTTGTTGCCAACTCTTGATTTCGGCTCAGGTCATGATCTCAGGGTCCTGGGATTGAGCCCTGTGTTAGGTTCTGCACTCAGTAGGGAATCTGCTTGAAATTCTCTCTCTTCTTTTCCCTCTGCCCCTTCCCCAACTCTCTCTCTCCTTCTCTCTCTCAAAATAAATAAATAAATCTTAAAAAAAAAAACACCCATAAGACCCATAGTAACAAGGTCATAAAGCATCAAATGGAATACCACTCAACAACCCTGATGATCACACAAAATCAGAAAGTCCTTCCTGAAAATTGCAGGAATTACAACCATGTGCATGGGTATCTGCAGGAAAACATTTGCAACATTTCTGTAAGGTTCTTGATGGCTAGACTTATTAGTACAATGTTAATGATCATTTTCAGTAAACTTTAGTGGGACCTGTGTTTATTTTTCAATACTACTACTTCAATAGTAAAATACCATTGGTATCCATTGGTCACTTGTAAAAACATGAAAGTTTGTAGAATGCATTTCAGTGGTGCATAATGCTAATGAGATGAATTCTGTTTGGGCTTAAGTTCATGGCCCATGGTGAAGACTCTCTGGGCCTGTATACTCGGGCATTGTAAATCCCACTCTGGGGGGTTCGGGAGGATGGGAATGGAGAACTTTCCCATGGGATCTCCGTTCTACAGATTATTCCATTTTATCAGGAAGGCTCTGAAAACCATATTTTCTAAATTTTATTTTGTAAATTATCAACAGGCTTGAGATACATACACACACACACACACACACACGTGTACAGTATATACACATGCATTCACTTATGAGCATGTTGGACCCAAATCTGTATTTATGTCATTGTGTATGTCAATTTCCCTATCTGCACAATTTTAGAATATCACTGTTTAATAAAATGTAGTGGTCTTTCAAATTCTCTTCATTGGTCAACCTGTTTTGAGAGCAGTCCATTAGCTATTCCCTGTTTAGGCAATCTATATATTTATGAGGCACTTAGTGGGGTCTTTTGTGACCTGCTATTTTATTAAGCAAAATAAGTTCATTTAAGTGAAACCCATTTTGTTTGCTTTAGAGCTTTGATTCTTGACTTGGATGAATTCTGCAGAAAAACTAAGAATTATTTACCATTTGGGTTGGATTTGTGGTTATCCTCCATATTTGAAGTCACAACCAACAATCCCCACAGATTTGAATGACAGTGGTTTTCAATAGGCACAGATTTCATTGGACCCTTGCCAAGAGGCATCTTTGATTTTCTGTGCATCAATTTCTATATGTGGACAAGCAACATAATATCGCACCCTAGCCAATGTTCTCTGCTCACTTCATGCATCCTGGTTTGCAAAAAAAGTAAAAAAAAAAAAAAATGCTGAATCCCACAGAAAGTTTCCACTTCCCAGACCAAGCTGTGCACATAGCAGGGAGAAGAGACCAGATGGCTTGTGGGCTGAAATCAGCGGAGAACCAGCTGGGATGCATGAGAGGGCATTTCCTCCTCTACTTCCCTGGGAACATGGTCAGGGCAAGTCCCGGAGCTCTGATCAGGACAAGAGATGTCAACGTCAAGACCTCTGTCTGGCTCACAGGACCCTTGGACAAATCCGAGTTGGATTGGAAGCTGGCAGAAAATCTGAGGATGAGCTTTTAGTTTCCTGCTTACTGGAAAAAAAAAAAAAATAACATGCCAGTGTGACAGAAGGTTCTAGGGTAAAATGCTGATGAACAGGAAATAACCATATTTCCCTGTGTTAGCACCAGCTTGGAGACTGAAGTTCTGTGATGAGGGCACATGGTTTGGGTGGTTTTAGATCCCAAAGGAAAGCATTTTTTTTCCATTTAAAGTGAAACCTTTTTTTTTTGCCACTGAATAATTAGGCATTTCTTAGACTGCCAACTTCTGAGACCGTGATTCCTAACCCCAGTTTTGACACCAGCATATTCAGTTATTTTGAGGAAAGCTACACATTTTTCGAATTCACTCATCTCTGATCATTTTTTTAAAAGTACCTTTATGGCTTTTTCTTTTTTAGTTAATGTTTTAGTTAACTACTGCTGCATAACAAATTAACCAAAAACATAACAGCTTAAAGCAATAATCATGTAGCATCGCAGTTTCTATGGGTCAGAAATCTGGAAGCAGTTTAGCTGGGTGGATTTGACTTGGTCTTTCATGAGGTTTCAGTCAAGATGTTGGTTTGGGTGCTGTCATCTGAAGGCTCAGCTAGGGCTGGGAGCTCTGCTTCCAAGCTCACTCATGGCTTAGTTAGGAGACCTTAGTTCCCTGATAGCTGTTGGACAGAGACTTTAATTCCTTACCATGTTATTGTCTCTCTGTGGAGTTGCTTATAACATGGCAGGTTTCTTCCCCTAGAGCAAGAGATGAGAGAGAGCCAGTGAGAGAGAGCCAACCAGAGAGAGACCTGATGACTTTTTTTTTTTTTTAATAGTTTCCCCTATTATTAGCATATGGCATAGGTGTGGTACATTTGTTACAATTGATGAACCAATATTGATATATTTTTATTTACTAAAGTTCATAATTTACATTAAAATTCACTCTGAGTTGCACAATTCTACAGGGTTTTGAAAAATTTTTTATTGTGGTAAGGTATACGTAAATTTACTATCTTAACCATTTTGGGGTGTACAGTTCAGTGGTATTAGGTATATTCATAGTGTTGTGTACCCATCACCACCATCCATATCCATAGCTCTTCTCATCTTACAAAACTGCAACTATACTCATTAAACAGTAACTCCCCATTTCCCTTCTCCCAGCCCCTGGCAACCAAGAGTCTACTTTCTACTTCTGTGACTAGAATCATACACTGTTTATCTGTCTGTTGCCTGGCTTATCCCACTTAGCAAAATGTCCACAAGCCTCATTCATATTGTAGTATGTCAGGTTTTCCTTCCTTTATTTATTTATTTTTTGAAAGTAGGCTCCATGCCCAAAGTGGGGCTTGAACTCATGACTCTGAGATTAAGAGTCACATGCGCCACCAACTGAGCCAGCCAGGCACCCCTCCTTCTTTTTTAAAGGCTGAATAATATTCCATTGTCTGTACATACCACACTTTGCATATTCATTCATTCATTCATTGGCAGACACTTGAGTTGTTTCCACATTTCAGTTATTGTAACAGTTCTATTGGTTTTGACAAATGTGTAATGTCATGTATCACACACCATTACAGTATCAAACAGAATTGTTTAATGCCCTAAAAATCCCCTGGGCTTCATTTCCTTCTCCACAGACATGGGAAACCACTGATTTCTTTTTTTTTTTTTTTTTTACTGTTTTGCCTTTTTCTAGAATGCTGTATAGTTGGAAGCATGCAGTATGCCACCTCAATAGTTTTTATGATAAACCTCTGAGTCACACAGCATTATTTCTGCCTTATACTATTTGTTAGAAGTGAGTCCAGCCTACACTCAAGGAGAGGGTAATTAAGCTCCCCCACTTAAAGTGGGGGGAAGATGAGGAATTTGTGGACATATTTTAAATTGCCACAGTAAAGAAGATGAGACAGTAAATGCTAGCATTTATTGAGCATCTACTGTGTGTTGGGCACCATGCATAGTGTTTAATATGCACCATCCTTCTAACTCTTACACTGAGGCCATTAGGTTGCTGTCATATATATCTCCATTTCTCAAATGTTAGAACTCTTCCTTTCCCATGTTGCACTTTTTTTTTTTTTTTTTTTTTAAGATTTTATGTATTTATTGAGAGAGAGAGAGAGACAGAGAGTGCATGAGCATGAGTGGGGTGGGGGAGGGGAGGGCAGAGGAAGAGGGAGAAGCAGGTTCCCCATTCAGCGGGGAGCCCAACACAGGGCTTGATCCCAGGTCCTGAGCTGAAGGCAGATGCTTAACTGACTGAGCCACCCAGGCACCCCAATGTTGCACATTTTGTTAGTAGAAAAGCCAGGATTCAAACTTTGGTCAGCTTCACACAAAGCCTACATTCTGAAATTATGTTGCTTTCACTTAATGTAGGGGAAATCTAGGTCAAAGCCTTAGATTTAGGGGACAAAATAACAAAAAATGTCAGGAGATGCCACTGGGGGACAGTGTCAGACAACTTCGTTACCTCTCCAAAGACATTCTTTATCCTTCTCTCCACTATATTAGTTTCCTATGACTGCTTAACAAATTACGACAAACTCAGTGGCTTAAAACCACACAAATTTATTATTTTAAAGTTTTGTTGTTCAGAAGTCCAACACAGATCTCACAGGGCTAAAATCACAGTGTCAGCAAGGCTACCTTTAGGAGGCTCTAGAGAAGGACCCCTTTCTTTGCTTTTTCCAGTTTCTAGAGGCTGCCCATATTCCTTGGCTCATGGCCCCTTCTTCTATCTTCTGACCCAGCAACATTGCATCTGACTCTCTTCTGCCTCTCTCTTCTACCTTTAAGAATTCTTGTGATTACATTGCACCTGACCAGATAATTCAGAACAAATCTCCTTATCTTACTAGCTGATTAGCAACCTCAATTCAATAAGCGAACTTCATTCCCTTAACTTACAAACCTAATACATAGGTACTCACGGCCTTCTGGGATTAGGAGGTAGAAATCTTTGGACGGAGCCAGTGTTCTATCTACCAAGTCTACCTGCTCTTTTCCCAGGAAGCTGATAAATAAGGACTGTACTCACGACTCCTTTGCCCTTGGATTTTCATTGGAGTTCTGCTTATGGGGAGTTTGGGCAGGAGGTTAGAGGGATGGCATTGAGTGAGGTTAGGCATTTACTGTTCTGACACCCTCCCTGAATGCACCCTCCCAACACAGGTCGCTGCTCCAACTCACTGAGCATTATCCTTTCCTTCTAGAGACCCCCTTACTGTTCCTTCCCCTCACCCCCTTTTGGCCTAGGGATGGTAACAGCCATGCTGTTACTAATTTGGGACTGCTGCACATCCTGTTTGGTTTTCCTACACTCTGCCTACACCTTTGAAAATAGTACCTCTGTAAGTAAAATCTCCTTAAATAATCCAAATTTGAGTATGCCATCTGTTTCCTATGGAGAACTTGACTGATATAGCGACTAAGGATATTCATATTTAAAGTAAAAAAAAAAAGTGTTTTAAATTAGGGCAAGCTGAATCTTTCAAATCATGATACTTAACCCATTGACAAAGATGTTAACATGGAGCCAGAATCCTGGGGTGGCATGTTGCTTTCAGAAACCAAGTAAAATTTCCACGTTGAGGCAATGCTTTTTGACTACTTAACCAAGAACTTTTTTATGATGTTGAATGTTCTCATTTTGAGTTCTCTCATGGTGTCTGTGTTACAAAACGTAATGAGCTGAAGAATCTCCCCAAATTTTGGTGGGTTATTGTCCTTGTCTTAGAAGACCTGATTCAAATTTAAAAGATAAAATTCATTGTTTTTAGAATCCAAACAATTCCACAGGTGAGCTAATGAGCTAATTACAGATAGCAGTTTGAAAACATTGGCATTCCACAAGTAAACAGCATCTGCCTTTGATTAAGGTGTGAAATTTTAAAAAGGTGTGAAGTTATGGGTAATATCTGAAGATGTTCATGTACTTCAGGTGGTTTCCTTTTTTTTTTTTTTTTTTTTTGAGTTGTGGAGGAAATATAATGAAATGTCTTTATATATGTGTTTCTATGATAACCGTGAAAACTAAGTAACACACACCAGGATACTCCCTTGGTGTGATAATCAATCTCAGTTGCTTTTCCCATCTGGGGCATTGCCTGGTCCATTATTCCCTGAGCTAGGACTTTGTCACTATTCCCTCATGTTTGTGCATCATTGTTTTAGCTTTGGAATAATAGTTCCCTCTGCATCCACATACACAGAATTTGCAAAATTTTGAGATGGTTGTCTTTATGCTATATCAGTGGTTCTAACTATTGATTGGACATTAGAATATGTAGGAGAGCTTTAAAAAGTACCAATGATGCCCAGGCCACCATGGCCCCAGAGACTCCAATTTAATGGTTCTGGGATAGGGCTTCTAATAAGCAGCCAAGGTTCAGACCAGTGGAACTAAAGCAGGGCTTTCAAATTTTAATGGGCACACACATCACCCGAGAATCTTGTTCAAATGAAGATGCAGATTTATCAAGTCTGGGGTGGGGCCTGAGATTCTGAAATTATAAACTCCCAAGTAATGCTGATGCTGCTGATCCATGGAACACCCTTTGGGTAGTAAGGAGGTAGAGCATTTGGGTCGTTACTGAGAACTTCTTAGGATGGCTGAATGTTAATATGTGGGTCTTTGGGTACTTGAATCAAGGCTCAGAGAGTTCTCTAAGAAGTAGGAAATTATCATTTAATTTGGGTTTCAAGGTTATAGACTCGGTAGAGTCTTCGATAGGAAAACACAGCCAAGCCTCTTCATATGCAGTTCATTCATTCATTCATTTAGCGAATATGTATTGGGTAGCTATTGTACACTAGGCATCTTTCAGTCATTGAAGATAAATCAATGACAAAGAGAAATGAGGTTCTTGCCCTTGTATATTCCAGTGAAGGAAGTAGAAGGAGATACTTAACAAATAAATATGAATCAACAAGAAAAGTAAAGATGGTGATATAGACTGTGAAGAAAATGATGTATTAGGGAGTTACCTTAGGTGGAGGGTGTGGGTATGGAGTTTAATTTGCTATGGATAGGACTCTGATGGCTCAGTCAGTTGGGCATCTGCCTTTGGCTCAGGTCATGATCATGGGGTTCTTGGATCAGGCCCCATATTGGGCTGCCCGCTCAGTGGGAAGTCTGCTTCTCCCTTCCCCTCTCCCCCTGGCTTGTGCTCTCTCCCTCTCCCTCTCTCTCTTTCTTTCAAATAATAAATAAAATCTTTTTAAAAAATGATGACTTTGGTTGCTGTGTGGCAGATGTATTTGAGGAGAAAGTATCAAAAGACACAGGGAAACCGGTTAGTAGACTCTTAGAGAAACCTAAATGAGTGATGGCCATAGAGATGGATATCATTTGGTGATAACACTGACAGATGGTGGGATGAAGGGAAAGGAGGAAGCAGGGGTGACTCCTGGCAATGGGATAAATGGTAGTGATTTGAAGATGGAGCCCAGAAGAACTAATTTATAGGGCATGTCAAGACTCAAGAGGTCCATTTTGGATAAGTTTGAGGTGTTTATGAAACTTTCAGGTGTAGATTCAAGAACAGAGTTTATACCCAAGTCTAGGGCTATTAGGTAGGGAAGAAGTCAAGCCTAAAGATAGAATTTTGGGGAGCTGTCCACACATCACTGTATTAAAAGTCATCTTATTGAATGAATTTTTCAGGAGAGAGAATGTAACTAGAGAAGAGTTGATATCTAGGAAATATCATGGTTCTGTAGAAAGATTGGCCCAGGGTTAGGGAGGAAAACTTTGGGTCCATCTTGGCCTGGGTTCCCAGACCTCAACCTCAAGGTAGCCTTTGCAGTGATTTCAATAATAACTGGTATGTAAACTTTCAGGAAGCATTATTTCCCAGACGTGGAACATCTGGCTCAAGCCAGTATAATTTGAATTGATGCTGGCTTTGTCTAGATGTCTCTGTCAGAGGGACAAATTGTGAGGAAACAAACATTATGTTGGATTATTATGGAGGGTGAGAGAAATAAGCTTGTTGGTTTCTTGGCCAGATGTCTAAGTATATGGTAAATGGAGTTAATGGATGTTGGGGAAGAGAAACACATGTGCAGTGCTGGCGTCCTTTCAGCAAAGCCAGGCAAGGTTGCTGATGAAGGACCCCCGCTGCTGGAAATGGAGTTGAAGATGTATTCTTGGACCCAAGGAGGAAACACAGAGGACGCATTATCATATGGAATGATTACTTGGCTAATGAGCCTTGAGGGGCAGGAAAATTGACTACAAAACAAATTAAACCAGCACCTGACATTCTAATGTTCTTTATAAACAAGTGATAATGTCTGTGTGTGTGTGTGTGTGTGTGTGTGTGTATTCCCTTATATGAGCCCACTTATTTTAACCAACTCCATCAAATATTGAGGATTAGATTGACCAACTCCCCCCTCCCCCCTGATTCATGGGCATGATACCATGTCTGAGGATGTGATTCAGCTTTTAGATATATCCTTTCTCTGTGACTGTTCTTGGCAGATGATGAAAGATGAAATTTCTCTGAAAAGCTCATCCCTTTGAATTGTGTTCCTGAGGAAGGAGGCCAGATGCCACATGACCAAAGCTTTAGAAAAATCCAGGATTTTTGGTGATGGGCATGCAAACCTGGCTATCTTCCATCTGCAACAAGGGCAGAACCAGCAGGCCACAGACTGAAATACAGAGAAAGAAAAGGAAGTTAGGGGATAAATTCCTCACAGATGCGATTATTTAATCCCCAAATGGAATGGTTTAGGGTGAGTGAATTCATCGTATATGGAGCCTTGTAAGGGTAGGGAGATACTTAGCTAGGACAACAATTACCACAGCAATGTTTCATATATTGAATATTGGCTGTGTTTAGACTTTTTTTTTTAAGATTTTATTTATTTATTTGAGAGAGAGAGAGAGTGAGAGGGAGAGGGGAAGAGAATCTGAAGCAGACTCCCCACTGAGCACAGAGCCCGATGCGGGTCTCAATCCCATAACTGCAGGATCATGACATGGGCTGAAACCAAGAGTCAGATGCTTAACGGTCTGAGCCACCCAGGCGCTTCCAGACTTTGTTTTAAGGGTTTTGCATCCATTATCTTATTTAATTCCACAACCACTACAGAAGGGCAGGGGGTAACTATTGCTGTCCCCTTTTTATACATAAATATGTAAATGTCCTAGACATAAAGCAGTTTTCCTTGGGTTTCACAGCTAGTAAATATAATAAGCCAGTCTGGGGTTGGGACTCAGGCAGTTGCACTCAGAGCTCTATTTGCAATGAGAGGGAGGATATGCTCCCTTAGTAAAGAGAAGACCATGCTACATAAAAACAAAGGACAAGGTCTTTGTAGGATTTTAAAATAGTTTTAATTTAAATACAGCCATTTATATTATGGTTAATATGTGCGAAGAATTTTACATAAAATTGCCATATAGGATCTTGGGGTCCCTGGCTGGCTTAGTTGGAAGAGCATGTGGCTCTTGATCTCAGGGTCATGAGTTTCAGCCCCACGTTGGGTGTAGAGATTACTTAAATAAAAGCTTTAAAAAATTGCCATATAGAATCTGATTTAATCCTTATATCAGCTTCATGGGATAGGTATTATTTTTATTTTACATCTGAGGAAGTTGGCTCAGGAAAGCTAGTTGGCCAAGGTCAGGCACTATACTTGGCTGAGTTGGGATTTGAGTTCTGATCTCTGGCTCTGTTACTCACACCTTTAAACATTACTTCTAACTACAATAATATAAGCAGAGAGGTCTTTATTTTACTCTCCCAAATCCACTGGGACGTGTAGCCTGAGTTCTCTGTACCTTTTGAAGTTCAGTGATTTTTGGAAACAGCAACACAACTAACTTAGAGATCTTCCGATTTCTTTCTAATGATCAGTGCTTCTGAATTAGCTGTAGCCTCTAATGCTTATTTCTCTTTAAAAATGGCTCATCTTCACCAGATACCAGTAACCTACCAAATTGTGATTTCTTCTGTTCTGCCACTGAAATTTCATTATTTAATGCTCTTGGTAATAATACTGGACACACATTTCTGGATTAAAGTATGTGCCTTCTCAAATGCACCCTGGAAGGTTATTATTAATAAAGGTAGTATTAAAACACCACAAATAACTCTGTAACCTTGCTTGGGCTTAATAAATTCCCTGCAGAAAATTATTTGCAGTAAACTCTTAAAATTCAGCTCACTTTTAATATACTGTGGCCTTTAGTGACCCTTATCATTCATTACATACCAGTGACCTTTCCAGTGTTGAGAAGGGTAGTTGCAACAGCTTTTGGGTATTAATACTATAAGAGGTAGATATGGTTTTCATTCTTTGCTACTGATAATTAATTCATGTACTTTAAAGGCATTGCATTATTTCTCGTATAACACAGTCTGTGATGGTTTCATAAGGGCATGGAATATAAATGGTTATCTTGGCTAAAGTGGGTTTCCATCATTTTTAGACACCGAGTTCTACAGCAGTACTTAGATAAGGACTAGGCTTGGAAGGAATGATGCCAGGCTGTAGGGCACTTGATCATCATCACCGTACATCAACTTCTGTAGATTTTTTTTAAGAGAAAATTTTTATTATGGAAAACATAGAGCATATACAAAAGTAGAGAGAATAGCATAAAGAACCACCGGATAGCCATCTCTCAGATTCAGTAATTATCAAGGTATAGCTAATGTTGTTCCATCTATGCCCTTGATCACTCTCCCTCCTCAGGCTCATGTTACTTTGAAGCAAATACCAGACATCCTATCATTGTTTCCATAAATATTTCAGCTTGCATTTCTAAAGGACAAAAAGGCTCTGCTTCTCTGTTTTTAATTTTGATTTAAGTAATTTAATTTTTATTGTAAGAACACTTGGGATCGATCCTTTCAACAAATTTTTAAGGGCACAATGTAGTATTATTAACTATAGGTACAGTGTGGTACAGCAGATCTCTAGAACTTATTGTCTTTCCTAACTGAAACTTTATACCCATTGAATAGCTACAAACCATTTCACTCTCCCCCAGCCCCTGACAGCCACCATTCTTCTCTGTTTCTGTCAGTCTGACTATTTTAGATCCTTCATGTAAGTAGAATCGTGCAGTACTTATCCTTCTCTGTCTGGCTTATTTCATGTAGCATAATGTCCTCTAGGTTCATCCATGTTGCTGCATGTGACAGTAATTCCTTCTTTTTAAGACAGTGGATAATATTCCACTGTATGCATATAGCACATTGTCTTTATCCATTCATTCATCAGTGGATATTTGGGTTATTTCCGTGTCTTGACTACTGTGAATAGTGCTGCAGTAAACATGGGAGTGCAGATACCTCCTTGAGATCCTAATTGTAATTCTTTTGGATAAATACTCAGAAATGGGATTTTCTGGATCATATGGTAGTTCTATTTTTAATTTTTTGAGGAACTGCCATACTGTTTTCCATAGTGGCGACACCATTTTGCATTCCCACTAACAGTTTACAAGGGTTCCAATTTCTTCATATCTTTGACAACACTTATATATTTTTTTATAATAGTCACCCCTCACACCTGTTTCAAGTCTTTTTTCCTAACATAACCATAATACCTACTAAAATTTCCTTAAAATCATCAATTATTAAATCATTAATTAAGTATCCAATTTTCTCATAAGTATTATTTTTCAATAGTTTATTCAGAACAGGATCTAGATAGGTTCCATTCATTGTGCTTGGTCGATATGTCTTAAAAAGGCTCTTAGTCTGTTTTTTTTTTTTTTTTTTTAAAGATTTTATTTATTTATTTGAGAGAGAGAGAATGAGAGACAGAGAGCATGAGAGGGAGGAGGGTCAGAGGGAGAAGCAGACTCCCTGCCGAGCAGGGAGCCCGATGCGGGACTCGATCCAGGGACTCCAGGATCATGACCTGAGCCGAAGGCAGTTGCTTAACCAACTGAGCCACCCAGGCGCCCGGCTCTTAGTCTGTTTTAAGGATCTTTTAATCAGTTTGCATGCAACATTTTTGTTTGTATTTACAGTTTTCTTTGTGGTTGTTTTTGACATTGTTGAAGAAAACAGATTGTTTTTCATGCAACATTTCCCACATTCTGGTGTTTGCTGATTGCATTCCTGTGGTATCTTTTCACATGTTCCTTTGTCCTTTGTATATCTTTTAAATTGGTAGATGGTTCCTGAGTCTTGATCAGATACAAGTTCAATTTCTTCTATAGTTTGTTCTTCTAAGAAGAGACTCATAATATAAAATTGTCTCTTTTTGTGATGCTATAACCACTGATGCTCAGTATTTAGGTTGATTAATTCTTAAGGGATTGTAGAATGATGATATTCTAATTTTATCTTTCCTTCTTCATGGATTTACTGGAATACTTCTTAAAAAGAATTTCTTCAGTCTACTATTAGGATCTTCAGGGGTACAGCTTGTCTAAGAAATATAGGAAAAATATTTGATTTTTGTTTTTTGTTTTTAAATTAATGAGCTGGTTAATTTACATAATTCAGTGGTGGCCATGTATTTTTCAGTATTATTATAAACTCAAGGACTGAAGTTATTATGTTTATTGATGCTAAGATTTTTCAGTCTTCGACCAGTAGGAACCTCTTCAGTTGTCTTGTGAGTCCTTTTGACATGACTCAGCTTGTCTTTGATGGCTTTCTTGCTATCATGTAGGACAGGATATTTCAGATTCATCTTGTGCATGTCCTACCTCAGACCTGGGATGATCCATTATCCGGAGGCGTTCTAGTCCCTAATAGTATTTCAGGATCATAATCTAGGTACTAGGGATGTTCTCTGGGTCTCTAAAAATCCCATCATCTCTTCCCCAAACAACCGTCTTCCATTAGCTTCATCTTGATCAACAGTCCCTGCATCTACGCAGGTCCTCAGGCAAGAAACTTCAGAGGTACCTTTTATACATGTCGCTACCTAACTGCTTGCACCCTCCTCTCTCCCCAATTCCACTGCCAGTGTCAGACCTCTACATTCCCTTGCCTGGAGTGACAAGTTTGGCCCCTAACAATTGACTAGACCCTCTGGTCTTTCTCTTACCTAGTTCCGTCTCTACTAGGGCATCCGAGTCTCTTTTATGACAAACAAGACAGAAAGGCACAACAGAACCAAAACTATTCTTGCCATGCCCTTGCTCAAAAACCTTCTATGACTCCCAGCTGCCTGTAGAACACCACTATGCGCTAACATAGCATTCAGTCTGTTCCAGCTCTTGATGCCCCTGTGTTTCCAATTCAGTAACCTATCACTTCCTTCCATTTCATTAATGATGGGGATTTATTCATAGCTCTCCTAACTTTGTTCGTACTACTCCCTGTGCCTAAGATAGCTGTGTTCCCTTCTCCGTACTTCACCCAAGTACATGCACTAACTGAGGTCAAGGCTGTCTTCAGATGCTTCTTTTCTGTGAAGCCTTGCCCTGACCTCCCTGACCACAGTGATTTGCTCCCTCTTTTTTGTTCCTTTAACACTGCTTCTTCAACCTCTGTGTGCCTTGGTTTCCTAATTCATAAAATGGGGATAATAATAATAATAATACCTACATCATGGAGTCTTGGGTATATTAGATGGGATTTTCTATTTATAGTCCTTAGAAGTGGCTTGGGTACACTGTGAGTGCTTCGTAAATATCAGTTGATCTGTTGTTACTGTTAGCAGTAAGCGTGTTTGCAATAGCAGTGTTTGTTTATGCTGCTGTTACTGTAATATATCCCAGCAATTTTACCTGGGTCTAGCCTTTCCTCTAAATTGGAACCTTCTTGGGTGCCTGCATGGCTCAGATGGTTAAGCGTCTGCCTTCGGCTCAGGTCATGATCCCAGGGTCCTGGGATCGAGTTCCGCATCGGGCTCTCTGCTCGGCAGGGAGCCTGCTTCTCCCTCTGCCTCTCTCTCTGTCTCTTATGAATAAATAAATAAAATCTTTTAAAAAAAAAATAAAATGGAACCTTCTTCAGAGCAAGAGTCATATCTTAGCAACTTTTTAAAAAGGTTTTATTTATGTATTTGAGAGAGCGAGCTCGAGGGAGAGAACACAAGTAGGGAGAGCAGCAGAGGGAGAGAGAGAAGCAGACTCTCGACTGAGCAGGAAGCCCGATGTGGGGTTTGATCCCAGGACCCTGGGATCATGACCTGAGCTGAAGGAAGCCACTTAACCAACTGAGCCACCCAAGTGCCCAAGCAATTTTTATTTTTTAATCCTCAAGGCCAAACAGTGCCCTGCACACAGTAGGCTCCTGGTTATTATTTGCCAATTTTTATGTCATGTATATAGTGGGAATTATACATGTAATTCCTTCCCCCAATCTTGCATCCTAGTTGGAAACAGTAAAGAATGAAATAATACCATCTGATACAAAAAAGTGTTGAAGATCAGGAAATGCAAAGAGAGTTTGAAAGAGCAGAAAGAGGGAAGGATGGGCTAAAGCCATTGGGGAGTGCCTGGTCTTCAAGAAGGGGTTGAATAAAGAGGAGCAGGGGAAAGAGTAAAAACGTAAGAGTAGGCTTGAGAGGAGGCAGTATCCTCAGTGTCTGAATCTAAACAAAGAAAAAATATTTCGTGGGGCGCCTGGGTGGCTCAGTCGTTAAGCGTCTGCCTTCGGCTCAGGTCATGATCCCAGGGTCCTGGGATCGAGCCCCGCGTCGGGCTCCCTGCTCCGCGGGAAGCCTGCTTCTCTCTCTCCCACTCCCCCTGCTTGTGTTCCCTCTCTCACTGTCTCTCTCTGTCAAATAAATAAAATCTTTAAAAAAAAAAAAATTTCGTTGAATATTAGTGAATCAAATAAAAACTGAAATGCAAATAAACATGGTCTTAGGAAATAAGAGCATCAGTCACAGTTTTATCTTTTAGGGTAAAATAATGTATTAAATAGTCATATTCACCACTGAACCCCCAGATGAAGTTGTCAATAAAACATTATTCTTTTTATAATCTTACCCTACAGAGAAAAGAGCTGTTTAATCTCAGATGGATTCCCCAGTGTCTTAGTCTCTGCCTTCCTTGTACACTCAAGATGATGCCTCTTGGTGATGGTTATAACTCAGGAAACTTGCAGAAGTGTGTGAAAGAAGCTGAAATCTCAGGCTCCTCCCCTACACACCATTCATTGTTTCACATTTTGGTTTGTACTGATCTGCTTATTAGGAAACGCAATATAAAATGCTGAAAAGGGGCAGGCAAGAATTATAATGATTGTATAATATATATATTATGTATAACTTATACATAAATATATACATTTATATAAACATATGAATAATACTATAATTTTATAATTATAACAGTGGCTGGCATGTTTTGAGCTCTATTATGTGCCCAGCACTGGTATAACTATATCTCCTACTGTCAGGTTCCCTGTCTTTCCCACGTGGCTGACATAGTTCAGCTTTGAGAGTTAATGCAATGTGTTCTAGTTCAAAGGAGGACTCAGATGAGGTCTGTCTGTTGAATGGTAAATACTGTGTGACATCTTGACCATCCTTCATATTAGATCTATGTAAGTGCAAACTGGAGAAAAGAATCATGATTTTGTTGTTGTTTGTTTAGAACCAGTCAGTATAATGAAAATTCTTGTTCAGATCTCTAGCTTCCATCTGCCCTTGACGTTTAGGATGTTTTTGAACTGGAAACTCACAGATTTGCCTGCATCTTCATGTAAGATTTGTCAGCTGGACATCATGCTGCTGCTGTCCACTGGCTACTATTTTACGTTTAGCCAGTAGCTATTGTTGGCTACTATTTAAAATTTTTGATTTTTCATAAATATTTGCAAATGGAGCTTATGGAATCGTGTGTCATGGAATTCTGTTCTTTGGCAAGGGACTGTGTGAGGATGGCATGTTAACTGTATTTCAATAATAAAAAAAAATTAAAATCCTAAAGTAAATTTGAAAAAAAGGGAAAAATAAAGTACTGCCTTATTTATGAAAGACATTTTTTAAAAAGCTTAAGTGTTGGAGTTTGGTAAGCAAAGGATTTGAAGCTTGAATAAATCAGTAAATAGCACATATGATTTTTTTTTTTTCTTTTTCTCTCTCCTCCTCCCCCTCACCCCTCTTCTTCTTCCTCCTCCCTTTCCTCTCCTTTCTCCTCCTTCTGTCTCTTTTATCTTTTCTCTATCTCCCCCTCTCTTCCCCCTCTATTTCCTCCCCTTAACCCCTTTTCTCTCTCCCTCCTTAACCCATTTGTATTTGAGTAAAGGTCACTGTTGAGATCCCATCGGGACATCTCAAGAAAAGGAAAATAAAAATCTTGTGACTAGTGTCTGCAGGGAATTGTCAGGCCAGTCCTCCTTTACGTCTTTTCTTCCTATATCCCAGCCCCTGTAGCTGTTACCAGGAGAGGAGACTGGCATGGTTGTTGACCAAATCAGTGAAAACGATCATTTAACACCAACGTGGGCAGGTCCTGGTTGTGATAAGCATTAGGAATACGGAAAAGAGACGGTCTGTGAGAGGTACGTCATGAAATCACATCTCCAGCTCTCCTGTTGGTCATTAATACAGATCACCAGCAATAAATATTTGAGACAGTGGCTAGACTGAACATCTCATGAAGAATTAAGATATTTTTTAGACACCAAAAATGAGCTGCATGCAGAAAGAACAAAGACCAAGTACAGATTAGTCACCAAAGTACTGATGTGGCATTTGATTCAACTGCTGTTTTATGATACCATTCCTCTAGAGTGAAAAGTAAGTTTGTGTTTGTAAATGCCCTGGTGACAAGAATCTCTTTTTCCCTGAAGAAAGAGATCCATGTATAACTGAATTTTCCCAGAGAACACAAGAGGGGGGGAAAAGCAATAAATCAAGTGAGTTTTTATGATCCCTATAAGCAAAAACATACTTCAGTTGGGATGGATTGTGATGGAGAGTAAATGAGGTTGCATGGAGGCTGTGTGCTAATGTTGGTACTTACAGTGCTTAAACATATCGCCTGCCTCCTCTAAATGCAGCTCATTCGTTGGCTTTCTGTGATGCAGGAAATAGCAGAATAATGAGCTGTTTTTCCCCCTGTCTTCATACTTTAATATCATGCAACTGTTTATTAATAAGCTCCAACCCCCAAAGGATTTTTCTAATCCTATTCTAATATCAGACTAAATTTAATAAGATCCATTCTTCTCCCTACTGCATATGCCTCATTCATTCATTTATTCAACTAATATTTATTGAGGGTCTCCTATGGTGACAAGCACAGGGTTGGGTTGGGGAATAAAATGTTGAAACAAGACAGGCTTGGTCTGTGCCTGCAAATGGGGACAGACCAAAAGGGAAAAAGAAGAGCAAAGGTGTTGAACCAAGAATGTGACCAGGCATTTAAGGGCGTATATAGTTTCTCTATTTTAATGGCTTCGAGATTTGGGGAAAGACCAGAGCTTAGAATATTTGGAAAAAAAAAAAAAAGGAAGGATTGTCTCCTAGGACTGTGGAGGGGAAATGTCTTGCCGTTTTCTCATTTTGCCAGGCCCCCTTGGCCTTGTTGAAATTTTACGATGGTTTGCTGTGTTCCTTTGAGGCAAACGTAACTTTATTCAGGTTACCAGAAGTAGGCAACTGCTCAGTTGAATTCCTGTTGCAGGACAAGATGTCTTGCTGATGGTGAGGTCAAAGAGGAGGGGAAATCTTCAGAGAGAATGAAAGCCTGAAGCCTTCACTTCAGACAAAGGCCTGACCCAGGCTTTTCACACTTGAAAGGGTGCTGGATTTCAAAGGGGGAAGTGCCAGAGGAGCTAAAGGCAGACATATGGGAAGCCTTGTGAAAAGAGGGATTTTGTTTGAAGTGAGTTTGAGGACTTGATGAGTTTGAGGTTGGAACAGAAAAATGCAACTACATTCTTTTTAATCACAGAAATTCTTGGTGTAATAATCTTCTCTCAAGAATGTGAGTGTTTATTGGTTTTCATTGTCCCTCCTTCCTCCTAGACGTGGATGTGCCAGAGATCAGCCTTTGCCAACTTCTTGCACCAGCTTCGAACTATCTCTTAGACGGGGTTGTTGTTTATGTTGTTTATGTTGGTTTAAACCTCTAAGGATCCATCTTCACGAAAAGTTATGATGTCCTTGATGACACAAGGCAGCATTATTCAGAAAATACTGAGATCAGTCTTGTATGTGTGTCCGTTCTTCAGTTTGTCCGTCCATCCATCATTCATGTTTATATCAAGCGCTGTTCTGCTTGATCACTTACCTTGGTATTCCTACCAGTGAAACCAGAACAGCTCTTTCAGACTCTGTAACTGGGGAACCAAGGAAAACAGTGACTGTAAATGAACGTCACTTCTCTGCAAAAGCAAACGGCACATGTTCTGCTAATCATTGTGCTGCTTTCTCTTTTCATAGAAGTCATAATTTGCACATATGGAGTTAGGATTTGGCAGAAGGGAGGATGAAAGAGATGAATAAGTCATCTGGACATAGAGTGAGGGTTTAAATTTTCCCCGGGCGTCAAGATGTCTTTTGGAAATCAAGGTAGCTATAAAGGAGTATTCAAAACAAAAGACGAGTAAATCCTGATTTCTGAGAGAGAATCTTCACTCAACAGTGGTAGTTATAAACAGGAATTAAACTAGAAGCACTGAAAAGCGGTAACATAGGGAAAGATGCCTGCTTCTTGTCCAGGGAACTGGGGTATGGTGATTTCTATGGAGAAGGCCTGATTCAAATCTCTCTTTTATTATTTGATTCTTTTAAATGTTCTATTTACTCTGTACTTTTTTAAATTTTGTATTTTTAAGGCATGGTGAGTGCTTTAAAAGAGGAATATTCCAAGTTCATGTTTGCTGTGGGGAGGAGAGTTTGTGTTTAAATTGGTTCTCTGGGTAAATAGATATATTTTTGACATGGGAGGTTATTCAAATTGAGCATCTCTCAGTTTTATGTATTATGTTTCTTCTCTCTACGTTGTTTTACTTTTAGAAGCTGAAACAGGGCCTTGGCCATCTGTTTATCTATTTCAGCCAAATTCACCATTCAGATAATGTACATTTCACAACTTAAGCCCACTTAGAGATCACTTTTCACCACTTAAAGAGCATTTAGCCATGATTCCAGGAATAGAAAGTGTATCCTGAGACCCATAATGACTTGATGGGAGAATAAAGGATCATTTGTTATGCAGCAAGTATAAAATTATAACAACTTCCCTCTATGTTTACAGATGAAGGACATTCTGGCTCTGGAAGGGGAGAAAGAGTTTCCACTCTGTTTGTTGATTTTCCCACTTTATTTGTTGTCTTGGAAACAGATATAGGACACAGCATTTAAAGAAATAGATCATTGTCACCATTTGGACCTAAAATTAGGATTAGGGTTTTTTACATACAACAAGAATGGAAGACATTTTACTTATTAATTGGGAGGAATAAGCTTGTAGCTAGTATGTACTGAATTTTGGTTCTCAAATTCTTAGCCACAGTGTGGCTAAGAGGATGTGCCATTTCTTCATCTGGAAGATGGTGACAATAACAGCAGGCCCCCTCATAGTATTGATATGGGAGTTAAATGAGTTAATAAATGTAAAACACTTAGAACAATGCCAGGTACATACCGAATGCTCTATAAGTGTTAGCTGTTATTCTAGGCTATTAATAATGCCGTTGGGTGAAGCTCACTGTAATAACCTTATGAGACCAGCTCTCCTTATAATGCTTTAGCTTGACCTTTTGCAAAGTATCTCTTCAAATTCAACCTCTAAATTAGCAGTTCAGTATACTTTGATGTTTGTTTCATGCCTTGCTTGTGGTGTTGTAAACAGAGTTCCTCTTTGTCTGAGGCAATGCAGAATCAGCATCAATGTTACTGATCATTTGCCTACAAGTACCTTAAATCCACCCTTACTATCTTAAGACAAGGAAATGTCTTGGAAAGATTCAGAACTATTTTCCAGAACCTGAGGGCACAGAGTTTAATCATAGTACCCACAGGAGAGACAGCAAGCAGTTACTCGTGAAGAACTGAAAACAGAAAGAGAAGAGTCTGCAGTAGTCAGGCCTCACTGTCTTTTCAGGGCTACCTGGGATCTATACTTTTGTCTTCTCTCTGCAGATTTTCCCCCTGCATATGGCATATGGACAATCATGGCTGCCCGACATCTCATCCTGCTCTGCCCACAGACTGATAAAAATCAATGTATTCATTAAAAGTTACTGAAGATAGAAACTGGTTGGCCTGGCCCTTGCTAGAAGTCACCCCTAGATCAACCCACTGGACTAGAGAAGTGGGGTCTTTTTTTTTTTTTAAAGATTTTATTTATTTATTTGTCAGAGAGACAGAACACAAGCAGGGGGAGAGGCAGGCAGAGGGAGAAGCAGGCTCCCCGCCGAGCAAGGAGCCCGATGCGGGACTCGATCCCAGGACCCTGGGATCATGACCTGAGCCAAAGGCAGCCGCTTAACCGACTGAGCCACCCAGGCGTCCCAGAAGTGGGGTCTTGATGCCTAATCTACTTGGGCGGGGACTGGGGGAGATGGAAGGGTAGGTTCTACAAGATGGGCTTTTAGAAGGGCAGGGACCCTCTACACTACTACAAATTCGTTCACAAGTTAAGAAACTGGTATGCCAAATTTCCAAATGTATTTGCCCAAATAATTAGACTATATTGAACTTGTTCTTTGTAATGTCAGAGGAGAGAACTAAAGTCAATGGGTATAAGTGACAAGGGGTCAGATTTCAAGTGCCAAGGAAGGAATCTCTAAAAATATAAAATTTATATATGTAAGTTATATATATAAATATAAAATATGTACATACATTACAGATGATTCTCCCTCTCTATATAGATACACTATATCCATATCTATATCTTATCTGTATATCTGTATCTAAAGAGATGTCTCTCTATATCCATCATCTGTCTATCTATTGAAAGAGATTTGATTGTGGGGGCTGGCAAGCCTAAAATTTATAGGGCAGACTGTCAGGCTGGAAACTCAGAATGGAGTTGATGTTGTAGTCTTGAGGCTGAAATCTGTAGGCCTTCAGCCTGGAAACTGAAAGAATTTCTATGTTACAGTCTTGATGTGGAATTCCTTCTCCAGGAAAACTGTCTTTGCTCTTAAGGCCTTCGACTGATTGGATGAGGCCCACCACACCATGGCAGGTCATCTTCTTTACTTATAGTCAACTGATTATCGATGTTAATCCATCTACAAAATACCTTCACAGCAACCATTTTAGACTGGGCATCATAGCCTAGCCAAGTTGACACATAAAATTAACCATCACACCATTCTACACCATCTTGATGAGTCTGATATCTTTGGAGTGGCAAAAGGGCAAGAAAGCAATCAGGGCAGATGTTTCCACATTTACCACCTGAAATGCCAACTCATTAGGAGAATAAGTTTCAACCGAGTCTCCCAGGCCAGGCTACCTTCCCCATAGTGTGGGCAACAAGAAGATGGCTAAATTAGTGTGGATTTATTAACATTTAATTTAGGGTTTCTAGTCTGGAGCATGTTTCTGGAAGAGAAATGACAGACATATTATTTGTCCAGTATTCCATCACTAGTCTCTCTCTCTCTGACATCCTTATTTATTTTTCAACCAATTTCTTCCTCCCTGATCACATGTCTTCTAAAAACTACCACTCAGAGTCCTCCCTAATTCCTCCCCACACTGGGGCTCTTAAGACTACCTTTTACTCCACTGTTGATATCATCATTTAGTTTATATTCAAGGGTGGTATTCATTACAGTGCCATCAACATGAGGAGAGGGGGCCTGTCACCAGGGCAACCAGAAGCACAGCATGTACATTCCCTCCTTAGTGGATGTCTCCTTCCCTCTTGGTTGGATTCCAGCTGTGTCTTTGATTCATTCCATGTATGTGGTCACTGGAATGTAGACACTTGAGAGCCTCCTCATCCTTAACTTGTCTGTCTTTATATAGCCCACTGGCCAAGATCTGCTCTCTAAAATCTACCAGTTTATTACCTTTAATTTCTGCAAATACAACACATAGTATTTACAGGCATATTTAACCACATGGTTGTACCTTTACAAACATTCTAACCTCTAACCCTCTAACATTTTATTTATTTATTACATATTCTAATGCATGTCCCTTCTCCAGTATGATACATTTTTCGCCTGATCAATACTACCCATTAATACTAAGCTCTTCATCATTGAAAGTATCCAGCTACATGGTCATCTCTCTACCTAGGATTTTATAAAGGCTATTGCATTATAAAGGAGGTTGGAACAGGTGACCTATAAATTCTTTAAAAATCTTAAGCTATAGGTTTCCTTCATATCTATAACTTTCCCCCACACATATAATTTTAGATATGCTAGGTCTCTAAAAATGAAGACATCTGGAATATTCCAAATGCAAGCATCAGTGCAAAATGTCTACATGTAGTTTTCCATATCCTTCTCTACCTCCATAAAACCATTCAGAATTTGTGAATAATTTTATTAAATTTATCTTTGGTGGTATACTTGAGGAAGTGGGACTGTAAGAGGACAATCTAATAAGAAAATCCATTCTTATATTTTCTACTTGGTCAGAATACATACAATTGTTAGTAGGATCTGTGTGTATGTTTCTGAGTAGTATACTCCTAGATTTTGCCCTTGATCAGTCATTTCAAAACTTGACATTGTATTTGAATCATACACACACACACACACACACACACACACACACACATCTCTGATCCCAAGACATGGAGAATCTGAGTCAACTGGTCTGGAGTAAAGCCCAATATCTGTAATTTTAAAAAATAAAAAATAAAACCCCAACCCATCTTATGGATTCCTAGGCAGGTTTGGGAACCACCACCCATGATCTGTTCTCCTAGTTCTGGGGGAAACGGTTTCAGTGCTACCATACATCCCTCTTACCACGGGCAGTCTCTTCTCCATGCTGGCTTCCACTGTGCTCATAGATTGTTTCAAAGCCTCTAATATGCTCCTCCTGTTTTCACCCTCTCTCCTGTCTGCTTCATCCTTAATTATTTCATTGTGTCCTTAGCCTGCTCAGAAATCATCAGAGGTTTGTTAGCAGCTTCAGGAGCAAATTGTCATCTTTGAGATGGGCTTTCAAGAACCTCCAAGCCTTCATTTCTCTTCATTTGGGAGATGATACAATGTGGCTATAAGACCTGGCTTGAATGCTGGCTCCTCCTCTGTAAACCTACTAAGTTTTAGGCAGTGTCATTTCGTGTAATCCTTATGACAACCCTGTGAGATGGATATCACTGTTTTATGGATGAGAAAACTCAGGCTCAGTTGGTTGAAGTAATTCACCTAATTGCTTAAGTAAAGATTACTTGGGGTCTGGATTTTAGCTCAGGTCTCTCTCCAAAATGTAGGATTTCTCCAGTATGATGTACTCCCTCCCGATGTCAGCAGAAGTGTTCCTAATCCTGAAAATTTGTAAAGTGTCCTAGGAATGAGATATATTTCCTGTTTCTTTATTTTAATATTAAGAAGTGTAATTGAGACATGGTAGTTGTGAGGGTAAGTGGAAAGCACTAATTAAAAAAACATTCCAATTTCTAAGACTGCAGAACATCAGCTATTATTGAAAATGTAGACATTGGGAGGGGAAAAGCATTTATTCAAATACAGTGCTGCTAAATTAGATGCTGTGGGGAAATAGGACTGCACACAAATGGTTATTCAGTGTTTTTTGGTATTGTCAGTACACGATTAAGGAACGTGTGCCTTTTTAATATGCTATTCTAAAAATGTAAATAGAACATATGATTTTAGACAGTAGGAACTCATTATGTCAGAATTTAGATTCTCTGGATAGCCAACTGCAAAGGGCAGGTAAGTTTCCAGAAATAGATGAGGGTTTGGCCAGAAATGGCTATGGGTACACCGTGCCAAGCATTGGCCTTTGCCAGGTGCCTGCCGCGATGTCAAGGATACAAGCTGAAGCTAGCCATATGGTTCTTGGAGTCTCTCTGCTCATTCCACACTCCACTCAGAGTTGGAGACACGGGCTTTTCTTTATCCGCAGGAGAAGGTAATTGCTTTAGACTTAACAGGCTGAGCTTGACCCTTGAGTCGCCATCACGCTGCATTATGAAATGCAGCATCAGCGGTGGTCCTCCTGGTGAACAGGGAGGAGGTGAGGGGAGGGAGGGTGGTGTCTAAGCTATCAACATGGCACAGTTTAAATGTCAGGCTCTGCAATTTACAAGTGATCTGAGATTCATGGGAAAGGCAATGGAAAAGTCATTCTCTACACCCCCTCCCTCGTGTTATAAAATTGAGTATGTCATAAATTCCGTGCATTGCTAAGTTCATGGTGCTTCTGTAGGAAGACATTAAAAATAGAACTCCTTACATCTTTGATTCTTGCCTAGAGAGCATCCAGGCCAAAAGTGTACATACAGACATTAAGCTGCCTTTTATCTCACTTTTTCATTTTGGGGCCTCTGTTCTTGAAAGCCAAACACTTTTTCACAGACAACCTGTCTGATGTAGTTTTGTTTTGTTAACAGCAGAGTGAATAAGGGTGGATAAACAGGAAAGACAAGTGAATGCCTGGGTAGGAATTTTAAAGTTTTGTTTAAAACAAAATCAAAATAAATCACTAATACCGCTATAGCAGTTCCTCCTTATCTGTGGTTTCAACTTTGATGTTTTCAGTTACCCCCAGTTTAACCATGGGCTAGAAGCAGATAATCCTCCTCCTGACCTAGGTCAGAGGTCAGTAGTAGCCTAATGCTAGGTCACAACACCTGTGTGGTTCACCTCACCTCATCTCATGTAGGCATTTTATCATCTCACATCATAATCATCAGAAGAAGGGCAAGGGGCTTCTGGGTGATGCAGTTAGTTAAGCCTCTGACTCTTGGTTTCTCCTTGGGTCGTGAGCTCAGGATTGTGAGATCAAGGGTGAGTACAGGACAGTAAGATGCAGGCACACCTCTCTTTATTGTGCTTCACTTTATCGCACTTTGCAGATAATTGCATTTTTTTTTGCAAATTGGAGGTTTGTGGAGACCCTTTGTTGAGCAAGTCAATTGGCACCATTTTTCCAACAGCATTTTCTCACTTTGTGTCTCTGTGTCACATTTTAGTAATTCTTGCAATATTTCAAACTTTTTCATTATTATTGTATTCGTTATGGTGATATGTGATCAGTGATTATGACTTGCTGAAAGCTCAGACAATGGCTGCCACTTTTTAGCAATGGAATGTTTTTATTAATTAAGGTATGTACATTATTTTTTTTAGACATATTGCTATTTCACACTTAATAGACTACAAAATAGTGTAAACATAACTTTTTTTTTTTTTAAAGATTTTGTTTATTTGACAGAGAAAGAGATAGAGCAGGAACACAAGCCGGTGGAGTGGGAGAGGGAGAAGCAGGCTTCCCGCCGAGCAGGGAGCCCTATGTGGGGCTCGATCCCAGGACCCTGGGATCATGACCTGAGTGGAAGGCAGACGCTTAATGACTGAGCCACCCAGGCGCCCCAAACATAACTTTTATATGTGTGGGAAACCAAAAATTTCATCTTTATTGTGATGCTTTATTGCGGTGGTCTGGAACTGAACCTGCAATATCTCTGAGATATGACTGTATGAGTAGGTTGTTAGAATTGTTCTATTTTATTATTAGTTATTGTTATTAATCTCTTACTGTGCCTAATTTATAAATTAAGCTTTATCATATGTATGCATGTATAGGAAAAACAGTATAGATAGTGTTCTGTATTATCTTTGGTTTTAGGTATCTACTGGGGGTCTTGGAACATACCCCGTGTGGATAAGGGGGGACTACTGTATGTGTGTGATGGGGATAGTACACACCTTAGTACTAAGTACAGTGTCTGAGCTAGTCTGAGGAAGTATGTTGGGAGAGACATATTTTCTGTTTTCATCAGAGAGAAGTTTTGCTTTTTCCTGAAGCTACAGCCTCAGCCTCCCTAGAGAAATCTCTCTCCATAGAAGGGATTGTCTACAAAGGGTGGGCTGCTCAGGGCTAAATCCATTAAAACCAATTGAAGGAAGAGATTTTATTTGCTTAGGAAGGAAAAAAAAAAAAAAATAAAAAGCTCATTACCTAGAGCAAAACGACTGCTTCAGGATTAAGAAATTGACAGTTAATGCTTAATTATACTAGCCCGCTGAAAATGTAAATACAAAGCTTTCAAGACAGTTAACGCAAGCATATGTGCATTTATTCTATCGATTGGGGAAAATTCATGATTGTAAATGCTAATAACTTGAACAGTATCTACCTAACCTTTTGGTGAATAGGTCTATTGTATTCATGTATGAGGAAAACACAGTCTATCAATAATGCCAAGATTTCTTCAATTTTTTTGTATCCCATAGTTTGCTTTAATTACTTACAATCTTTCTGATTTTAGGCTATTCACTACTTTTTTCACCATTAATAGTTTCATTAAGGAAACACATTCCATATGGACATGAGGCTGTTGTTCTTAAGATTGGCTTTTCCTTTGAGTCTGAGCACTTAAAAACCTTGCTCTGTCTAGAACAACCCCAAAGGCAGCTTAGGAAGTGATAGTTTCAGTAGCCTACGGCTTTAGCTGTGTTTCCAGGAGGGCGGGATCACTACTGTGTTGAGGTTTCCTTAATCTCCCAGAACAATGCCTGGCGCAAAGTAGGCACTCCAAAAACATGTCTATAAAGGAACAAAGAAAGAAAGTAGGAAAGGAAGAGGGAGGAAGGGAAGGAAGAAGAGAATTATCTGACCAATTTGAAGAAACTGGAGGCCTGCCATTTTCTTGACATGCCAGTGGATTCCATCTCTTGAAAGAAAGAGATTGTTTTGGCATTCTTTGTTCAAAAAGACCTTCAGAATCTTCTCTCTGTTGAATTTCAAGGTCACATAAATCCTCCTGAAACTTGGTTATTTTAGGAATTTATAGAAAATTTCAGTGCAATAAGACGATGGCTGTAACCTGATGGTAAGTAGTTAAATATAAGAAAATCTACTTCACCATTCAAATTCAGTAGAAGGGATTTTTAAAAATCTTCTTGATGGTTAATAGAAAATCTTACATTTTGTTAAATGTTATTTGAGCAGTATTAATATAAGAACTTTGCATAACTAAACTTTTCAGAAACAGGTCTATTGTAGGAAGAGGTGCTATGTTTACTGGGGTTTTGAGTAAATATTCTACTTCTGGTTCCTTCATTGTATCCGAATCCATCAGGAAAACCAGGTCAAGGAAGACGTGGCATGGGAGTTAAAAGTTACAGTTGTTATATCAGCACTTGGCATTGAGGACTTTTTAAAAAACTCCATAAAATGCATATGTTCTTTCACATACTTCAGAGCACCTGCCCTTTGCAAACACAGCCATATCTAGTTCATCAAACCTGGGTATTTTTAAGGATAAGCATCACCCAATTTTCGTGGTTTCTAGGACATACTCAAACACCACATTATAATAAAGTCTGATCGGAAGTTATCCTCAGTTTGAGATTAACTCTCTTCAGATAAATCAACACAGAACAATAAACATCCACACAAAGAAGCAGCTGGCTTTGGGGAGGCAAATTCATGGAAATTTTTGGCCATAAATTTTGTACAACATAATTTCAACATTTTGTTAGCCATTGTAACAGTAAAGTGGGAGAGCTAGGTTCTTGTCTCACGGAGCTGAAGAATGAATCTCGCAGACAAAGGAGAGTGAGTAAAAGCTATAGAGTTTTTATTAAGCAAGGATACAGAAAAAGCTCTTAGGAGTGAGAGGGGTCCCAACAGGGTTGCCAACGTCGGCCTCCGCTGACAGTCTTTTATTTACAACTGACCAGGGAGCTTGTGGCCTTAACATTCTTGAGACATCGTAGTTTGAGTAAGGACTGGTGATAACATCTTTAATGGCATACTTCTTTTTAGGGTCTGGTTATTCTTTGTTGGTCACAGGTGACTGTCATAAAAAAAGACACCCCCTCCCCCACCTCAGACAGCTACGGCAGGGTGGTCTGGTGTGTTCCCTTATCTCTGGTTTCCTTACACCTCCACAGTTGTGGGGTTTCTGTGAACCTGATCCCATAGTCCTGACCTGTCTCTCCCTACCTGGCGCCGCCTGTCCCTTCCTCAACAGGTCGGTTCATTTTTGCAACCTAGGTCTCCTAAGAAGTTTGCTTCTAGATAATAACATTACATATATGTGTATGTATATATATAAAAGGATAATTTGTAAGTTTTATGTAATATAATTACATATACATATATATAACTATAATGAAATTTATAAGTAAATATGTAAAAAATAGAAATGTATATTATATATTATAAAAATTTTATTGTAGGGAAGCAAGTTATATACAATTAATTACATATATATATTTTGTATTTGCACTAATTTATTTATAAATGTTCATCTCGCAGTGGGCATAGAAGTTAACATTTTTCTTTTAATGCTCAGAATTAAACACAACATCAGATTATTAGTCAGGTGTTCATCTTGCTCCTTTGATTTTGATTACCTAGTATTTTCTGTATCTTAGTCACCAAATTGGAAAAGATCTCCAATTTTTGCATGTGCTAAAGGATAATGTAAGTAACCTTGCCATGTAAGTGGCAGGAAGGAATTTTTATGAAATACATTTTATTTAAATAAAAAGGATTTTTTAAAAGATTTTATTTATTTATATGACGGGGAGAGACACAGCGAGAGAGGGAACACAAGCAGGGGGAGTGGGAGTGGGAGAAACAGGCTTCCCACTGAGCAGGGATCCCAATGTGGGGCTCAATCCCAGGACCTTGGGATCATGACCTGAGCTGAAGGCAGACGCTTAAACACTGAGCCACCCAGACACCCCTAAATAAAAAGGAATTAATGCTTCTTTTGAGAAATCAACCAAACAGCCACTTGGACTAAAAAATTAATATACTTAGAAATTTATGATATTCTCATATGAAAGTCTAGTACATTTATGGATGCTTCTTAGTAATATTTTGTGATGGGTCATAATGAGTCAGAATCTATGCCTAGATTATTTCTTTACCAGTTTTCTTAACTCTCAGCATTATCATCAGACTCTCATATCTGAAGGAGGATTGGGTGGTAAGTGAGCCCTCGTGCCTCCATATCACCCACTGTACTAGATTCCAGGGCTGAGATAAACCACTCAAAACCTGCATATTTCAGGGAAATTGATGCTGAGGAGCTGATGGAATTCACCCTAATATCTAGAAATTGTATGAACCATACATTAATTTCTGAACTGAAAAACCAAGAAAGTTAGTTATGGTTGTTATTATTATTGTTGTTGTTTTCAAGTGTGTGCTCATAGAAAAAGGAAAAATACTGGTTCCAGCTACTTAGTACAAAATGTGTTTATCATGTTCAACTGGCTGAGGCAGTTCCTACATGTTTGATTTAAAATAATGCACTTCAGTTTTGGAACAAAAATGATTAAACATATAGAGTCCAAAAATGTGCTAAAAGTTGTTATAGTTGAAAAGATGTATTTGGAACACACAGCTTCCTAAATTGCTATTTTACTGTACATTTGTACATGTTTGTCTCTTGTATTATTGGTTCTTCCCCACTAATTATTTTTAAATGGCTGGGATGAATTGAAATAGAACCATAAAAGATATATTATATTTGTATTTGTTAGGGCTCTTTCAGTTGCAAGTGATAGAACCCAATTCCACTGGGTTCAACAAAATGGAAATTGGTGGTGGGTCTTGCTTGGAGTGTTACATTATGGAAGATGGGTTTCAGGTACGGCTGCATCCAGGAGCTTGATCAGTATAGCCAGGGCTGGTGCATACTCTCTGTCTCTGTTTATGTATGTCTCTTTCCCTCCACCCTCTCTTCACTTCTTGCATAGTTGCACAGATGTTCTATGTGTAGTGAACATCTTTACCCATCATGATTTAGCAATCCTACTTAAAATCCTTTCACTCCCTCCATAGCTCTGCTGGAGATATGTTCTAGAAGGAGTGAAAATGGCCTGGCATCAGTCATGGTCCATCCCTGAACCATTCATGGTATAACCTGATTGGTTGGATCTGCATCATGCATTAATTCCTGCTATAGCATGGTGGTCCCTGATGTGGGAAACAAAGGTAAAAGAAAAAATTAAATTTCCTTACTACTTACAGGCCCTTGACAAGTCCTTGAAACAGGCAGAGTGACCTTCCTGTAGGAACTCAACTGCCTCGACATTAGTACTTTGCTAAGGGCAAAGGGAATCTTAGCTTAACATTATCCTGACCTCCAGGATCCTGTAAGTCTACTTGAACATATAAGAATTCCTTTGGAAACTTCCTATATCTCTACCCCCCATGATATATGTTAGCAATCATCCTCCAATCATATGACCCACTGATAGACATCTGAAGGGTCTCATGACTGAGGTTTTACTAAACAGTAATAAATGACCTTTTCCTAACAAGAGCTAGCCCCCTCAGAGTCCTGGAAACCCTGTTTCCAAAATACCTTGGAGGGTTGTGCTGTCCCTAACCCCCTCCCAACTTAAAAGTATATAATCAGTCACCAGTCACAGCTCCAGTACAGCTCTTTCTGCCCATGGGTCCTTTCTAAGTGTTTTAATAAAACCACCATTTTGCACAAAGATGTCTCAAGAATTCATTTTTTTAAAAATATTTGTTTGAGAGACTGTGCACCCACGCAAGCAGGGGGAGGGGCAGGAAGAGAGGAGGAGAGAATATTGAGCAGCCTTCCTGCTGAGTGCAGAGCCAGATGTGGGGCTTGATCCTACCGCCCATGAGATCACGACCAGAGCCAAAATCACTAGCTGGACATTTAACTGACTGAGCCATCCAGGCGCTATCTAAAAAAAAAGGATGCATAGTAATAACCACTGTTTATTCTGTGTATGCAATTTGCCAGGCACTGTGCAGATGAGTTATTGTGTACTATCTCATTTAATCCTCATTAGACCCCAACACAGTGGGTTATTGCTGTTATGCCCATTTCGCAGATGAGGAAACATGCTTATGTTGTTTATCTCAGGACTCTTAGCCTGGGAAATCTTTAAAATTCTTCTAAATGAAATTTAGAATAAAATTCTTCTAAAAAAGAACACATCTTTTCTTCCCTGCCTTACTGATTCAAAGGCACAGAATCCAGTGTAGAAAGGCAGGTGGACGGATAAGCTCATTTTCACGCCCCTTACAGTAATGAAAATGGGACAGATGGAGTAATCTAAGGAGTTCTTGATGTGGGTATGAAAGGAAAACCATCAGGCCAAATCAGAGAAGGGGAAATAACTAACAAGCAGTGAGTGCGCTGTGTAGCTCTGGCCAGAGGTAGGAAAGTGGAAGCTGATGGGCAAGTCTCTTACCCAGCAGCCAAGTGAATAAGATTAATAACAGTGCTGGAATCCTGGGTAGCATCTTCCTTGGAGACTGACAGACAATGTCTAGCCTGCCTAAGAGTGCCCACAAAGCACTTGGAAAATTTAGTTTTATTTACAGCCTTGTAAAGTGGGATTGGTAATTCTCTGTGGTGTCCTTTTGTAGGAAAAGCAAAACAAGGATGACTACTTTCAATACCTTTTGAGGTAGACGGCTTTTAGACATTGGAATTCTACCTCTTGCAACATATTGCATGTCAGCCCCTGCTCTCTGCTGGCATCTCGGGTGCAGCTGATGTAGTAACTCGGCCAGGTACAAGCTTGCATATCTAGCATTTATTGCTTTAGCTGTTAAAAAATAAATCACATCTTTAAAAGGTCAACATGGGTTTATACTAAGTGTGAGAGGATTGAAAATAACAGTCTGGAGCAAACTTATTTATTATTCTTCAAATTAGAAAAGTAATACTGCCTCATTGCAGAAAACCGAAAATGAGAAAGAGAAAGAAAATCACCCATAACCTCACCCCTATAATCCCTTTTATGGCTGTGTTGTGCTTTTCTCACGAGAAAATAGGGGGCTTTGCTGTCATGGTTGTTACTATTTCTTTTTTGTTTAATGTTTTGCTGCTTGTTTTCTCTTTTTCCTTCGAAGCCTAGCGTTTATAATGAATGATGTTTAGGACTATGTTTGGAATGGATTTGGAAGAACGAAGTGCATTTGTTAGAAGAGGCAGCTCACAAACTTAGGTAAACTAGTCACATTTTGAAAAGTGCTAATATGAAGCTGGAGTTCCTCCCCCTGGATGGTATTTTAGCCTGTGTGCATGGCCTGATACATCCTGTGGTGGAACTCAAGAGGGGTGCTCATGTTTACTCTTATTCTGCAGGTGCAATGAGTTGTCCTTGTTCAGTTGCGTTGGATTATTCAGCAAAAAATCCTCCCCGGAGTTGGAGGATTAGAGCGGTCTGAATGTGCCAGAATCAGACTTCTAGGGACAGGAAGATATCCTGAGATGCTGTGCACATTAAAGTCAAACATGTGCAAGAGAGAGAGAGAGCTGATTTGCAACTGAAAATAGATGTGACTTGTCATTTTCATGGACTTCATCCTTCTCTATTTAATCACATATTGTCTGCAACTCAAACATCCATTCACTCAGATGTTTATTAAGGAACAGTACATGAAATCAGCTGCTGTGCCTGGTGCTGCATACAGGATGACGAGTAAGCTAGATATGGCCCCTGCCCTCCTGGGGCTTATAGTCCACTGGTATTAGCCTGATGCAGTGAGCTACAGACCCCATTCACCATATAGGGTACGTGACTGGGAGGGTGGGGGCCAATTCCCAGTGGATGACCACAACAATATTTCATCTCCCACATCACATTTATGTTCATTTTCACTGATGTGCTTAGTTTTGATCTCAATGTGTTTTTAAAAAATGCTTTACTGAGGTTCAGAAGTGGGGGGTCACAAATTTAGACACCTTTATGGGACAGGCAGGTAGCAGAAACTAGAAATCAGGGTGGCATATTTAAATACATAGGCATAGTTTCCTCTACCTCAAACAATTATGCTCTTTTTAAAAATATGTGGCTCCCTTGGTCTACATTATATTTTCCTGCTTTGGTGTTAAAGACATGATTTCAGAGGAATAGTTGTTTGCTAGTAAGAAACACAGCAGAGCAAATGTGATGATAAAATACAGCAGACACTTGGTGTCAGGATTAGGGCAATGACCTACGATGTTAAGATCAGCGTTGAACTAGGAAGTGTGCACCCCATCTAAAAGGAACAACCACATTCCAGCACAACCCTATTCTTAAGCCAGAGAACTAGATTTTTAAGTGGAAATCTCCTGATGTTTAAATATTGACTCAATCTTTATGTACTTTTCAAGCCAAACAAAATATATGGTCAGGGTGAATTCAGCTTTTGCACCAGTTCGTAACTTCTGGCTAAGGGTGTCTTGAATGACAAGAGGATCTAAGAGATGTTCTCTGTAGCCATGAACATTCTGCAATGCTCAGAAAGGAAATTTTGGTTATCCCGTTCACTTCACCAATTGCACTGTCCCTACACCACCACTCATTCAACACATTGATGCTGTATTAATAAATATGGACTAACGTGGCGGTGGATGATGGAAGCCCCCAACCTCCTTCCTTTAAGTTGATGATTGCTTATGGAAAATTGCTCTTCAAACAGGTCTTTAAGGGCGCCTGAGTGGCTCAGTCAGTTACGTGTCTATCTTCGGCTCGGGTCATGATCCCAAGGTCCTGGGATCGAGCCTCGAGTCGGGCTCCCTGCTCAGCAGGGAGTCTGCTTCTCCCTGTGTGCATTCTCTCTCTCTCAAATAAATAAATACAATCTTAAGAAAACAAGGGGTCTTTAAGTCATGTGTACTTTTTAGCCACATGGCTTTGGGTGGGTTAACAAGTGCTTACCCAGAGTCCTCCCAGGCTCTCACACCAGCAGTGCTTTTTAAGAGTATGTCTGAGATGTCTATGATTACCGTCAGCAGTAACTAAGAAGCAGAAATCAGAGGGGTTGCTCTCATGGCTTCAGTGGGTGCTATCACAAGAGAATAAGTGATGTCTTAGTAAAATGGAAAGAACTTTGAACGAAGGCAGAAAAATATCCTAATCTGAGGTTGAACACCGTGGATGACACGCTGGTCATCTGGGGGTTTGGCCGCACTTGTCTTTTTCCGGTCTTCTCTTTCAGGTGAGGATACAAGCTACGATGTTTCTCCTCAAGCCTCCTACTCTGAATATGTGATAGAATGTCTGAGAAAATACTTTGTATGGAACACATCATGTACAAGTAAAGCGTTGTTGTTGCCATTGCTGTGATGAAATGCAGTGTCTAGTAGCAAGTTGTATCGGTTGAGAGCACAGGCTGTGGCGCCAGCTGCCTGGGTTTGAGTCCTAACTGTCACTTCCTACGTAGCTGTGTGACCTTGGGCAAGTTACTTAACTGCTCTGATGAGCATTGGTTTCTCCTTGAGATGGGGCTCAAGTATTAGTACCTCTCTTCCTTGGATTACTGTGAGGATACTGAGATAATGTAGGCAAAGTATTTGCAACAGCGCCTGCCACATAGTAAGTGTACCACAAATGCTTGCTGTTAATGTTGGTTTATTCTCCAGGGTGTGCCTTGCTCTGTCGTTCTTTTTCTGCTCTTGTATCATTCTGGCATTTCCAGGTCTTCGGGTCGCTGCTCTCTGGGAAACACTATATTCCTGTGGCTGTCAGGGCCTATCTAAAAACTGTGCATGGTAGATGATGTTAATGTGTTGAGGACGTTATCCAGCCCATCATCCCAGATCTTGTTGAATTTATCCTTCACAGATAGCACTTGTTATATGCATTTTTATTATACATTTAATGAACTGGTGTAAAAGTCTTTTAAAATTGTATATTCATTGTAACATTTCAAGACTTCCTTCCAATACAAAACACTGAGTGTCTAGCCCATTGAGAATTAACTTAGAATGTTCGTATAACTTGGATTGGCTTTTAAAATCCTGTTCTGGCGTCTTAAACTAAGTGTGATTAAAGTTTAACACCATATAACAGTCCTCCTAAATTCTCAGAGGAAGTTCAAGTCTGGTAATGCTATTAAGGAAAGGGAGAGGCCTATGTTTTCTAATGTATAGGGGGATATTGCAGAGGGGGCAACATGGGATATTTCCGCCTTGGTCTGTGGTCTCTGCTGGAAGGGAAGATGTGAGAAAGAGGGAGGAGGTACGGGACTTTTTTTGGCTCTGCTCCATCACTTTCCCTACATTGTCCCACAGAATGGGTAATTGTGATCGTGTGTGGGTTATCTAATATGTTAGGGAGCTAACACCAGCTTCATATGAATCAGAGAACCTGGAGTGGCTCTTACCTGCAAGGCTCCAGCCCTTGCCTAACATAACCAGTGGGTGAAGCCTCCCCAGAACCACTGGGAACACTTGGTGCATTTGTGGAGAATTCCTATTATGTGCCAAGCATCGGACTATGTACTCCTGTGAGCAAAACCGGTGTGCTCCCCAGGGAGCTGCAAGTCTAGAAGAGGGGAGAAACACCAAAGAAATGCATAATGAATGCATAATTGAAATGGAGACAAATGCTCTAAAGGAAAAATAAAACATTCTTTGAGATAAAACAGCAAATAAAGCTGACTGGACTGGGTCAAAAAATAGTTTATGAACAGGAATATATATATATATATATATATAGGATTTACTCCCCTCTTTATTAAATACAAAAAGCAAGAGAAACACTGTAAAGGAATGTCAGAGTTTTAGTGAAACATCTGTTGAGGGTTCCAAACGGACTTTGGCACCTGGCCATTGTCATAGACTGGTGACATGTTATTGGTGCCCTCATGTGAGAATGTTACTTGTTTTCCTTTTAACACCAGTCTATAAATTTAAAAGTAGAGGAGAAGATAATCAAAGATATTTTCTCCGTTTGGAGGCACCAAGAACTGCAAATCTAAATCCTAATAATGCCCAGTAGGAGAGCACTGCTGTAGTTTGAAGCCACTCAGAGGAGAATTTTATTTACTTTCCAGCATCCTGTAAAATCTAGTGACCTAAGAAATTGGATTTTTAAATGAATGTAGAGCATAGTGTCCCTTTGCCCTGGGTATTTAAAAATAGACAAGAACTTCTCCTAGGGCATCTTTCAGATACACTTTCGCAGACCGATGACGGCTGTTCCCAGGACAGATTTAAATCTGAAATGAAATTAAAGTTTAACAAGGTGAGTTTGTTTGGGTTAAAGCGCCTACCCCTTTCAGCTCATCCAAGATTATTCCTGGTTGGACAGTGTTTCCCAAGACAGGCTGGGCTGGTTCCCCAGAACCTATAATGGTCAGTAACACATTCAGGAATTCGAGTCTCTGTTACTGTTTTTTCCTGTCAAAAGACTGGAAATGTGAATTTGCCTAGCCATTGTGTCAGGTACGTTTGACCTGGGATATTTTTGCGCTAGGCTGCTTCTGGGCTGAAGATCAAGGTTGTTTTTTATTTTTTTTCTTCCCCTTTTTAAAAGTGTTTTAGGGACCAAGCAGTTTGCTGCTCTCTGCTGCCCCCTGTTGCTTTTGAATGGGAACAGCTGGTTTCCCACTCAGGGTTGTTCTTAAAATAACCATTGCAAAGAGCTTCCTGTGAGCTTGAACGCTGGGTTCCTGATTTCATGTGAAGTTGGCTGATCTGTGAAACTGGCTTTTAAATGAAAGCTGAGCTAAGTGAGGAAGAAGGCGTCCCAGGGTTAATGGAAAAGAAGGAAGTGGAAAACTGTGAGGCTTTCTCACCAGGTGGCACATTCTAGTTACTTGCAGCTGTGCTTTCCTGCTTTAGGGTCCTGGTCGGTGCATTTGGGCCCCTGAGTTAAGTTCAGTTAACCTAACACCCTGAGTGCCTGCTTGTCCCAGGCCTTCCACTAGTCGCTGGAGTTTCCAGGAATGAGAGCATACAGCTACGTAGTAAGTTCTGGAGTCAGACCGTGGCTTTGAATGTGAGCTTTAACTCTTGCCAGTTGTGTTCGACTTGAATAAGTTACTGAAACCCTCTGAGCTGTGTAGTCTCTAAATCTGTATAATGGGAATTACAGGAGTTCCTGATTCAGAGGTTGTGTGAGAAGCAATGAGATCATTACAATGATATTTATCCTCTATCATTCACTTACTAATGTCCATGCATTTTTAAACACTGTACTTCCATTATCTTTTTAATCCTCCACAACATTCCTGTGAACTGGGGCACCTGGGGGGGCTCAGTCCCTTAAGCATCCAACTCTTGATTTCAGCTCAGGTTGTGATCTCAGGGTTGTGAGAATGAGCTCTGTGTTGGGCTCTGCCCTGGGCATGGAGCCTGCCTAAGATTTTCTCTTTCTGGGCACTTCGGTGGCTCAGTCAGTTGAGCATCTGCCTTTGGCTCAGATCATGATCCTGGGGTCCTGGGATCAAGCCCCACATCTGGCTCGCTGCTCGGTGGGGAGTCTGTTTCTCCCTTTCCCTCTTCTCTCCCCCCCCCCCCCCCCCGGCTTGTGCTCTCTGAGGTAAAAATAAATGAAATCTTAAAAAATTTTTTTTCTCTCTCCCTCTCCCTCTGTCCCTCCCACCCCGCCCCCACCCCAAGAAAGAAAGTAGAAATTTCAAAGGATTAAGTAATATGTGCAAAGTTAGGTATAATACCTTCTGGGAGTTTTGTTGTTTTTGTTTTTCTTCGTATTGCAAACAGCCGAACACCCACTAAAAGGCTTCCCTTATACAGGAGTTATTATCTCACATAATGATTCCTGAAGATAAATGGCTTCCCAGTTGCTTAATTTAGCAGTGCAGTGATTTCACCAAGAATCCCAGGCGATTCACATCTTTTCGTCTCCCCATCCTCAGCCTTTAGGCTTTCAGATTCATCCCCTCACTGTGCAAGATGGCTACCACAGTTCCAGGCATCAGGTCCTCATACAATCATATCCAAAGACAGCAAAGACACTTTTCTCCTCACCTTCAAATCAAGCGGAAAACCTTTCCCAGAAGCATTCAGCAAATGTCCTCTTAATGCCATTGGCCAGGTTTGCATCACACACTGGTGCCTAAACCGATCACTGGCAGTGGGGATGGAATGATCTGTGCTTCAATTAATCAAAAGTGAATCTCTGGGAAGGGGCTACCTTCTCTGAGTACACAGAGGGTGATAATTCAAATAGAACAGGACCTGAGCCAAGAACAAAGAATGTCCTGGGGGATGGCTGCTTTGTTGGCAACCAGCAGGGTCTACCCCACATAGCTGGATTCACCAAGGCTAATTCAAGATCATGCACTTTGGCTGAATAGCTCAAGTCCCGTGGATGGTATATGATCTGCTTAGCACAGAGCCTAGCACATAGCAATCATATTTTGCAGGTTACCCAGTGTTGCTGGTGATTATATTTACTTAATCACTGTTCTCAAGAGGGGAGACAAACACGTAGGAAAATAATTTTATGATAATATGTAATGTGCCATATCAGTTGTAGCCACAGACTTCAGTGAAGATTTAGAGGGTCACTCACTGGCCCCTAGAGAGGCTGTTTGAATTTAATTTTTCTTTCAACTAAGTGTTGGTTCTTGCTGTCTTCCCCTCTTTGGTCTGGATCCTAAACTCTAAATAACCCCTCTCCACCCACCTACCATTCCTCTCTCACTGTGCAAGATGGCTACCACAGTTCCAGGCATCAGGTCCTCATACAATCATATCCAAAGACAGCAAAGACACTTTTCTCCTCACCTTCAAATCAAGCGGAAAACCCAGTGGGTACTGGCAGCGTTTAAGCAGAAGAATTGACTTGGTGGAAACCTGTGAATTTATTTGGAGAATGGTTCAAGAGGAAATCTCCCAAAAGAGCATGGGCCATTTTCCTTTTGACTTCATTGTTCAGAGATTATGCCAAATTTTAGAAAATGAGCAGTAGTTCAGTAGAGTATAATGGTTAAGATGTCCCAGTTTTGCCACTTGATACCTTCCGACCTTGGACAAGTTAATTAATCCTCTGGGCCCGAGTTTTTCCATCTGTAAATGGGGCTAATAATAACATCTCCCTCTTGAGGGTGTTATGAGGAGTGATTGAGATAATACTTCAGAACTTTTACACGGTGCTCCAAAATTTACAGTGTTCAATAACCCTCTCTATTATCATTTCAGAGTCTTTTAGACTTCAAAGGACAAGGACGCTTTTTAAAAAAATTTAGTGACATAGTGACAAAATAAGCCTGTTCGCACTCTATTTTGAGGATCATTTATCCAGATTATTACTAGGTTAGGAGCTAAGGTCAGGCATTTCAGGCTATTATAGAGGGTCCACCTCTGCATGAGGAAGCATCACACTCCTGGGGATTCCACAGAGGGGGAGTCTGAGACTCTGAGTGACTCATTCATTTTGACCTTGAACTATTTATTTGACTTGAAGTGGCTAATGGCCAGATAACTACTCTGAGATGGTATCTCAGTCTCTGCTATGTTTCTTGTGAGGGGGAAAAAAAAAAAAAAGAGAAGCTCGATAGTGATCAGAATTCATTTATAGAAGTAGTTTCCCTTTCCCCAACTTGTCAGAATTCACTTCTTTTCCCCAGAGCTTGCTTGCTTCATTCACTCACTCATTCAAATATATTTTCCCACACAACCCTAGGGGCTGGGCAAGGATGGTGAATGTTTCCTTCATGGAGGTTATTGCCACTCACTGCCCATATTCTCCTCCCATCATCATCAGATCCAGAACTTCTGCGACTGGGAGACCTGTGCATTTAGTTCATATGAGTCTCTTGCTCAGAAATCTAACTTTCAGACTCTAACTGGGTTTTAGGGCACACTTGGTTCATTCCAACTGACTACCTGAAGACAGGCAGCAAAAGCAGTGGGGTGAGTGTGTATGTGCATGAAGCGGTATTGGATATGATAGATCTTAAATTCTACCTTTCCCAAGATATGTCGCCTTGACCAAGACATTCTCTGAACTTCCATCTCATTTTTGTAAGATAGAAGCACTGATTCTTACCTAATAATAAACACATCTATTGGATTTGAATTTTGAAATTGAATGGTTGGATGTGAACCGCTATATGCCATTTGCCATGCTAGATGTCTTCCAAGTGTTTTATTTATTCTTCAGCCTTATATATCTTGTATCTTGTACTTGTACAATTTTTTTTTTTGTATGAGTGTTCTCCTGCCCAGACTTACTCTGTTTGTTTGATCAACTCTGAGGGTATTCTGCAGAGGAGTCAGTGGTGAGCTCCTTTTTCCTTCACCATCTGAGAGTACTTGCAACAATGGCATCCCAGTTCACTGAACACTTAGTGTTCTTTGGATTTCTGCTGAAACATAAACCATAGTGAATGTAGACTCTTTAGTACCTGGTATGGGATAGAGCCCTACTTACCTGGTTGAGTGTAAAGATACTTGGGGTGGGGTTTCATTTTCATTATATCTGAGTACTTATCAGGGAGATCACTTCCTATTTCCCAGTAAAAGATGGAGCTTTGAAGAGCTCCATCTTTTTATGAAAGCTCCATCTTTTTATCTCGGACCTAAATATGTGTCTAAATCCATTCCATCACCTTTCACAAAAGAAATATGCAGCAGATATTTATTAAGTTAAACTGAATAACGCTCGATTGGAGTCCTCTTCTCTAAAGCACCATTTAGTTGAATATAACACAAAAGAGACAATAGATCATTGTTCATTCTGGCTTAGTGCCTTTCCTCATTAAAGTCTTTCTGACGTTCATGGAAAGACTAGGTCTAATAACCAGGAAGACCTGGACCTGGGAACTGAGTCACAAAGCTGTAGCAACAAACCATGCAAGAGGAGCCCTTTTAGCATAGGCACATACACAGTGAATGAGCGTAGAAAAAGGTGTAGATGTCCAAAATGCCCCAACAGGAAGAGAGGCAAATTTGACAGAAATCCAATTTGTCACCAAATTTAGATTATGAGATGAAAGGCCAGATTTATGAGGATAGATCAACTCTCCCTAGGTGTTATTACTTAGGAACTACTGCCAGGTGAAAAGTGGCACATTTTTAGGGAAATTTAGGTCCAATGAAAAGCCTTTTCCTTAGGCAGGAATTAAAACTTGATCCACCCATCCGTATTTTTGTGGTATGGATATACATACATGGGCAAGCTTTTAATTTAAAAGTTCTGATTTAATAGCCATGTTTACTTATATATAATGTAAATATTATATGTATGAATATCTGGATAGGTAAATAAAGATCTGATAAAAGAAGCTCAAAATCAGCTGTTTCAACATCCACAGATAACCATTGCTAACATTTCCTAGCCTTTTTCCTCTATATGTACATACATATTTGAAAATTTGAGATCACTGTAAGCTGCTTTGTCTTTACTTAAGATAGCATGAACATTTCTTCATCCCATTAAATACCCTTCTAAAATGTAATATTTTAAGTACCTACATAATGTTCCACTGTATTAATGTAGAATAATCAACTAAACCCCTGTTGGATATTTAGGTTGTGCCCCATATAAAAAGAGAGAGAGAGAGAGTATGCATGTGTGTGTCTGCATTGAACTTTTGCTCTAACCCAAGCATATTTTCACAATTCCTGGACCAACTACAACAACCCTTTTTCTAGGTGAATTTCAGAGAGAAGGGGTGCACAGTCTTATTAATTCAACTTCATCACCTGTAATAAGGGTGGTAGAGCCTAATCCTTTGATTTATTCTACCATAAAATATATCTCCTAGCGGGGCGCCTGGGTGGCTCAGTTGTTGGGTGTCTGCCTTCAGCTCGGGTCATGGTCCCAGGGTCCTGGGATCCAGCCCTGCGTCGGGCTTCCTGCTCGGCGGGAAGCCTGCTTCTCCCTCTCCCACTCCCCCTGCTTGTGTTCTTGCTCTCGCTATCTCTCTCTGTCAAATAAATAAATAAAATCTTTAAAAATATATATATATCTCCTAGCTAATGGTTTTGTTTTTGTTTTCATTTTTAGCCTGGTTGCATCAGATGGATCCTATCTGTTTTTCTTAGGAACATTTCTGAAACTACTGAATAATATGGAACATGTTGTCAATAACGGCATTTTTCACAGATGCCTTTTTGTCACACCAATGTGATTAGCCAGAGAAGTGTGATTAATCTTGTTCTCTGATGCGGTTTTGTAATCTTCATTTGTCTATTATTAGGAGAAATTCTCCAGATGAGTCTTTCCAGTGATATATAAATATACAAATTAATCGTTCACAGTCCTATCTACCATCCAACCATCCATACATCGATCTATCCATTCACCCATCCAATATTTATTGAGTGCCAACTCTTTGCTTGGCCATGTGCTGAATACTGGGGACAAAGAGGTAAACTAGGTTGAATTTTTTCAATCTTTTTTTAATGCATTTTTTAATGTTGAGGTTCAGGTCTTTTGGGGGGAATCCATGAACCCCCTGAGATAATTTGTAAACTATATATATATTATATAACACCTGTGTGTGTATAGTTTCCTGAAGATGGGGTCTCATTCTTTAGATCCTCAAAAGGCTCCATGATTCTAAAAAGACATTGATATTAACAACTAATGACTGGAAGAGACCACCAGGTGGTGAGTTGTAATATGGTGTGAGAATTGCTAAAATTGAAGCATGGATTCTGTACTGTAGGAGAACAAAGGAGGTGGATCCTGATTCATTTGAGTAGCTGGACATTAAGCTCCTTGTAATGATTGAGCTGAGTCCTACAGAATGACTAGGATTTGGATTGATGAACAAATGCATGGGGGAGGCATCCATTCTGGGCAGAGGGAACAGCACATGCAAGGGTCCAGAGGCATGAGAGATTTGGATACATTTAAGAAATGTAGTCATTGAGGTAACTAACACCTAGCTGGAGGGTCTATGGGGAACAGAAGGAACTGTGGGGGCAGAAATTGGAAGGGAGTGGATGCTGGAAGGCACTGTAAATCCCAGAATGAGATGTGTTGGAGACTTTGAACAACCATGAAGATTTTAAGCAGCGTGACTCAGTGTATTTGGCTTTTGAATGCCAATATTCTTGGGAGGGTCTCTAGCCTCATCAGCTAATGATTTAATCACTAGTCATCTGAGGGAAGAGTCAGTATATGTTTTTGGGGGATGAAGCCCTTGGGGATGTGGATGTAGAGGTAAATCACTGGAAAGGTATGTGAAAACCTTGCCAACATCAAATTTGGCAGTTTACAGAAATGAAGAAACAACCATCTTGACTCCTTCCTAAGACACCATCCACTTTCCATAAATCAGCTCCTGTAATACTCCTAAGAATTTACAAAATCATAGATTGTGAATTAATTTCTTGTTGCTGCTGTAACCAATTGCCACCTTGGTGGCTTAAAAGCATACACATTTATTATGTAACAGTTCTGGAGGTCCTAAGTCCAAAATGGGTTTCACTAGGCTAAAACCAAGGGGCAGGCAGGGCTGCATTCCTTTTAGAGGCTTTGCATAGTGTCCATTTCTGTGCCTTTTTCAGATCCCAGAGTCTGTGTGTATTCTTAGAGCCATGGCCTCTTCAAAGCCAGTGATGGCTGGTTGAGTCCTTCCACATCACATCTGTCTGACACTGACTGTTTTGCCTCCCTCTTCCACACTTAAGGACTCTTGTGACTACATTGGGCCCACCTGGGTAATCCAGTCCAGGATACACTCTATATTTTAAGGTCAGCTGATTAATAAACTTAATTCCATCTACTACCTTAATTCTCCATTTCACTGTTAATGTAACATGTTTACAGGTTTTGGGGATTAGGACATGGTCATCTTTAGGAGGCCATTCTCCTGTAGATTATACATTGTCATCTCTACTCCTGAATGAAGAAATAGTCTCATAGGTTAAAATCACACAGCTACAGAGGGTCAAAAGAGAGATTTGAACCCTGAGGTCTTGGGCTTCAAAGTCAGCACTTGATAAAAGGTAAACCTTGGACAAAAGTTAATGATTAAAGGCAGTAGAGAGTCTAACATTCTGATGACTTCATAAATCAATGAGTTTTGTTTCAGAAGTCTGAAGCATTAAGTTACCATATTGACCTTTATGCTTCAGATTCTGAACACACCTCCGAAGGCAGGGTTTACTGTTCTTTTGATAACTTACATGTTAAATTACCTCTAGGGCCCCATACTTCCATGAACAAACAATTGAATGACTCAGTCCTTTTTTTCTGTTTTCTCATTGTGAGGTCCCTGAAGCTCTAAAAATGAGATTCTGTGTTGGAGAGAGGAGTGGAAGCAGAGGGGAAAAGAAGGGTTTCATGGTTGTTCACTTCGCTATCTGCTTCTGCTTTGAGAGTAAAAACTAAACTCTACCTGGCTCCATTTATGACCCAGCCAGCCTCTGCGACTCTCTGTCACCAAGTCCCACTAGGTGTCAAACAGATGTCTCTGCCTCCTAGGCCACCCCACTTTGTTTCCTTAGCCTCGAAGGGTTTTCATAGTCTCCTCCTTATTAGTTTTTAGGATCCATTAGGTCTTTAAATGCCACTTCTCTGCTTTACCCTCCCCATTTAAATGAAGTCTGTCATAATCTCTCATCACTCTCTTTGATTTCCCTTTATAGAGCTTACCAGATTTGTAATTGATGTCTTTATTTATTTTAAAAAAGATTTTATTTATTTATTTGACAGAGACACAGCGAGAGAGGGAACACAAGCAGGGGGAGTGGGAGAGGGAGAAGCAGGCTTCCTGCTGTGCAGGGTGCCCGATGCGGGGCTCGATCCCAGGACCCCGGGATCATGACCCGAGCCGAAGGCAGACGCTTAATGACTGAGCCACCCAGGCGCCCCTGTAATTGATGTCTTTATAAGATTGTCTTTTCTTTTAAAGGGTAAGGAGGTCTATATATTATTGACACTTTATCACCTCCCCAACTGAGTACATGGTAGGTATTCAGTAAATATTTATTGAATAAATGCTGCTGTGGTATTTTGATGGCTCATAGTTTTCCTCTTGCTACTGGTTTCTATCCATCCATTCATCCACTTACTCACCTACCTGTCTCTCCATCATCTATCCATCCATCCATCCCCATCCATCCATCCATTCTCCTTCAAGATATACTTCAGAGCACTTAGCAATCCTTCCTGATTTCCCCTTTCTTCTTTCTGTTTCTTTCTTCAGTCTGAAATCCAAAGTGGTATGTAGGTTTGACATTAAGGAGAGGATACATACTTACGATGATACTAATAAGAATAACAGCTAATATTTATTGAGTATTCACCACGTGTCAGGCACTCTCCAGATGCTTTACATGCGTTTAAGTAATTAATAAGCACAAGAGCCCTCTAAAGTAGGTATTAGAAATATCCCCATTTTGAAGGTGATGAAACTGATAACAGAGCAGCCAAGTCAAGTGTTTGAGGTCATGCATATAGCAAGTGCCAACATGGAGTGAACAGCTGGAGGTTGGCTCTTAATTGCTCTGCTCCTTTCTTGTTTCATTTAGTCTGCTGCACAACCAGCCTAAAGAAGGAGAATGTCTAACAAATCTAAGACATAACTCTCAGGAATGGACTTTTTCCATTGCATCATGCTCAACATCGCATAACTGCATCATAATACAAATTGCCTTTTGGTTTCTTCAATTTGTAAGGAAACTGGTTGCTCACCCCTGAAAAGATCATTGACACCTTCACTGAGTGTTTTATAGGTGAACAGATAGTTTAACTCCTTATGGTTTAGGATTTTAATATAAACCAATTAAAATGAACAACATATTTCTCTTTAGTAAATAGCAGAAAATAATCTATTGAAAAGCATAATATGTGCTCATGTGTAGAAGAAGGGTCTGGAAGGATACTCAACAAATTGTTTTTTTTCCAGGTTTTGGGGGGCAGAGGTAGAATTACGGGTAGCCATAAAAGGAAGACTTCAATCTTGTCTATATATTTTTAGCAAGGAAAAGGTATGCATGTATTGTGTGATTAAAATTTGATGGTATCAGGCGCCTGAGTGGCTTAGTCATTAAGCGTCTGCCTTCGGCTCAGGTCATGATCCCAGGGTCCTGGGATGGAGCCCCACATTGGGCTCCCTGCTCAGTGGGAAGCCTGCTTCTCCCTCTCCCACTCCCCCTGCTTGTGTTCCCTCTCTTGCTGTCTCTCTCTGTCAAATAAATAAATAAAATCTTTTAAATAAAATAAATAAAATTTAATGGTATGGTGATCATAAACAAAAATAAAGGGTATGGGGTACTCTGAATTCTGTGAGTTCTTGCAGTTGTTTCTCTCCTCTGCCTGGCCCTGCTTGCTTTTCCAAAAGATGAAATCATGCCCTCTTCCCTGTTTTGGGTAATTTATGTTCTGTAGAGGGTTTTAAATTTGCTTTTTAAATCAGTCATCCTCCAGATTACTCACCCCAGCATTGCCTTTGAACAGGCCTAAAATGTGCATGTGAAATCTACAGTGAGAGGATCCTTAGTTTTTACCTAAGCTTTGTCCTGATGACATATCTAACTTTGTCAGAGGGGCAGATCGTCCCTGAATATGTTTGCAATGGATGAGAAAGACCTGACATTTCCCTTCAGTAGCATCTTTTCATTTTATCATTCCCTGAGTCACCATTCCAAAGGAAGAGAGAGCAGTAGGGATGTGATTTTTGAGAAGAGGTCCATCATCTATTTCATTATCTTTTAACCCCAGATGGTATTTGCCAGTAACAAGGAAACACTTAGGCAAAGAGGGACCAGTTTCTATGTAAAACATAAACCGCTTGGACTCACAGAGAAAGGCAGAATTAATCAGACTATAAAGTCACCAAGGGAGAAACTGACATGCACACTAGATGCCAGAATACCAACCATAGCAAACATTCCATTTGAAGCTTGAAAGGAGTTATTTTCAGGCAAATAAACGAAAGAGCTACTTTTGAAGCAGATAGGTCACAGCTAAGAGCTCTGGAGTTAAGCTACTTCTAGGTTTCATTCCAGGCTCTGCTCTAGCAGTTTACAATGGCGGGCCCTGTGTCTTACTACATCTCAGTTTTCCCATGTTCAAATTGGAAATAATGATGCTATCAACCATAGTGTTGTAGTAGAACACCCAGTAGACCCTTTGGCACATAGTGAGAGTAGAGTCTTGTCTTGCCTTTCCTTTCCTTTTTGCCATCCTTTCCTCCTTCACTCCCTCCCTTCCTTCCTTTCCATCTCTCTGTCCATCTAATATCAGATACCATTATCCTCATCATTAGAAGTTAGTAACAAATCAGGTTTAATGAGGTGTAAATAAACTGGAGCAGATTGGATTCATTTCAAAGTAAAAAATTTAAAGTAATTCTAAAAAAGTAAGTGTACAAATAAGTGAAGTCCAGATGATTTCTAAGTGAAGAAGGGGTTGTTTAGAACATATCTACCATTTTTAAGAGTGATTTCATGATAAGTCAAACAGAGAAAGACATGTATCATATGACCTCACTGATATGAGGAATTCTTAATCTCAGGAAACAAACTGAGGGTTGCTGGAGTGGGGGGTGGGGTGGGAGGGATGGGGTGAATGGGTGATGGACACTGGGGAGGGTATGTGTTCTGGTAAGCGCTGTGAATTGTGCAAGACTGTTGAATCTCAGATCTGTACCTCTGAAACAAATAATGCAATATATGTTAAGAAAGAAAAAAAGAAGAAGAAGAATGTAGCAGGAGGGGAAGAATGAAGGGGGGGAAATCGGAGGGGGAGAAGAACCATGAGAGACGATGGACTCTGAAAAACAAACTGAGGGTTCTAGAGGGGAGGGGGGTGGGAGGATGGGTTAGCCTGGTGATGGGTATTGAGGAGGGCACGTTCTGCATGGAGCACTGGGTGTTATGCACAAACAATGAATCATGGAACACTATATCTAAAACTAATGATGTAATGTATGGGGATTAACATAACAATAAAAAATTAAAAAAAAATATGTACTTCAAGGAGTTTTAAAGAATTAAGAAAATAATGGATAAAAAGCACGGGGCTTCTCACAAAGAAAACGTTTAAAACATGGCCACTATTAGCAATGATGGTTGTAGGAAAATTAGCCTCATGACACCAGCAGGAAGGTAAGGGAGGCTAAAACAGAAGGCCTGTTCACTCAAGGTCACCTTTGTCCAATTTGCTGGCATTCTCAAGTATCATTTAAAAACTGTGAACAAAGTCTTCCTCATTTATTAGTGAACTTCCCCTTTTTTCTTTAATTTTCCATTACATTTTGAATGGGGCACTTAATCCTTTGGATTTGATTTCCTGGCTGCAGTAGAAATGGAAAATGCAAGTAAACACCACATTGGAAGTCTGACTGTCGGATGAAATGCAGACTTCTTTTCTCATTTGTCATAGGAAAGAAGAAAAGAACGAAGTTAAAGTTATTTATAAGACAATCAAACTAAGCTCTTTGAGAGGCAATTATTTTGGAGGAATTCCCCCATTCTTTAGAACTTTACCATTTTAATACTGAAAGGTATTTAACTGGAAATCATTTTTTTAAACAGCAGTCTCATAATCCGTTAAAAATCTCTCCCCAGCAGTATCAGTAGGAAGGCTTGTACATCTCACAATATAATGGGGAAGAAAATCACCTACGAACCCTTTGCCACTGATCTGTGAGAACACCCTACAGAGAGCTGGCTGAGGATGGTAATTGCATTACCCCATTTCCTGCAAATCCTGATCAACCAGAACCATCAATCCATGTTAGGTACGCATTTCCGCTGACTGTGACCAGCTCCTGTAGCCTTTTCACCTTGGATTCAGAGCGCAATGAGACGGAAGCTGCTTTAGGTGTGTGCTTCCCCACAAATTTAATCCTTGACCAATGAGAGGCACACTCCAGGCATATGCCACTCACATTTTTACCGACTCAAGGGTTATCATCAGTGTAGTGCCTCTTCTAGAATATCCAAGTGCAGATACTGATAATGCCAATTACTGGAAGGCCCAGCCACGTGCCAAAAGACAAGTAATACACTCTCTCCCAGCTCTGGCAAGCATAAGGGTCCTCAATGCCCATTTTACTGCTTTTCCCATCTCAGTGGGGGAGATAAGAGGTCCCCTTAATGACATCCAACTCTTCTTCACCTTCTCTCTCATCTGTCTAGTGATTTATATTTGTACTTTTGGATAAGAAAAAAAATGTATTAATTGTGGAGAGTTTGAGGGATTTGGGGTTGATCAAAGGAAAAGACAGAGCCACAAGAGGTAGTAGCACACAAGATATTTTGTGGGGTGGCACTTGGACAGGGTTGTAGGAGAGAGAAGTCCCTTGCAGCGTGAGACTTTCTGGCTTAGTCAGCTCTGGCTGCTAGACCAAAATACCACAGACTGGTTGGCTGAAACAAAAGACATTTATTTCTCACAGTTCTGGAGGTTGGACATCCAAATGAAGGTGCCAGCATATTTGGCTCCTGGTGAGGGCTGGATTCCTGGCTTGTAGACAGTCATCTTCTAGCTGTGTCCTTACTTAGCCTTTGCTCAGTGCATGGATGTGGGCATGCATGTAGACAGAGAGAGCTCCATGAGGGCCCCAGCCTCATGACCTTATGTAAACCTAATCACCTCCCAAAGGCCTCATCATCACATTGGGAGTTAGGGCTTCAACCTGAATTTAGGAGGGATTCAGACTTTCAGCCTATAATGCTTTCCAGAGGCTTCCATGAAGTAACCACCACCCAGAAGGGAAGAAGGTATGTGACTCGTCGATGACCTCGGCGAGACAGTAGCAACATGTTGGTCCGGGGCTCAAAAGGGCTGTATCAGCTTGAGGCTATCACTACGAGGCCCCACCTCATCAGTGGGTAAGAGCTATCCGGTGAGGGTTTGTGGGGTACACAAACCAGGTTCTAAATAGATCAAATCTAATTATTTGGGCTACTTTAAAAATAATTGGATGTGTAAAAACTCTGAGCTTGACAACAGGGGGCTTTTGAGCCAACAGGCCTACAGTGAAGAAATAAACAATGTAGGGGCCATAAACAAAGGCTAATTTACATAACAATGATCGAATCCTTTTTGAAAGCAGGAGAACAAAGACAATGATCAACAGCTGAAGTGATCCACTCCCAGACTGTGTAAAGAGGGTCAGTTCAGTTGGGGGCGGCAACTGCACTTCCCCTCAGGGCAGGCAGGTGCCCCACCTGTGTGTGAGGGAGCTCACCCAGCTCCTTTAAGGATACATCACTGAGGTGGGAGAATGTGGATCCATTGTGACCAAACTACAAGGTTTTTGAGAGACAGGAATCCAGTTTCTATTTTTGATGGAAAGTATCTCATAGCAAACTTCAAATAAACAGTGCAGCTCAAACAAAACTCCTCCATGGGCCAGTAACAGCCCGCAGGTTGCTAGGCTCCAAGCTCTGCTTCCAACTCAAGGCAGCTAGAACAAATGCACACTCCATAAAGGGAATGTGGGGCTATCAGGAAATAATCTCAGCTAGCACTGACCAAAGGGACCAAAGTGCTTCTCCTACAATTTTCTTCTTAGCTGTTTATTCTTTTGGGGGTATTTTTGTTTAATGTGGTAAAATATACGTAACATAAAATGTACCTTTTAATCATTTTTAACTGGATGATTCAGTGGCATTTAGTACTTTTATCATGTTGTGCAACGATGACCACTATCCTTTTACATAACTTTTTCATCAACCCAAATGAAACTCTGTACCCACTAAATAACTCCCCATCCCCCCACTCCAGCCCCTGGCAACTATCATTCTATTTTCTGTCTCAATGAATTTGATGATTCTAAGTATCACATATAGGTGAAATCAAACAATATCTGGCCTTTTCTGTCTGGCTTCTTTCACTTACCATCATGTTTTCAAGGTTCATTCATGTAGCAGCATATGTCAGAACTTCACTCCTTTTTCTAGGGACATTTTGGTTATTTCCAATCTTTAGGTTATTGTAAATGATGTTACAATGATTACTACAATAACTTGGCAAACAAGTGTCTGTTAAAGTTTCTGCTTTCATTTCCTTGGATAAATACGCAGAAATAGTAATTTTAATGTTTAGCTTTTTGAGGAAACTCCTCAAGTTTTATAGTTCCAAATTATCTCCTTAAGTTATAGCAAAGACTTTTCCTATAGCCCTGTGTGTTCCTAATGCTAATACTCTCTAGAGAGTAGCAGCGGTTTATATATTTCCAATATATTTTTAAGGGCTGCTGAAAAATAGTTTTCTCTTTCTTATTGTGGCATTTCTTTATTTTTAACTAATTCTCATCTCCTTATCTTGAAGCTTATTGGCAGTAGCTTTGGCGCTTTAAACAGAGGGGATATTTTTACACAAACGCATATACACTCTGCCACACAGATCACATTCTGCAACCCTGCAGAATGAACCACAAAGGTCCGGTGGCTTTCTCTTCCCATTAACAGAAAAGATAGAGTTACTTTTCCCCCTTCAGTTAGGGACGAGCCCGTGAGCCCCTAGGGTGCTGACTCAGCACATCAGCCACCCCACTGTCAGTCAATCATTAGTGGGGAAGGGGATGCTGGAAGGAACGCCAACTCAGCAGAATATAAGCCTGGGCTCAACAAATAGCCAATGAAGGAAGGTGGCTGCAAGGCAACGTATGTCTTAAGAGATGAACTCAAATGAGAAAATGATGAAAACAGTAAAGAAAAGGATTAGGGGATTCGTAAAATTCATTTGTTCATTCAAGAGTCCCCAGGATATACAAAAGTCCTTTAAAAATGGGGGGGGGGGGTGCACTTGGGTGGCTCAGTCAGTTGAGTGTCCAACTCCTGACTTCGGCTCAGGTCAGGATCTCAGGGTCATGAGATCGAGCCCCACATCAAGTCCCACATTGTCAGGCTCCACACTGGGTATGGAACCTGCTTGGGATTCTCTTTCTCCCTCTCCCTCTGCCCCTCTACACCCACCCCCTGCTCACGTTCTCTCTCTCTCACACACACACACAAAAAAAAGTGTGTGTGTGTGTTTGATCACCTTTAATTTTTTTTAAGATTTTATTTATTTGAGAGAGGGACAGAGAAAGAGAGCATAAGTAGGGGAAGGGGAGAGGCAGAGGGAGAAGTAGACTCCCTGCTGAACAGGGAGCCCTACGTGGGACTCGATCCCAAGACCCTGAGATCATGACCTAAGCTAAAGGAAGATGCTTAACCCACTGAGCCACCCAGGTACCCTGATCACCTTCTAGGTACTAGGCTCTTTGTAAGTAATGGAGATATCAAGGAAAAATCCCCACTGTCAAGAAGCTCACAGATTAGCAGAGGAAGCAATCAAATGAGTAAAAGACATTAAAAATAATAAAATCATTCATTGAGTACCTACTCTGTCCCAGGCATATTTTTATAGGTGTTACCTCATTCCACCCCACGGTCATCCTATAGATCCAGGTACTGTTAATTATCCATTTTATACAGAGGAGGAAACAATCTCAGGGAGATTAATTAACTTGTTCAAATCCACACAGCTAGTAAAAGTAGGAGGTGGACTGGCCCTAGGCACCCTTTACTCAGAAAGTTCCCCACCATGTGAACTGTGCACTGTGCTAAGTGCTAAGAGGAAAGGAAGTACAGGGTGGCATTCAGCCTTATAAGGAGGAACAGAAATGTACCTTTGTATGAGGTGGGAACACATTACAAGCAAATGAAAGGGTGTTGTCAGACACACTGGGAATGGAAGGACAGTGTGGTTGGGTCCTGGGGTCATCCCAGGAGGCTGGCGTTCAAGGTGTGGAAAATGGTCTGAAATGAAGAGATGAAGAGAAGGAAGTTGAACCCAGGATTTCAGACATTATCTAGCATGGAGCTCCTCAAAGGTGGTCCATCATGCAGACTCATCTGTCTACATCAGACTCAACAGTGACACAAAACCCTGAGCCCCACTCACAGACATACTGAGTCTCTGTGTCAGAACAGAGCCTATAGCCCCATATTTTGACAAGCCCCCCTGATGTATCTCATGCATGCTAAATTTCAATGCATCCTTCTCTGGGACGGTACATGCACACACTTCAGTGGGTTGGCAAGGCTATATCTGGGGGTATCTTAGGACAAATTCACATAATGTATAAAATTAACCATTCACCATTATAAAATGTGTAATTGAGTGGTATTTAGTACATTCACAATATTGTACAACTGTGAATTTTACCTCAATAAAAAAGCTAAAGAAAAGAAAAAAAAGATCAGGAATCCCATGGTCTGTTTTCTTTCAAAGAAAATCCAGTGCCAGTCTGCTCAGCTCACTAAAAAGGGAGCCCTAAGTGTGTCAGGCAGGAGAACATTAGGACCAGGCCTTTTTGCCAACAAACAAGCACACTGGAAGTCACACATCACCCCAAGGCTGGGAGTGAACGGTAGGAGACCCTTAAGAAAGAGAGGCTTCCTGTCACTGTGTTCAAACTCTGCAAGGCATTTCTGCTCCCGCTGGAGCGTCATGAGAATGGTAGCATAGATAGAAGAGAACAGATGTCATAGATAAAGGAAGAGGGATGCAGAGAGAGACCAAGGTCACACAGTGAGAACACGACCAAATAAGCACCCGAAGTTGGTGAAATGCCAGGAACCTATATACTCATATCCTCCAAGACCCATGAGGGTTCCAGCAAACCACACTGAAGGAGTTGTTAAGTGGTGCTAGCCAGCTGGAGAATGGAGCAGAAAAGCTGACCCACACACAGCATCCCTGCCTTTCATCCTCTCTCAACATGAATCCACACCCCAAAATGCTCTCAGCTGTTATGTGCACATAGTATCTCCCAAGATCCCTGTTGGCTGCATGGTTTGCATTTCTGCCAATCATTCTCCTGCCTGGAGATGGAGACTAATGGTACTTCAGTCCACTGCCTGGACTTCCAGCTCCCTCCCTCCACTAAATCATTAATGGCATTTTTTCATTCATTATCACTTATGCTGGCACACGATCCATTTTAATTCTTAAAGTCCTAACCCGATTCAGAGAGGCAGTGATTAGGAGTGAGCAGACTTTGCAGTGACTCAGATTCAGGACTGAAACAAAACCATCACTTAGCCAGCTGTGTAGCCTCGGCACAGCAATATCAGCCATCCCTGCTTCTGTCTTCTCTGCAAAATGGGGACAACTGGAACCCTTAGACCAAGGGACCACTGTGAGGATTTAATGAGATAACATGTGTGACAGTTTGAGACCCAACATTTTGCATGTGGCAGTGCATATTCAGTAAGCTTGAGTTTTTATGTGAGGAAGCATTCTACTGTAGTGAGGAGAAGGTCGGCAAAAACAGTTTGACTGCCTAGGTTCAAATAATGACTTCACTTCCAGCTGAGCAAACTTGGGCAAGGCCACTGCTCTTGGCCTTGGTTTGCTCATCTGTAAAATGGAACAAGTTGTATCTCTCAGAATGGAGGAGTATGAACATTCAGTGAAGTTGTCCATAAACAAGCTTTGCACAGTGCCCAACACTTAACACACACGTATGTGCTCACCAGCTGTAGTAATTAATATTATTATGAGATTCGCAGCAAAATATGATGGCTCATGTTGGCAGCATTCATCTGAATAATCATTTCTTCTAAATAAGAAAACAAAATTTGCAAGGCAATTAACTTTTCAACAGGAAAAATTATTTACAGCTAAGGCAAAATAGATGGAAATGCATATATAGATGGAAACAGACTAGCAGTTGCCCACAGGTCGGGGGAGGAGAGAGGGATCGACCACAAAGAAGCAGCACAAAGGCAGTTTGGGAACGATGGAAGTGTTTTCTGTGGTACCATGCTGGTGGATACATAACTTCCCCCATGTGCCAGAATCTCTAAAACTATACACCACAAAGAGGGAATTTTACCATATGTAGATTTTTAAAAAATCAACAAGGAAATGGGAGGTAATTATTAAAAAGAAATGCAGACCTGACAGATTTAATGATGTTACAAACGAACCACCAACCCACACTGAAAGGTGTCGGGAAGAAAGGAGTTGGCCTACCGAGCTTTGGGAAACAGTGTTTCGACTGGACACTTAGATAAAAGGATCTACAAACACAGTAGTTCTGTTCATTTGTTTATCCCAGGAGTACAGGTCAGTAATTCTGAAACTATATGAACTCTAGCGTTGAACAAGTAAGTTCAAATATAGTGCAGAGAATGTGAGTCAGGTTTCTCACTGTCAGAGAAAGAATTTCCAAATAAGTAAAGGGGAAGATTGGAATAAATCCCTAAGAGTTAGATCAGACTCCCAACTCTATTATCCCAACAAAGATACCCAACCATGATTTCCCTTCTATTATACATGACTTAAATTCACTTTCTTTTATAAGATTATCATGATGACAAATACGTATTTTTGCCTTAGTGTCTTTCTCTGAAAAAAACTAAAAGTCTGCAAGCCTATGAGAGCCTCTCTGATGTTTATTAAATTTTATTCGGAAGTGAAATCCTAAAATTTGGAGTTTCTATCCCACAGCATGTCAATTTTTCACAGGAAACCCAGTTGTAAGTCATCCTAAATGAGAGTGGGTTCTAAAACAAATTTCAAAGAGGTCTGGTACCGACAGACCAAGGTGGGTATGTGGTCATTATTTGTCTGATAAAAACAACATCAGAAAGACTAACTTAGGACAGTTTAGTGGTCTATTAGTTATGATGACCCTCTCCAAGAAGAGCTCTGTGCCACAGATCCTCATTTGTTATGTTCCATTCATAAAAATGAGCCATATACAACTATAATACAAATGCAGTAAGCGTTACCATTCTGATAAGCAATGAGAGTCAAAAAGCTACATACCCCAAAAAGGTGATACTTATGCTTTCATTGCCTTCTGTTTCAAAGACAGTCCTGCAATTTAATATTGTATGCAACTGTCCCTAATTGCATGAGACGGAAATCACATTCACATAAGAATCTACTTGTAAAATGACCTGGGAGGAAAGAATTTACTCACCGACATCAGACCATCCTTTTAATAACACAAACTTTCCTCTTTGTGAATATGGGAGAAGATGAAGGGAGAAAAAAAATAATGAGCACATACCTATCTAGAGACTGACAACTAGGAAGAATGGTAAATAAAGACTTTCTCCCTGGGTGGCAGTAGTTTGAATACTGTCATGCTTACTCCTAAGTGAAATCTCTTTGACAGAAACCTGCTCTATTTAGAACAGCTGGATATCAACCCTAGGATTTCAGATCATGATAATAAAATATCATTATTATGCTGGTGGTGATACAGGTTTCCCTGGGATGGGAGCAAAGGAGAATGACCTGGCAGCGGAATAATAGATGTAAGAAGTAGCAGGGAACATGGCCTGTCTGACTCCTTTAAATCAATTCAAGACAACAAACATTTCTGAGTGTATATTACACGCTAGGCATCATGCCCCTCTCATACTCCAAATGTGGGTAAAACCCAAGGTTTGGCTTAAATTTCTGCCTTTTTTCTTTCTTATACTTTTACTGAACCATTAGCATTGGTTTTCACTGTACATAACAGAAAACATGACTTTATGGCTTAACTATCAATAAGTGTGTAGGCAGGCAGTTTATGCCCTTGCTTCAAAAGCTGGACAATATCAAGAATGTGTCTCCATGATGCTCTCGGCCTTTTTGTCATGACTGCAAGAAGGATGTCACAGTACTAGTCAACAAGTCCACACAGGAGGCAGGAAGAAGGCAGGGAAACAGCACCGGCTGTTCCTGTCTCTCTCTCTCCCTTTTTTTTTTTTTTTTTTAATGAACATACAAGCTTTCTCAAAAATTCCTGCCTCCAGCAGATTTCCTTTTGTTTTTTTGGAAGAGTGAGTCATTGGCCCTGATTCCTCATTTCCCTGTAGTATTATTAAAACTCACACCCCTGCTATGGACATGGTGGACCCTGACCTTGGGTTTGGCCCTACAACTTGCTTTGGTCAGTGGAATGTTAGGGGATGTGTTGTGAGCAGAAGCTTAAAATGTGCTTTTACAGTTGAGCTGGTGCTTTTGTCCTTACACAATTCACCATGAGAAGAACACACCCCAGGAAGTCTCTAGTCCAAGGAAAATGAAAGACATCTTGGGAAGATTCAGACTCAACCTGGACCTTGGAGTAGCAATACAGCCTAGACCAGCCCAATTACACTCATATTACTGCAGACCCACAGATCCATGAGTAAGAAATATACTTATATAAACCACTGTGCTTTGGTTTGATTTGTTACACAGCGTTATGATGGCAATAGCAGATATGCTTTCATTGGCTAGAATTGTGTTTCATGGCCTCTCCTAGGCCCAAAGGAGGTTAGAACAGCAAACAATAAACAAGAGAACGAAAGAGCTAAAGCAGAAACTTTCTGCCACACTTTCTGATTCAAAGTCTCACTCTACACAGATTTCCAAGCCAGTATACCCTGCCTTGGTCTCTCAGATACTAGCTAGATCCTCCAAACACCCACAAAGCATTTTGCCCTGATGCGTGCCATCTTTATCTCAAACTACGGGCATGTAAAACTAACTTCACACCACCCCTCACCTCAAAACTGACTCCCCAACTAACTTCCTTAATGCACCTTTATTACTCCAGTGACAAGTACTCAACATCTCCAGGTTAACTTTGCATTCTCTATTTGACTCCACATATTGGATAAACACTGTAAGATTTATTCTATTCATTGTTTCAGCACTTACCAGATTCCAGGGCAATGTTCTCAGGGTTTTACATGCATGATCTCATACGGTCCTTACAGTACAAGCTCTGGAGGTACATGCAATTTATTATCATCTTCCTGATAATAAAGAGTTCAAAGCTTAATTTCTGCCCCCTAACTACTGGCTGAACTGGAACATACCAGAGAATGGGTTCAAAACCACTCCTTCCCTGGTCCAAGTATTCTATGTAAATAATTCCACTGAATCCATATATTAACTACCTTTGTATCAAATCAATTAAGGAAGATGAGAAATAGTAGATTTTACTGAGTCTTTAATAATCATGCCATTAGCGTATGTCTCTCCATTTCAAAATCACTCCTCCCCTGGGCCAGGTATGTTACGTGAATTATTTCAATCAATTCATACATTTATCCCCTTTTATTAAATCACTTACCAGAAGATGAGAGAGATTTGATTATACCAATTCTTTAATAATCACATCCCCAGCATACGGCACTTAATTTCTAATCCCAATGCTTGGACCCAAACAATTTAAAAAGTCTTCCTTTCTTCTTTCCTACACCATACACAAAAAATAACTTCAAAATGGATTAAAGACTAGAAAAGAGCAGAGGTAGTAACTTTTCTGACATCGATCATAGTAACGTTTTTCTAGATAGGTCCCCTGAGGTAAGGGAAACAAAAGCAAAAATAAATTATTGGAACTACATTAAAATAAAAAGCTTCAGGGGCACCTGGCTGGCTTAGTCAGAAGAGCATGTGACACTTGATCTCAGGGTCATGAGTTTGAGCCCCATGTTGGGTGCAGAGATTATTTTAATAAATAAATAAACAAACAAAATAACTAACTTAAAAAAAAAAACTTTGGCACATTGAAGGAAACAACAAAACTAAAAGGCAATGAACAGAATGGGAGAAGATATTTGCAAATGACATAGCCAATAAAAGGTTAGTATCCAATATATATAAATAACTTATAACACTCAACATCCCCAAAACAAATAATCCAGTTAAAAAATGGGCAGAAGACATGAACAGACATTCCTCCAAAGAAGACATACAGATGGCCAACAGACACATGAAAAGATGCTCATCATCACTTATCATCACGGAAATGCAAATTAACTACAATGCACTACCACCTCACACCTGTCAGAATGGATAAAATCCACAGCACAAGAAACAACAGGTATTAGTGAGGATGTGGAGAAAAAAGAACCCTCTTGCACTGTTGGTGGGAATGCAAACTGGTGCAGCCACTCTGGAAAACAGTATGGAGGGTCCTCAAAAAGTTAAAACAAAATAAAATAAAACTACCCTATGATCCAGCAATCGCACTACTGGGTATTCACCCAAAAAATACAAAAACATTAAGTCAGAGGGAAACATGCACCCCTATGTTTATAGTAGCATTATCTGCAATAGCCAATATATGGAAGCAACCCAAGTGTCCATCAACAGATGAATGGACAAAGATGCGGATACAATGGAATATTTTTTAGCCATAAAAAATAATGAAATCTTGGGGTCTCAGTCAGTAGAGCATGCAACTCTTGATCTCAGGATTGTAAGTTTGAGCCCCACATTGGGTGTAGAGATTACTTAAAAAAATAAAATCTTAAAAAAAAAAAATGAAATCTTGCCATTTGCAAGAACATGGATGGACCCAGAGAGTATAATGCTAAGCGAAATAAGTCAGAGAAAGACAAATACCATAAAATTTCATTCATATGTGGAATTTAAGAAACAAACGAGCAAAGGGAAAAAAAAGAGAGAGACAAATCAAGAAACAGACTCTTAACTCTAGAGAACAAACTGAGGGTTACCAGAGAAGAGGTAGGTGGGGGATGGGTTAAATGGGTGATGGGGATTGTTGTGATGAGTGCCAGATGATGTATGGAATTGCTGAATCACTGTATTGTACACCTGAAACTAATATAACACTAGATGTTAACTAACTGGAATTTAAAAAAACTTAAAAATTTTTTTATATAATTAAAAAAAACTATTCCTTTCTTGTTTCTTCTCATTCCAAGTCATTTTGCATATTGCCCCCAAATTAAACTCCTTAGAATATGGCCATCATCATCACATCTTTCTCCTGCCCTACCACCACCAATGACTGCTATTAGAAGTATCCAAAATTGGGGCGCCTGGGTGGCTCAGTTGGTTAAGCGACTGCCTTCGGCTCAGGACATGATCCTGGAGTCCCGGGATCGAATCCCACATCAGGCTCCCTGCTCAGCAGGGAGTCTGCTTCTCCCTCTGACCCTCCTCCCTCTCATGCTGTCTGTCTCTCATTGTCTCTCTCGCAAATAAATAAAATCTTAAAAAAAAAAAAAAAATTTAAAAAAAAAAAATTTAAAAAAAAAAAAAAAAAGAAAGAAATATCCAAAATTTTCAGGAGAGATACCACACAAAGCCACAGTCAAGAATTCTGCTCTGCCCAGTAACTACCATGGGACATCCCTATGAGAAGATTCAATTATACACTTAAAATCTTTTTAAAACACACTGAAAAGGTGGATGGAAGTGGAGTGAAAAAGAACAGAATGGGAGAAGATACTTGCAAATGACATATCCAATAAAAGGAGTTTCTTAGAAACTCCTTAATGCAAAAGTGTTTTATGGTCTCACAGCGTACTCTGCCTGTCAGATCAAGTCAAAAGTTTTTATTCAAGGGCCTCAGAGAGATAAATCCATTCCAGTTTACTCCCAAATTAGTTCTAACAAGATTGGAACTTTTTTAAAAGATTTTATTTATCATTTGAGAGGGAGAGAGAGAGTGCGTGCACACACAGGAGCAGGAGGAGGGGCAGAAGACTTCCCGCTGAGCAGCGACCCAAGGCTTGATCCCAGGACCTGGAGATCATGACCTGAGCCCAAGGCAGACACCCAACCAACTGAGCCACCCAGGCGCCCCGAGATTGGACTCTTGATTGAACCTAGGGGAAGGGTGATATAATCACCAGTCCCAAGGCTGATATAAGGTCTGTAAGCACAACTACATATAAAGGCGTGTGTCTGTTCTAACTGGTCACGCATCCACTCAAACTCATCTGAAGGCATGCAGTAGTCATCATTCAGAATCATGAATATCATCTTTGTGTTGCCATTTCTCTTTGTGAAATGCCCTCATTCTCTCTAGCCTATCTTCTATCATGAGCTCTGACCCTACATCCCACCCCTATATAACCTACAAGAATCTCTCTTTTCCTCTGAACCCCTAATAAATGTGCTGGGCATTATTATGACCAGCTCGAAATATCAAAACTCTTTCTATGTGTGCTTTCCCCCTTTCTCTGGATCAGGGTTTTGCAACCTCAGAACTAGTCACATTTGGAACCAGAAAATTTGTGAGGGCTGTCCAGTGCCTTGTACTGTTTAGCAGCATCTCTGGCCTCCATTCACTAGGTGTCAGCAGCACCCTCCCAGAGTGGTGACAATCAACCATGTCTCCAGATGCTGCCCTATGTCCGCCTCACCAAGAGCCCCCACTGGGAACCACTGCTATAGATTACACAATTCTGGGGACTGAGATGATTTACAACTCCTCTCTTCCCTCCACCATCCAGTCAGTAGCAGAGTGCCCTTCACATAGAAGGTGCTCCGTGTTATGGTGGATTGATTTCACATTCTCATGGATCCATCTTAATTGGCAGCTTTTGTTTTTTGAAACAGCCCAGCGGGTAGTCATTTTAATCTGCCATTAAGTCCCCATCATTTCACAAATGACTGCTTAAAAATGCACACTACTTAGGTATCAATTTGTTTGTGCAAGATACAGAATTTGCTTCTCCTAATAGGATCATCTTCTGAAAAGGCAATCTTTTATTTTATTTTTTTAGTGCCAAACTAGGATTCCAGGTTATTCTCTAGAAATCCTCAATTTCCAGAGAGGTTATTTATGAAGCTATGGAAAATTGTGATGATGTTCCAAAGAAGTCACAATGACCTACAGAGAATAAACCAGAACACCAGAGAACTGTTAAGAATAATGGAATAAAAAAATAATGAAGAAAATAGAGAAAAAAAAATCAGAGTGAAAAACCTATTGTGATAATTTACAAAATATACTCCCATATAAGCAGCAGACATATGTATAGATAAAATATTTGTTTTTTAAATCTTTTGTTTTATAATAAATCACATGAGGCTATTTATTCCGTGTGTGATAATAACATTAGTTTGAAAAAGTAAAAACTAGATTATTAGGAACCCAAGATACACAAAGAAATGATTTCTAACTATAAAGGGTAAAACCACATAGGTCTATATTTGAAAAAGTGCAATGAGTTCTACACTTTTTTTTTTTTTTTGAAATTTATATAATATCCTGTTTGATGTAAAATTGAAGAAAAGAATGTAAGTTATCCCTAAGCCAACTTTTTAAACTAAAATGTTGTACAAAGATTCCTGTGGCATTTCAGCTGCCCTTAAATTTTAATAATACTGATAAAATATTCTACTATCCCCAGCCAAGTAATTTTTTATCTTTAATTGGTAAGCCCTCATTTATTATTTCTAAAGCATAAAAATTCTAATATCTAGGATTTATAACTTACCCAGGCAATCGTGACTGCAAATGTATTTTTAAGTGCACTCCAAAATAGAGAAAGCAAATGAACGCTAGGGAAATTTAAGTTTGGACTACAATGGAAAAAGAATTTTTTACAACAAATATATCATTGACTAACTATACTATGCCTCATCAGTGAAAAAACATCCTTCAGCAACCCCTGGGGTGATAAGAAAGACTATTCACAAAATGAGAAGAAGAAATTAAGTCAGTAGAGAAGACCCAGGTCATTCCAAAATGGAATTAGCACAGATCATTTCAAAATTGACAGAGGAGCAAAACCTGAAATACACTGTGAAGATTCAGTGAAATATAAATATTACATATTGATCCACAGGTGATCAATAAGAGCTTTTTGCTGCAGGCATTTTTATTCATAAAATAAGCTTTACTCAAATATTAAAGGAGAAAGGAGCAATGAGCTTGCAGAAAACAAAAAGCACCATTCACATGTCCCCACTGATACTGACATTTGTCCTATAGACATGATAAAACCTTTGGGATGACCTATATCCCTGCAAAATGGAAAATCAAGTTTCATTTCCAACCTACTCTATTAGGCTGAATAATGGCCACCCAAAGATATCACATCCTAACCCTGTAACCGGTAAATGTTACCTTATAAGGAAAAAGGGTCTTTGCAGATGTGATTAAATTAAGGATCTTGCCTTGGGGAGATCATCCTGGATTATCAGGGTGGGTTCTAAATCCAATGACAAGTGTCCTTATGAGAGAGGCAGAGGGAGATGTGACACACCCAGAAGAGAAGAGGGTGATGTGAAGAAGGCTGAAGAAGGCATAAACTGTAGAGACATGGTCAAAAGCCAATGAATGCTTGGAAAAGGGATTGATGCTCCCCCAGAACCTCCAGAGGCCCTGCCAACACCTTGATTATGATCCAGTGATGCTGATTTTGGAGTTCTGTCATCTAGAACAGTGACAGAATAAATTTCTGTTAAGCCACCGACTCTGTGATCATTTGATGGTGCACCAATAGGAAACTAATAAATCCACCACATCTCCTAAGTGCCAGGCTTCTATCCCATCCCAAACTCCAGTATTTAATAATAATGACAGTGATAATACAACACCTCCTGACACTACTAATATTTCTTACCAGACAAGCACTCTGTTAATCACATATACATGTGTGTTCTTTAATCCTCACACCACTACCATCTTTCAAGTGTTAGGATCTCTACTGAACAGAAGAGAAAACAGTGCTACATTGTCACATGACCATCAAATGGCAGACTTGTCATTAAAACTTGCAAAACTGATTCTAGGGTCCTCTTCTATAACCATTCTGTTGCACTGCTCCATGCATGATATTTTATCACAAAGAGAAAAGTTTTGGTCTACAAAAAGACAGAGACATGTATATTGCATTAAATTTGTGGTCCATTCATATTATACTACATTCCTAGTCACTGAAAACTCTTAATTGGTATACCAGTCACTCTCTTCACTTGATATTTGACTCTTTCTGAAACATTAGATTTTCATACCAAGAGTAAGCCTATCATTTCCTCTAGAATTAGTAGCAAATGGTAGCTGTATGTCACATAACAGTTTAGATTTTTTCCAACACTAACCCTAATTGGTAAGGCAAGAAAAGTAATGATTTTGAGGATAAGCACTGCTCAAACTCTGATTAAAATTCCAGTTCCAGGGAACCGGACATGGCATTAATTAATGGTCTCAACTAACTATTTTCTTCTTGGTACCTGAAGGAGGCTCTAGGTAGTGGGACCTGAAAAGTATCATTCATCCATCTATCTACCCATCTATCAATTTGTCCAGCAAGCCACCCAGCCAGCCATCAATCCATCCTGTACTGAGTGTAACTTGAACTAAGATTGCCTGGAAAGTAATATCTAAGTTCATTTTAATAATATTTAGAGGGTATTAATATATGGCATTATACTAAGGGGCAAATTTAGTAATAATCTGACACTTCTGAAGTTTAACTTTAGAAAAGAGTGAGTGTCTTACTTAAAAAAAAAAAAAAAAGATTAAAAAAAAATCCACAAGGACATGTTCCCTAAGAATGTGGATAAGAGCTTATCTCAGAAAAGCAACACCTGTTGAAGTCGTATAAGGAAAGCGATTCACCTGAAAGAGCATTTCATGGATGGAGAGGAAAAGGAAGATTCCTAGACCTTCCTGAAAAGACTCACTGTGGATATCATCAGGGAGCTGGGAGGTTATCACACCATGATGAACAAAAAGGCCACAGGGAGGGACCCCGGAGAAACCTACAGCAAGATCCATAACTAGATCCACAGCAGCACAGGCAGAGCCAGGTGAATCACATCTTCCCTAGGGATGCTGATTATAATGTTTGGTCTACTGGAATGTTCTAAATGGCATTACTCAGAGTGGTTGCAGGAATTTTTAAATAGGAGGAGGGATGTTTTAATTACTTTATGATATATATGCTTCCATGAGTAATGGTCCATATCACTTGGCAATGAAGAGATTTTCCTAAAAGCTTTCTGAACTAACATCCATGGACTACTCTTTCCCTCTCCCATCAATGGTCAACCCATTTCTGTGTGCCGACACAGTCCTTATTCACAGCTTATAAGAGCAGAGAATTACCTAATACTCAAAAAGGTAAAGAAATCAACAGTGACAACTCTAGGTGCACTTTGTTGGCTCAGTCAGTACAGAGTGTGACTCTTGATCTTGGGTGTTTAAGTTTAGGCCCATGTTGGGTGTAGTGGTTACTTAAAACTAAAATCTTAAAAAAAAAAAAAGAAAGAGCATTCAGAGAACAAAAGTGACAACTCCAATCCTTTATAATGTCTATACCATTAGACCATTATTTTACTTTTAAGAGTTTGTCCAAAGGAAGTAGAGATGTGCTCAAAGATCTCTGTTCAAAGATCTTCACTGCAATTTTTAACACTTTAAAAAGAATACTAAAACAATCCTAGTGTCTTAACAGTTGGGGAATGGTGTGATGCCACACCCAAATGCTGGGCTACTATGGACCATTAAGTTTATCTTCCAGAAGAATATTTAATGACGTAGAGGAAAATGTTCATAATAAGATATCACATGACAATATCTAGGCACAGTATATATATAGTATGAGCCCAATTAAATATCTGAGCACTTACATACACACACACACACAAATAAATAAATACAAAGGGAATCCACCAGAACGATGCCAGTAAGTATCCATGATAGTAGGAATTTTACATGGAAATTTATCTTCTTATATAGTTTCATTTCCTACTTTTCAACTTTTCCTCTACAGTATATATTATCTTATAAACAGAAAAAAGGGACAAAAAATGAAATGAAACAAAATGAAAGGTGGTGTCCATGAAAATAACCAATGGTGTTTAGGAGACATTTGACTGCTCATTTCTAAAGCACCCTTTGTTTTGCCGGCATTAGCACACCAACCTCCCTTCCCAAGATGCCAGTCTCAAATAGGTTAAGATGGCACTATCTTCGATTCCAAAAATGTGGAATCTGTGAAGATTCTGATGAATAAACTCCTGATTATTTTTTTTTTCCTTCCAAGCTATGAATGTTGTCACAAGTTGAATCACGGTATATGCAAAAGATGCCAAGTATCTTCTAGCAACAGATGAATCATGCATCACAAATGGCTTATGTTTAAAACAAATGATCAGTTTAAACATTCCTGCCTGCCACCAGGTCCCGGCAGACACTATATATTCTCTAACACAATAACTTAAAAATGGAGCGTGGTCCCACATGGGCTTTGAGAAGTCAGGCAAGATTCAGGAAAGGAGAGAGGGATGGATGGGCCTCTTTTTACACGGGCCAAGCAAAGCCACCATTTCCTTCCCTGGCTTCTGGATTTCTTCCCTCAGCAGACAAAGTGGAAAAACAAATGTAGGAAAGGGTAAATTGACTACGTTTGTTTTAAAAAGAATTAGCCCCAGAGACCCAAGGCACCTAAGTAGGCAAAAAGTAGAGGTGTATTTGCCTAATGGGAATCAATGGTAACAATTTACTTTAGATTTGCCCTTTTTGGGACATTTCATGAAAATGGAATGATACAATACATGGTCTTTTGCTTCTGACATCTTTTACTTAGCTTAATATGTGCATAATATTTTTTGAGGTCTGTTGACGTAGCTTGTATTAGTATTTTTTTTTTGTCTCTGTAGTTTGTTTTTGCTGAATTGTATTCTACTGAATGGGTATAGAAACTTTTGTTTATCTATTCACTAGCTGATGGACATTTAGACTGTTTACACTTTTTGGCTATTATGACTAGTATCCCTAAGAACAATGTAGATTAGTGGTTGCCTGAGGCTAAGCGTAGAAAAAGACTGACTTCAAATGGGCATGGGGGAGGGGCTTTTGGGGAAAAATGGAAATATTCTAAAATTTGATTGTAAATTTTCTAAAGATAATTGAATTCTGAAGTAAAATCAGTGAATATTATGTTATGTAAATTATAGCCCTATAAAGCTGTTTTAAAAAACCTAGTTTGGTATTACCTTATTTCCAAGATGGAACTCAACTCTTGAGAGCAGATATTTATACTTTAAGTTCCAAGGGCCTGTCTTAATATTATAATATAAGGAGTAGTGGTAAGGTATAATCCTTAACACCAAAGAAGGCTTTAAATGGAATGACAGGGGCTTCAAAAGGAAAAGAGATAATATGGTTGTGTATCAAATGCTGGAAAAATAAAATACGTTTCCCTAGTTAGAAAGTTTATGAAGGTGGAAAATGTAAATGTGAGGTGTCAGGGCATACTTTGGGGTCCTAAGCTGAAGGCTTCTAAAAGGCTGAGTACCAGAGTGTTGAAATTCTGGAAGGTAAAGGGACAGAGCTAAAAAGAGATGGCAGAGACAGAGAGCTGAGAGTATAAGGAGTGAGGGAAAAGAGTCTCATGCCAAAAAAAAGGGTTCTCTCAACTTAGGACAGAGCAGAAAGGGGGAAGTTTACTTACCAAATAATAACACTGGCAGTTTGGCTTCACCAATCTTGTTTCCCTATAATACTATCATCACCCCTCCCATCTTCTGTCAAAATTAAAGTAACTTGCTGAAGGTCACAACCCTGGTAACTGTCAGAGACAGGATTAAACCCACAGGGTTCTGACCTCCATCTCTTCTTCACACTTAGGCTATATGACTCTGATCGAATTGGTGCATTCTACCACCGACCAAGCAAATACTGCATGTTCTCACACATGTGACACGAGTCTTGTGCTTGCTGAGGACAGCAAGGTCATTTACTCCTACACCAGCAACCAATCAGCTTTAACCCAACCTTCCATCCCCTTCCTTGCCCAGTAGAGGCAAATTTAACCAAGATCACTCCTAAGCTACTAAAAGACTTGAGTTAAGAACTGGTGTCACAATGGCCCTCAGCAAACTAAGAAGAGAAAACTGAGACTCTGTTACTTCCTTCTAAAAGAACAAATGTCCACAAGTCCCATCTAAACTCAACCCAGTCTTACAGCTCAGGACACAAGGCTTAGCAAGAATTGACTTATTCTGTGAATTGGGGTCCATGCCAAGGTGAAAATCATGAGACATAGCTTGATAGCTGTGACCCACTGAGTCAAGGCCAGGGTAGGAAACCTGAAAATCAAGGCAAAAAGGATTCAATAAGCTTCCTGTAAAATTCACAAGAAGACAGCCACAGTCGAGGTCAATGTTTCACATTTAATTGAGAGAGAGACTGATTAAGAGGGCCTTCAAGGACCCCTAGTGCCTACTGAGAAAATTATCCTTAAACTCTTCATCCAGATCTACCTGCTTGAAAAGAAAACATCTGCACAGAGAAAGACGCCTTCAACAGTTTACTTACAATGTGATGATTTGTGTTGTTGCAAGTTAAACCCCTCTAAACTCAGAGGGACAGACACTGATGCACTTACAAAAGTCTGATTGCCCAAGATAGTTTAGAAGTGGGCTTACACAGTCTCATAGATAACTTCTTAATTAACGAACCCTTACTGTGGGCCTATGATATCTCAACACATTTCTTTCTGAGAGGGAAAGAGGGAGGAAGGGAGAACATTCCTTGTCACCAGAGGTTCTAACTAAATGCATTTCTGGGGATATCCGTTTGCTGGCAAAGGGCAGATTATCCTAATAACTTCTCTCAGGTCAAAACTCATACTAGTGTTCAGAATACTTTAATTACGAGGAAATGAAATCAGGCCACTCTGCCACACATGCAGGAAACAAAATGCGGCCAGGGCAACAGTCACAGCATCTTGGGTCTTAATTATTAGAAATGCGGATCCCTCAAAGAACGTCCTCAAGCCAAAACAATCAGCTCACACGCTGGGCCTCCCAGAGGCCAGCCTATTCCCAGGACTTAAACCTGGAGCTGGCAGAATGATCACCCCCTGGGAATGGCCACCCAGGGCCTACAGGTCCCACTGCCCAGGCAGGTGGGGTCAAGGGAGGATTGTGTGCAAGACTACAGGGCGAGTGAGTGTCAGGATATAAAAACAATTTTTTTTAAAAAGCAGAGGATAAATTAAAAAGCTACACCAAAAGGATCTGTTTTAGAGCTGCCTTGTGACAAAACCAAATTCACACATGTAGGCTCATAACTTTTTGGTTCAGGATGAGGATATTGTATACAGGCAAATGTTTCATAATTTCTCCAATTGTCTAGGGCGCCTGGGTGGCTCAGTTGGTTAAGCGACTGCCTTCGGCTCAGGTCATGATCCTGGAGTCCCGGGATCGAGTCCCGCATCGGGCTCCCTGCTCAGCAGGGAGTCTGCTTCTCCCTCTGACCCTCCCCCCTCTCATGTGCTCTCTCTCTCTCTTTCAAATAAATAAATAAAATCTTTAAAAAAAAAAAAAAAAAATTTCTCCAATTGTCTATAGATGATTATTTGGTGAAGAAAGGATTTGAGACCCAGAAGTCTATACTGACAGGGAGGTCGCTGTTTCAAGGAAAGAATAGGAAAGTGCGAGGGTGTGCCCTGGCAACCCAGCACTCTTTCGGTGTTCTCATAAACATCATCTCTTTGAATTCTTGCAACAGCCCCGCTAGGAGGTCATTATCATATCCATTTTACAGAGGAAGAAAATTGGCAAAGATTGTTTGTGGAGTGTGGCTAAGGTCAAACTGCCAGTAAGTGGCAGAACTGAAAGTGAACCGAGGTCTGACCCTAAAACTTTTAGGAGGGACCCATACCTTCGAAGATGAGGTTGTCCATTTTGAATAGGAAACCCTTTTTGCACCTACAGGGAAGACTGGCCACACAGGTATCCTTCAGGAACTCTTCCTTTTAGGCCATGTAAGAGCCCTTAAGGAACATTCCTATAAAAGTGCAATGTTAAGAGTATAGGCTTTGAGGCCCAGACCGCCCAGAGTTCTAATCTCAACTCTGCTTTTTTTTACTAGTTTTATTAACTTGGGCAAGTTCATTAAGATGGCTGAGCCTTGGACTCTTCATTTAAAAAACTGGGACAATGATAGTCCTTGCATCATTGGGTCACTGGAATGCAAAGCAGATAATCCATTTAAAGTTTGGGGTTTATACTAGGGATTCAAACATTCATTATTATGAAAGAATAAAATGAATCCAAAATGATTGTTTTGGACTTTGCACCTTCAAAGTACATTTGCTGTAAGGTATGTATATGAAGGGTAAGGGAGCAGCCGTAACCTAGATCTACCAAATTATCACATTATACAAAAAAGATTATGCCTGCCTCCCATTCTGATTAACCTAAAAGTTGACTATCTTAAATCATCCCTGATAGTCAAGTCTGCTGCTTTTCTTATAAAAGAATAATATGCATTCTTCAACATGCCAGAGTTTTACCTTCCATTCATCCTTTCCTACCCAGAGACAGCTCCTAGATGCTACATGATGCTAAATCACCCTGTGAGGATAAATGAGACAAAGGGAGAAGAACATCTTTAATACGAAAGCAAAAGAGAAGATTTCTTATTAATGTCCCCTTAAATGAGGGCGAGGTCTTTGAGAAAAGGAAAGAAGATGTTGTGTTGGGTTAGGGTTTGCTTTGTTTCTATTGGTTACATATTTTGTCACTATCTTTTATTGAAGTAAAAGCCACAAAACATGAAATTAACCATTTTAGGGCGCCTGGGTGGCTCAGTCGTTGGGTGTCTGCCTTCGGCTCAGGTCATGGTACCAGGGTTCTGGGATCGAGCCCCACATGAGGCTCCCTGCTCTGCGGGAAGCCTGCTTCTCCCATTCCCGCTCCCCCTGCTTGTGTTCCCTCTCTCGCTATGTCTCTATCTGTCAAATAAATAAATAAAACCTTTAAAAAAAAGAAAAAAGAAAAAGAAATTAACCATATTAAAGTGAACAATTCTGTGGCACGTAGCAGATTCATAATGTTGTGAAACCACAACTTCCATCTAGTTCCAAAACATTTCCAGCACCCCAAAAAATAAAAAGAAACCCCAGACCCATTAGTCAGTTGCTCCTGGAAAGGTTCAGAACAAGCTTCCCCAAAATGTGCCACTTGAGCATGTGGATTATTTTGAACTGAAGACAATCACGGACTAAGAGACAAGTAGAGCTTTCTACCTCCCCCTTAACTGTCTCTAAGAATTCAGCCCAGGAAAAGACCTACCACCAGAGATTAGCTATGAAGAATATGGGCTGGGCGTGGTAAGCTGGGGGGAGCTGTGGGGCCTGTGTGTTCAAATTCCTCTGTGTGACCCACTGTCTCTGCACGGCATGACAAATATTTGTTTGCCAAACGTTAGCTCTTCCTATATTCCAGTGAATTGTCCTCCTTCCCTTTGAAGCCCCAGATCCCAATCCCCTTCTCCTTAGCTCAGGATGGACGTAAACCTCAACTACCTGTCTCTGAACCTCTCAGGTCTATATGCAGTTCCCATACTTATAAAATTTATTCCTCTCCTGTTAATGTGTCTTATGTGGATTTAATTAATAAACCAGCCAAAAAAATGTAGTAGAGGAAAATTTTTTCATCTCCTACACTCCCTATTTTCCCCCTTCCCCACACCCTGGCAATCTGCATTCTGCCCTTATGGACTTGCCTATTGTGGTTATTTCATATAAATGGAATTGAAATAGAGAATATGCTACTTCAAAATATGCCTCGTAGGCATTAGGATTGTCTTGAACTGGTTATTTTTAAACAAACAGCAGACACAGGAAAAGCTCTGAAAAACAAACCGCTTCTGTAAGACACATTTACATTTATAAGGGAAATCTCCATTTGTAAGGGTGTAATCTCCCCCTGCTTTTGGGAAGAGGAGATAACTAAATCTCTAGACAATCTTATCAATGGAATAGACAGGGACCTAAATCCGCACTGCAACCTCACCCTTTACCTGACTGCCAGCCATCAAAGTCGCCCTAACATTTTTTGTTTTTAGCTGGAGATAGTGTTTAACGAGGTGGCTTGGGTCATTTTGGTCAGTTACTTAGTTTTTCTGGGTATGTCCCAGGAAATATACATGTTATTAAACTTCTGTTTTTCTCCTGTTAATCTTTTGTCATTGGGGTGGAGGAGTGGTCTCAACCAAGAACCTAAAAGGAGTGAGGAAAATTATTTTTCCTCTCCTACAGAATCATATATTTAACTTGACTAAATTCTTAAAATAAGCACAGAGGCAGTCAGAACTAACCCTGCCATGTCTACACAGACTGCAGGACCATATTTGATAACAATTTCACTGGAGCTTGGGTTCCTATAGCCCATTTACAGACATCATTATGGAATCATCTATTTTCCAGTGAACATCAAGTTGAAAAGCAGACCAACACTTACGGTTCAACTCAAACAAATGTGGAGCATCTTAACATTTACACCGGCCAATTTCCGTTTTGACTGAACCAAATGGATTTTTCCATTCCTCCAGATGAGTGCTGGCTAATTAAAAAAGCAAATCAGGTTCAACCAATTTTTTTTCTTTTATGTAAATTCAAAAATGTATTGCCCATTAGAACTATATAATGCAACAGACTCTCAACCAGATGGAGAACATTCTCTGCCTAATGAAGAACCAGGAACCCACCTACCCAGTCCATCCTCTGTTGATTTAAATCATGTACTATGAAAAATACAGAATGCAGTTTTAAGGAATGTGGTCCAAGCCACCCCCAGCTAAGCCACATCCAGCCCTGTTGTTTAACAAGTGTCCAGAGAAGGCGGCTTTTAGTATTTCCGAAAGTTCATCCACGTCCTCCGCTTCAGAGTTTTCTAGGATAGGTTGCATCCAAATCACCTAAGGAACTTGCTGGTGAAATGGGTGCTTGGGCTCCACCCTTCCCCCCCACACAAAGTCTGGTCTCTAGGACTGAGTCTAGTCTAGGAACCTATATCTGCAGCAAGTGTCTCCAATGATCAGCTTGTCCGTGGAAATGAATGCATAAGCTCTGGAAGCATGCAGAGAAAGAGAACAGAGAAAATTTGGCCTTTGACAGCACTCAAACATAAAAGATTCAAGCAGCTCTTCCATAGGACTAATGTTCCTATAATTAACTGCTCTTGGCTTACAATTATTCCAGAGTCCAAGTTATAAGAAACTCAAAAGGTGCTTAGTGCTAACCTTGAACCTGGGTCTCCTGAGGGCTGGGTCAAAGAGACAAAGCTAATTTTGGAGGTAGTGCAAGTGGGCACTGATGGGGAGAGGACATGAGGAGGCTTTGCAGGCTTGGGGACTCGAAGGTTCACCAGAGCCAGAAAAGGGTTTCATGGCAGGCAGCAGTGTTTCTATTCTGGGTTCATTCAAGGGACTCACTACGTGACCTTGGGCCTGTCACGTTCCCTCAGTACCGCTGCCTCTCCATTTATGAAATAAAGGCACCAGTGTCCATCACACGGGCCCTCCCGGGGTGGGAAGATTAATGAGGCGAAGTTTGCAAAGTGTGTGGAACGGCAGGCGACAAAGGGCAGCAAGAAGCAAAGTAAATGGTGGCCAGCCCTACCCTTCCCCACACACATATACACTTCTTTTGCCTTTGAAAAATAGCGTAAACTTCCTCTACTCCAAGTGAAGTCTACAGACCAGAAGCAGCAGCAGCAGGGAGCTCGTCAGAAATGCAGAATCTTAGGTCCCATCCCAGACCCACTGAATCAGTCACTCTGGAGTGGAGCCTAGCCACCTGTGGTTTAACAGCCCTCCAGGGGACACTGACGCTGCAGTTCCTAGCAATGTCTAATGACTATAGAGCCATGAGAAAGCCAGATAAGTCCCCAACGTCCAAGGAGCTTACATTCCAGTGTCGGGTGGGGGATAGAAAATAAACAAGAATTTTGGAGAGCGCTAAGTGCAATGGAGAACACAGATCAAAGGGTTGGTAGCAGTATAGTAAAATGGTCAAGCTATAGACTCCAGATTTTTGTGCCCTAGGTTCAAACCCTTGTTTGGCCACTTACTAAGCATTTTGGGGAATGACATCCTCCCACTGACTCATTTTTCTCATCTGTAAAATGGGGATAAAGAAAGATCTTTCTTTAGAGCAGAGGTCATCACACTTTAGCATTCATAAGAATTAACTAGATAGGGGCGCCTGGGTGGTTCAGTCGTTAAGCGTCTGCCTTCGGCTCAGGTCATGATGCCAGGGTCCTGGGATCGAGCCCCGCATCGGGCTCCTTGATCAGCGGGAAGCCTGCTTCTCCCTCTCCCACTTCCCCTGCTTGTGTTGCCTCTCTCACTGTGTCTCTCTCTGTCAAATAAATAAATAAAATCTTTAAAAAAAAAAAAAGAATTAACTAGATAGCTTGTGAAGACAGGGGTTGCTGGACCCCAACCTCAGAGTTCTGATTTAGGTCAGGGTAGGACCTAAATTGGCATCTCTGACAAACTCCCAGGTGATGCTAGTGCCACTGGTTGTGTAGACCATAAGTGAAGTCACATTCTTCCAGGGTGAGGCTTCCAAAACTTTAATGCCCATTCAAATCACCTAGGGACCTCATTAAATTGCAGGTGCTGGGGCACCTGGCTAGCTCAGTCGGTGGAGCATGCAACTCTGAACTTGGGATTGTGAGTTCAAACCCCACATTGGGTGTGGAGATTATTTTTTAAAAAATAAATAAATAAAATAAAATAAAATGCAGGTGCTGGTCAAGTAGACATGGGGAGAGGTCTGTGATTCTGTGTTCCTAACTCTCTCAGGTGGCACTGATGGAGCTGGCTAGTCAACCATGCTTTGAGGAGGTTAATGTATCTGACACGCAGTAGATGATCAAATATAGTATCTATTATAGTATTTCTTTCTAGTTCTTATAATATCCTTTATTTTATAAAGTGACAGTGATGGTAAATAGGTAGCCAATGGTTAGGATTTTAAACATCCTTATCTGGTAAACTGTGAAATGATAACACTATATTAAATCCTATGAAAATGATATGTTGATTTATGAAATCAAAAGCTTCAAAACCAATGATGCAAAATCTCCTCACAGGCCATTGTGGGGGTAGAGAATTCACAAAGTAGCTTATTCCAGCCTCGAGTCCCAAAATCTTTGATAACATATTAACCAACTATAGGTACAGTTCTGCAAAGGATATGAAAGAAATTAATAGTATTAAAAGATTTGAGAAAATGTTATAATAGGCTACATAAAACCCCCAGAATAAATTCTGAGGACAAATACAGGAGAGAGTGCACATGGTCCTAAATAATACAAAGAGGTATGTGGGCAAAATTCTTCAGAAAGATTTCTTCTTTTTTATTTGTTTCATTTTGTTCTTCTTTCCTTTTATCCTGTTTCCTTTTCTTTGGGGCAGAATTTTTCTCCTTCCTTAATGGAACAATTAAGCAGACCAATGCCCCTCTCCTGGGACTCTCTTCCCATCAGGTTATAAATAACTTCTGCACAATAACTAAGAACATATATAAAAGCAATGACAAGGTTGTTTACCATGAACACGCCATGTTCTGTTTCTATGGCAACATGGAGTCAAAGACAAGTGATAAATGATGATGTTTCCATTATACCCCCCATTGTCTTAAACCCTAAAAGGGCTAGCTCTGGGCAGGTCAGCCTTCTTGCCCATTTTTAAATCCTTTCCCGCTAGGGCGTGGTGGCTGGGATCTGGGACCCAAGCTCCAAACACAGAAGGCAGGAACTGGAGACCAAACTCTGCTTGGAGCCTGGTGGAGGGCACCATCAGCAGATAACACAACTCTCTAACTTTGAGCACACTTTCATATTCCTCCCTGTGAAAACCAGAGTCCACGTAACAATCTCAAACTCAGGCAGGTTGTTAGTCTGCCCCTCTGCCTTACTCAGTCTTGGGCTTGCTCTGCTGTCTCACCTCACTGTCTTCTTTCTTTCTTTCTTTTCCAGTTTCAGAGGAGAAGTTCAGAGCAGGACTAATCAGAGGTAAAGGAAGGTGCTGGCTGGTTACCAAACTCCTTGCAAAGGCAGAGACTTTATCAGCTACAAGCTCATTAGAGATGTCTGCCTTCTGAAATGAATGGCAGACGGAAGTGCTTCTTCCCCTTGCTTCCAATTCAGCCAGTCCTTTTCCCTGGTGCCTAAGAACCCGGAAGCAAGAGGAAAAGGTGAAAAGACGCTGGCACTGTCTAAATAGCAAGGGTCCAACCTTCTCCATGGAAAAGGCAAGGATATAATCTGTGGGAAGAGCGAG